>NC_139611.1:13815449-14133529 GCF_964270895.1 Podarcis filfolensis | reverse complement strand
CTGGATTCAGACTATATTGCATCTGGCTGTAGCTTATTAAGCATGTAGACTTTGTTATTATTCATTCATTGTGTTGATATCTCAACCTTTTTCCCTCCAAGGAGTGCCAGATGGTTTACATGCTTCTGCCGCTCCCCATTCTATCCTCACAAGGACCACATGAGAAAGGCAGACTTAGGGGCGAGAGCCTCCATTGAGGTTCATAGCTAAACTGGTTCAGTTCATTCCATCCCACCCTAGAAAGCTTAGGTTTGCTTTGCGTGCAGCCCCAGCACACCCCAATTAGGAAGATGAAATTTAAAAAAAAAAAAAATCAAACACTCAGAGTTTAGGGCAATCCTCAGCATCTCTAAGTTTGCCTCCTATTTCAACAGGTATTGATGTCAGAGTTTCAAGCACATCTTTCCCTAAGGACTAGAAACTTGGATTTCAATGTGAAAGCAGATCTTCTGAAGGAGCTGAATTGTGTCACATAGTTAAACTACGGAACTCCCTCCCACAGAGGGCAGTGATTGCCACAGTGTTAGATGGCTGCGGTCTAAACCACTGAGCCTCTTGGGTTGCTGATCGGAAGGTCGGCGGTTCAAATCCCGACGACGGGGTGAGCTCCTGTTGCTCTGTCCCAGCTCCTGCCAACCTAGCAGTTCGAAAGCACACCAGTACAAGTAGTTAAATAGGTACCACTCCGGCAGGAAGGTAAACGGCGTTTCCATGCACTCTGGTTTCTGTCACAGTGTCCAGTTGCACAAGAAGTGGTTTAGTCCTGCAGGCCACATGACCTGGAAAGCTGTCTGTGGACAAACGCCGGCTCCCTTGGCCTGAAAGCGAGATGAGCGCCGCAACCCCAGAGTCGCTTTTGGCTGGACTTAACCATCCAGGGGGTCCTTTACCTTCTTCTTCTTTTAACCTAGATGGCTTTAAAAGAGGATTGGACACATTTATTGAAGGCTATCAATGGCTATGCTCTGCCCCCGCAGTCGAAGCCAGCAATGCTTCTGAATGCCAGTTGCTGGAAACCACAGGAGGGGAGAATGCTATTGTGCTCGGATCCTGCTTGTGGGATTCTCATAATGGCCTTCTTGTTGGCCACTGGGATGATGATGATGATGATGATGATGATGATGATGATGATGATTATTATTTATACCCCGCCCATCTGGCTGAGTTTCCCTAGCCACTTTGGGCGGCTCCCAATCAAGTATTAAAAACAATACAGCATTAAATATTAAAAACTTCCCTAAACAGGGCTGCCTTCAGATGTCTTTTAAAAATAAGATAGCTGCTTATTTCCTTGACATCTGAAGGGAGGGCGTTCCACAGGGCGGGTGCCACTACCGAGAAGGCCCTCTGTCTGGTTCCCTGTAACCTCACTTCTTGCAATGAGGGAACCGCCAGAAGGCCCTCGGTGCTGGATCTCAGTGTCCGGGCTGAACGATGGGGGTGGAGACGCTCCTTCAGGTATACAGGACCGAGGCCATTTAGGGCATCAAAGAACAGGATGCTGGATTTGATCAGTCGTTTCCCTGATCCAGCAGGCTCTTCTTATGTTCTTAGTTGGTGGGCTCCCCTTCGTTGGAGGTTTCTAAGTAGAGTTTGGATGGCCATCTGTCAGGGCTTATTTAGCTGTGGTTCCTGCATTGCAGGGGGTTGGACTGGATGACCCTTGGGTTCCCCTCCAACTTTACAATTCTTAGATTTTTCCCTTCAAGCTGCAGAATCTCATCATCTTACACACGCAGCTCTGTTTCAGGGTGAGTGGAGGGGGGAGAAGGCAAAGGAATTTGGTAAACACACACCCCTCCGATGTTCTTATAGAGTGAAATGGCAGGTTTCTGTTGACACAACATGTCCCATTAAGTACCTGTCCAGATCGTGGGCATCTTGATCTCCGCGAGAGGAGAGAGTGGGGCCCTGAACCGTAAAAACAAAAGTGTTTTCTGCCAAAGAGGCTGTAATTCCCTCCAAATCTGTTCAGTACAATCAAAGCCTGCTCTTTCAGCCTCCTCCTGCTGTGCTGCTTGAAACCTGTTCAGTGTAAAAGAGGAGAATGTCTATAAAGAGAGAGATTTTTAGCCTAATAGCACGAATGGGCTTTTCTGCATTGAAGCATTACGGTAATGAGAATCTTTGTCAAAAGGCTTCAGCTGCGGGGTGGGAAGGAACCCATTTAAAACAGATTAAGACATCCATCTTTGCCGTTACAGGGGAGGAAAAAGGTCTTTGTTAACAAAAGAAAAAATGGAGCGAGAGAGGTGGGATACCGTACTGCCTGCTGCCACAAAACCAGAAGCACCCAAAATGCCAAGCACAGGGAAACGGTCAGATGCAGAGCTCAATTTGATCAGTCTGTAGGCATAATAGATCTTTGGATGAATCCACTATTCTCCAGGCATTGATATTTCTGCTTTTGAAGGAAAACAAAAACCTTCCAATGCAAGGCAGTGTGTGGTGTAGTGTCGGACTAAGAGTGTCAGGTTAAGACCTGGGAGACCAGGGTTCAAATCCCCCCCCAAATGGGTGACTTTGGGGCAGTCGCTGCCTCTCTGCCTAAACTCCTTCACAGGGTTGCTGTAGTTATTTAATGAGGAAGGGGAGAGTCTTGTATGCTGCCTTGAGTGCCTTGGAGGAAAACGTGGGATAGAAATGCAATGACTAACTACCGGTAAATAAATTGCAGCCATACTTCCAAGTCCAATCACCATCCATTTCACACAACCGCTACAAGCATTCACTTCATCAGACATTGCCTCTGTCAACCACGTAAGCCACTCACACCCAACAACTTCACAACCCACGCATACAAATAAGATACAGTGGTACCTCGGGTTAAAAACCTAATTCGTTCTGGAGGTCCATTCTTAACCTGCAACTGTACTTAACCTGAAGCACCACTTTAGCTAATGGGGCCTCCTGCTGCCGCCGCACCACCGGAGCACAGTTTCTGATCTCATCCTGAAGCAAAGTTCTTAACCCGATGTACTATTTCTGGGTTTGCGGAGTCTGTAACCTGAAGCATCTGTAACCTGAAGCGTCTGTAACCAGAGGTACCCCTGTACATATAAACCGTCCCAGACTCTGCATTCATCATCTGAGGCCCTTCTTTGTGTGCATCCACTATGTGAGGTCCAGACAGTGGCAACACGAAAACGAGGCCTTCTCTACAGTGGCTCCCCATTTGTGGAATGCTCTCTCCAGGAATTCTCACCTGGCACCTTCTTTATATATATTTTAGGCACCAGGTGAAAACCTTCCTCTTCAACCAGGCCTTTGGCTGATTAGTATTCTACAGCCTTTTAAATGTGTCTATGGGAAGGGGGTTTACTGTTTTATTGTTTGGGTTTAATTATTGTCTTGTTTTCTTCTTCTTCGAGGGTAGGACTCAAACCAATGGCTTCAAGTTATAAGAAAGGCGATTCCGACTAAACATATGGAAAAACCTTCTGGCAGCAAGAGCTGTTTGATAGTGGAACTGTCTCCCTCTGGAGGTTGAGGACTCTCTTTCCCTGGAGGTTTTTAAGCAGAGGTTGGATGGCCATCTGTCATGGATGCTTTAGCTGAGATTCCTGCATTGTAGGGGGTTAGATTAGATGACCCTTTTATCTCTATGATTCTATGATTTCCTTGTGTTTTGTCTTGTACTTTATTCTGTGAACTGCCCTGATATCTTTTGATAAAGGGTGGCATATAAACTTTTAAAAGAAGGAGAAGAAGAAGGAGAGGAGGAGGAGGAGGAAACAGCACCTCTAATACTTGATGGAGTAATGGACATGTCCCAACCCCACTGGACTATCTAATATTCCTCTCCCACTTCTCACCCTAGAGGGGCACAGACCTATGCCAGAACAGCCTCTCACCCTGGTAGGTACAGAGCTGCTTCCATCCACTCACTCTCAATTACAGAATCATAACACACACAGTACTGTATGTACTTTAACATACATGGTGCTTTAAACAACTTGGTGGGTGAGGTGTGGCACTCATTGGGACATCTTCATTGCTTGCATCCAGTTCTGAACTTCTGGCCTGGTTCCTGAACTCCTGAACCGTGGCTCCTGAATTCTGTGCCTCTGTCGTCAGGCCATGCATCACAACTAAATCTGTTTAAGCTAGACTGGAGCTGGCTGTTGTTGTTTTCAAATCTCCTCCCAAATAACAAGAAGGTTTATAATACCAGGGCTTTTCTAATTTGATACTGTGGGATTGTGTAAGACTTTTGTATCTTAACTGCGAGTGCGGAATGCCTTCCCCAGAGGTGGTCTACTAAGCTGCCTCATTAACAAGTTTTAAGTGATTGGTTTAAACCTTCTAGTTTGTCAAAGCCTTAGGAAAATAATGGAAGCTGCTCATAAGTACTTTGATTGTGGTTCATTCCAGGGCTTCATAATCCATTGTCTTCGTTTCATATTTTCAGAAGGGAAGAAAGGGGAGTAGAAAACAGCGAAGATGAGGATACGACAGAGGAATATAAAATTATGCATGTTGCGGCAGATGGAGTGTAATTTTGACACCAAAAGGCTCTCTGGCGTTTGTTTGTTAGTTTTGCTTTACCCCCACCCATGCAAGGCTTTTAGCAGTGACTGATTCATTTGGTTTTGCCCGTACCTGTCTGGCAGCTTCCACTGCTTCCAGATTTTAGCAAATGGTTGCTTTTAATGTTCTGATTTAGAAGCCACCTGGGGACCTTGATGACTGGAAGGTGGGACGGAAGGGGATAAATGGCAGTGGCCTTCCAATATCTGGAGGGCTGTCACACAGGAGATGGGGAAGACCTGATCTCTGTTGCTCCAGAGACCAGACTCAAACCAACCAGTGGGCAACACAAGGAAGCAGATTTTGGTGAGACATTCAGCAAAGCTGAATGTAAGAGCAGGTCGACAGGAGAGCAGGCTGCCTCAGGAGGAGGTGGACATTCCTTTGCTGGAGATCTTTAATCAGAGGTTAGGAGACCAACTGCCAGGGATGCTACAGCCGTATCCTGCATTGCAGATCTTGCATTAAGCAGCAAGTTAGGCTAGAATGGTTTTAACCGTTTGTGCTTGTTGTTGTTGTTTAGTTGTTTAGTCGTGTCCAACTCTTCGTGACCCCATGGACCAGAGCACGCCAGGCACTCATGTCTTCCACTGCCTCCCGCAGTTTGGTCAAACTCATGCTGGTAGCTTCGAGAACACTGTCCAACCATCTCGTCCTCTGTCGTCCCCTTCTCCTTGTGTCCTCCATCTTTCCCAACATCAGGGTCTTTTCCATGGAGTCTTCTCTTCTCATGAGGTGGCCAAAGTGTTGGAGCCTCAGCTTCAGGATCTGTCCTTCCAGTGAGCACTCAGGGCTGATTTCCTTCAGAATGGATAGGTTTGATCTTCTTGCAGTCCATGGGACTCCAGCACCAGAATTCAAAAGAATCAATTCTTCAGCGACCAGCCTTCTTTATGGTCCAGCTTTCACTTCCATACATCACTACTGATTTGTGCTAAGTGAGAATGATCCAACAGAAAGCCAGTATGGGTAGGGTATGGTGCAAAACTAATTGCATGGGACACAAAGACTCCTGAAAGTTCAAGACAGGCTGTGAAAAGGTTTTGGCTGTTTGTTTTTTTTAAAGTGAAGAAGAAGGGAGGATCCATGAAAGTATCTTAAGGTTTTGATCCTTGAGAGAATGGCATATGAAAGGGACCCTGCTCCATATTCAGGAGCTGTGTCTGAACTGGGTACAAAGGGAAAGAACGTTGGGTGTCCTTTTGAGAAGACAGTCCCTATGAAAGGAAAAAGGATGTTAAAGAAAGGGAGAAAGAGAGGAAGTTGGAAGATTTAAGAATTCTAAAAATAAAGGAAAAGGATGAGGGATAACAAGCAGAGAGAGGGATTTGTGGCTGAATATATGGCTCTGCATTCAGTCTGATTCCAACCAGCCCATTGACTGCGGTGTGGTTAAATCCATGGCTATCAATTCTAGACAGATCCATCCAAACTTGTTGTGTGGCTAAATCTGTTCAAGGTTCTTATGTGGCTAAATCCACTGTCATCAATTCTAGGCAGGTCCATCCAAGCTTGGGCTTGGCTAGGGAAACAGGCAAACCAAGGAATTGAAGCATCTTATCCATGTTTACTTGGCATCATGAGTTGCCCATGGAGCTCTATGGGATAAAGAATAATAAAGGAATTGGTCTCTGCCCCAGAAAAACAACAGCATCCACTCCAAGCTAAGCATGCCCATATCTTCCCATCGTTCCTTGCAGGACTTGTTGTCCAGAACTCTCAACCATAAAAACATACACAGAGCCTGCTGGATTAGGCCAATGAACCATCTATTCCAGTTTCCTGATCTCATTGTAACCAGACAGATGTCTGTGAGAAGTCTGCAAGCAGGACCTTTGCACAGAAGCCCTCTGCCCATCTGCATTTCCCAGCACCTGGTATTCAAAGGAATACTTCTGGCAACTGAGGTAGAACAATCTGGGTACCACCCTCTGATTGCACTCAGAGTACAGAATTGTACTCTGATTGTAAATCAGAATTAGCCAATCTGGTGCCCTCCTGATGTTGCTGGAACCAGTTACTAGTAACCTAATTTGCAAAATGTCCTTCTTAAAATGCGGTGCCTAGAAGTGGGCTCAGTACTCCAGATGCAGCCTGGCTAATTTTCACATTTTGACAGTGCTCTCAGAAGATTTCTGTTCTTGGAGAACTGTGACCAAAATGCAGATTTTTCTTGCTTTCTTAAATTCCCGTATGATCCACAGGCTTGAGTGAATACTGAAGAGAGAAAGGGAACAAATTTGAAAAGGGCTCTGTTTTATATAGATGTGAAAGCCCACTTCCTTGGAGAAACACTTCAATTCTAGCACCACACACTTTTGAGATCCTTCGCTGGTTTTGCGTCATCGACTCACTTTCAATTAATTCAGCCCTTCCTGAGCTGCTGCCCTCCAACTGTTTCAGACTACAATTCCCAGTCAGCATGGATGGTTTGGACCACCAGCCCCACCAGTACAGCTCCGCTCCCATTAGCCCCAGCATCAAACAACCATGGGATAATATGTCAACTTCTGGAACTGATTGTTTCAAAGGATCAATAAGAAGCTGTCATCTGTCAGGAAGGGGATGCAACAGTGGGGAACCAAAAGGAGACTGGCACCATAATTAAGCAGAGGCAGGAATTGGGGTCACTGTGCTTCTGTGTGTCAGGGACTGGACTGAGGGGGACAAGACTGAGGAGGAATTGTGGAGACCGTCCCCCCACCCTCCTGAACTTCCCAGAGAAGAGGAAGGGAGTGTTGAATTACAGCAGTGGTTTAAGGAAGATCACAGCACAGAGACAGGTGAACAGAAGAGCTTGGAGGTGTTGGGAGAAGAGAAGGGGGAGACAGAGACAGATCAGCCAGCTGACACATTATCACTGGAGAGCATTTCTGAGCCCCCCTTCTCCCAGAACTCAGCATACATTGAAAGTGGAAGAGTGACGGACTCAGAGACAATTAGCCCCTGGCGGCCACTGTAAGGGGAACTGCTGTTGCTAGGAAGGGAGGGGAGAGGAGCTCAGTTGGAGCAACTCCATTTTTCTTTTTTCTTTTTTCAAATATTCATTTTTATTCATTTTTAAACATATTAATTGTCATACATACCACAAAATTTCACATCTTATACAATCTTTTTGGACTTCCATCAACACCTCGGATGATCCTCCATTTTTATCATTTCTTCTGCATTTCTTAAATTCATATTGCCTTTAATTATCTTAACTCATGTCTCCCTTTTTATCCAATTATGCAATAATTCAAATTATTCACCTCACAAAACTTCTTGCAAACCTACAAATATAATCTGGTCATCACAATTACTTTTCAAATAGTCCGTAAATTTACACCAATCGTCTGTGAATCTCTGGTCCCGCCGGTTTCGAATTCTTCCTGTTAGTTTGTCTAGTTCTGCATAGTCCATCAATTTCATCCTCCTATCTTCTTTCGTCGGTAATTCTTCTTGCTTCCATTTTTGTGCCAATAATATTCTTGCTGCCGTCATTGCATATAAAAACAGCTTACAATCCTTTCTATTTATATCATCTCCTACAATGCCCAGTAAAAATGCTTCTGGTTTCTTAATAAATGTATATTTCAACATTTTTTTCATCTCATTATATATCATTTCCCAGAAGTTTTTCACCCGAGCAACTCCATTTTTCAGAAGGCTGTATTCCTTCGTCATTCTCTGTGAATTATTGAATAAATTGCTTGGTAAGAACTCTTATCATTTCTCTTATTCTGGGCTGCCCCGTAGGAGGGAGCTGAGTCCCCGAAGGCTGACACTGCACTTCACTGGTTCCTCTCATACCTCCAGGACCCAGTTATGGGACACAACTGTTTGGTGCCATGAGAGGTGTCCTGTGGTGTCCTGCAGGGTTCCATCTTGTCCTCCATGGTATTTAATGTCTATTTAATTGTCATCAGTAGATTTGGAATGAAGCACCATCAATATGTAAGTGACACCACCACCCTCTATTTCTCTGTTCCATCTAAATCTGGAGATTTGGTTGAGGTGTTCAGCCAGTGCTTGGAGGTGGTGATAGGCTGGATGTGGGACAACGAACTGAAGCTGAATCCTGAAAAGAAGGAGGTGCTATGTGGCCTGAATTTTCACATCCTGCAGGTGCGGCGTCACAGACATCCTTCACCCCAGGTGTAAGAGTTGCAAGGAAATAGGTGCCAGTATAAGTATTCAGCACCCAGGACAACTTCTGGTACATCTCTAGAGTCACAAATGTCCCCCACCCCTGATGAAAGAGATCCAGTGTGGTGTAGTGGATAAAGTGTCAAACTAGGACCTGGGAGACCAGGGTTCAAATCCCTACTCAGTCATGAAGCTCACTAGGTGACCTTGGGTTTGGGCCAGTCACTGGCTCTCAGCCTAACCTACCTCACGGTGTTGTTCTGGGGATTAAATGAGGAGAGGGAGAAACACGTGTGTGATCTTGAGCAGCTTGGATGAAAAGGTGGGATATAAATGAATGAAATAAGGAAGGAAGGAAGGAAGGAAGGAAGGAAGGAAGGAAGGAAGGAAGGTTGAAAGAAAGGTGCCAGTATAAGTGTTCAGCACCTTGGACAGCACCATGAGTCGTAGCATTGGCCACACTGGAGTTTAGTAAAGGTAAAGGCAGGTGAAGGACCCCTGGACAGTTAAGTCCAGTCAAATGGGTTACAGCGCTCATCTCGCTTTCAGGCCGAGGGAGCCGGCGTTTGTCCACAGACACCCTCCAAAGTCCCTATTTTCCAGTCCCAGAGTTACAGAAGCCGTCCTGGTTTCTGATTTGATCCTGGAATGTCCCGTTTTTCCTTAGGATGTCCTGATGGAGAAGCTCAGTCCTGGTTGCCAACTGTGGCCCATCAACCCTCTTTACCTGGCCTGCAATACTCTCTACAGGCCACACCCCCTTTCCCCCAGGTCCTGCCACTCACTGGTCCTGCTTCTCACCCACCATGAGTGCTTTTGTCAGGCTGGTTTATGTCTTTACACTCCAACTATGACCCTTGCTTGCCTGGATGAAGGATACAGAGATCATGTGAGAATGTGTGTAGAAGCTAGCAGTAAAAGATAAGGTAAAGGTAAAGGACCCCTGGATGGTTAAGTCCAGTCTAAGTTGACTATGTTGACTCATCACACTTTCAGGCTGAGGGAACCGGCGTTTGTCCACAGACAGCTTTCTGGGTCATGTGGCCAGCATGACTAAACCGTTTCTGGTGCAACAGGACACCGTGACGGAACCAGAGCGCACAGAAACGCTGTTTACCTTTCCTCCACAGCAGTACCTATTCATCTACTTGCACTGGTTTGCTTTCAAACTGCTAGGTTGGCAAGAGCTGGGACACAGCAACTGGAGCTCACCCCGTCGCAGGGATTTGAAGTGCCAACCTTCTGATCGGCAAGCACAAGAGGCTCAGTGGTTTAGACCACAGCGCCACCCGCCGCCCTAAATAAGTGTTGCAAGAAAGAAGGTACCAGTATAAGTATTCAGCACCTTGGACAGCTCCAAGAGTCATCGCATTGACCACACTGGAGGCTGGAGCTGATGGTGGGTGGGAGATCCTCCCTAGCCCTGCCTTAGAGCTTTTCCAAAGATGCTTACCTCCTGCTGCAAAGTTCACAACTCCTCCTCTCATTCTTAGCAACTGCAGCAACTTTTCTTCAGGGGATTTAATGTCCGTATAAATCAGACGTGGCCTTGCATTGAAAGCAGGCGATGGCCTGACCCCGTAGCGACCCGAGGAGGAGACCTCTCAAAGCACAGCCTTTTTCCTACCATTATAAAACACATCTCAGCTGCGAGTCGAGTTAAAAGACTGCAGCCTTGCACTCCTTCTCCGCCCCTCTCCCCATCCCCCTACCTCATTTCTCCCACTCTCTTCCTACCACTGGAAATGGGTGGTCATAAAAACATGGCAGGTTCATTAACTAGAAAATACATTTCGTACAGTACAAATGAAATTCAACTGACTGGCAAAATAACAGCACTCTTTTATTTTATTTTTTTATTACTTTGCACTTCATGGGTGAAAGAAAGGAGACTTGGGCTGCTGGAAAATGAGGACTAGGATAACTCACTGCAGAAGGGAGGTGTGGGCTTGTCTCCCTCCCCATGCCTACGTTTCTGTGCCAAAATTTCCTGTTCTTGGAACTTGGTTGCTGGGGGGGGGGGCTTAGTTATCTATACAATGGTGCTGTCCAGGCTGGACTACTACAATGCAGTCCACCTAGAGCTGCCCAGTTCTGAGTGCTGAATGCAGTTGCCCAAGTATCTGTGTGTATTGCTGGTTTTCTATTAATTTAATTCAGGTTTCAATTCTAAATGTAGGAATGGGCAAAATTGTCAGCTTCATGTTTCTTTCTCTTTTTCAGTACTAAGTTCAATTCACCCTATTCTGCCACAGTTTGTCATTTATGTATTAAGAAAAGGGTCCTTACGAAAACTGACCGGCATCTGAGTGCTCACTTCTCCGAATGTCCTCGTTTTTGGAAACTGTTTTGCATTTAAATGTTTCTGCTGGTATTGAATTGTATGGGGGCCAGAGAGTTGCATCATAAAATTCAGAGAAGTGCAAATTTTAAAAGATGGCTGCATTTTGCTTTGTGTATCACTTCAGGAAGTGCAAATTAGATAGAGCTGACCCTACCTTTAGGCAACAGCAAACCAAACCAAATTCCTTCCCCATCCCTATGTTAAGTGTGTTCATTTTGACCTATAACCCTCCTTGGGCGAGGTTTATTTTCTCTTAAACTAGACCTTACAATCAATCAATCAATACATTTCATGTATTTCCAAGAAGGAAAGAATTTTCTTTTTTGTAAAAAAAAATCTCTTTTTTTCTTATTGCTAGCCAACCATTTCCACATAAAACCATTCTGTTTTCACCCCATGCCTTCCACACAACTTTCTGTGGCTCAGCCTCCTTTCCCTGAAACTCCTGCTCATCCATATTCACCCCACTGTCTCCCCTGCCAGCCTGATGTAAATAGCTCCTCCATTTATATTAGCACTCCTGATTGCCCCGGGAAGTTACCAGAGCTGCTTTTGAAAGATGAGCTTGCAATTTAAGAACTCCCAAAATGAATCAATCTGATCTGCTAGAGTGAGATGTCACGGGAATTGCATACTGGAGTTTCAAAAAGGATGCTGGAAAGGGTGGAGGAGGTTGAGGATGCAGGCATTATATGAGAGACAGATCGCCCGAGCTAAGATTGAGACAGATGTTAGCATGCTACAGATTTTGCTGGACCACAACTGCCAACACCCCCAATCACTGGCTATGCTGGAAGGGGCTGATGAGGGCTGGGAGCCCAAGAACATCAGGAGGGCCACAATCTCTCCATCTTTGGTGTAAGAGTCACAAGTTTGGCTAGGGTTCAAATCCATGAAGCTCGCTGGGTGAACTTGGGCCAGCCAGTGCCTCTCAGCCTATCCTACCTCACAGGGTTGTTGTGGTAATTAAATGAGGAGAGAGAGAATCATATATGCCACCTTTTGCTCCTTGCAGAAAAAGGTGGGGTGTGCAAGCAAGCAAGCAAGCAGGTGCTGTGTCCAGTACAAGTATTCAGCACCCTGGACAGTTCCAAGAACCCCTTGAGAACCACAGTGGGCTCCAACCTTTAATCCACAGAAGAGGAACCTGTGGGCCTCTACCTGGTGCTTGGTGATGGCATCTCATCACCATGTGGGGGGCACAGGTCCCCGTACCTGAGATAGTCAGCAAGGTGATAGAACAATCTACGGTTGTGGTCCTTCACAAACATCAAGCCTGACCAGTCACCGGCCCTCCTTACAAACTACAAGTTGACCCAAGGGATTAATTTTTAAAAAGGAAGCCAAAGGAAAATACTGAGTTGTGGACTTACAGAATTGTAGAGTACTACAGTAGAGAAACATAATGAGAAAGGAGTTTTCAGCTACCCCGCTCTTTGCCCTTGGAAGCCTTTTAAGAAGTTGCTGCAGGAAAGAGATACTGAGCCCCATCATGGGAGGGGTGTTTCTAGCTCTAAGGTGAAACTGTGAAGCTCTCTTCTTAGTTTTCCTATCAAATGCTGTATGTTGTTTAAGTTATATTTATAGTATTGAAATGTGGGTTTTTGTGTGTTATTATATTTTTGTTAGGGAAGCGGGTGGTACTGTGGGTTAAACCACAGAGCCTAGGACCTGCCTATTGGAAGGTTGGCGGTTCAAATCCCCGCGATTTGTGCAGGTAGATAAATAAGTATCGCTCTGGAGGGAAGGTAAATGACGTTTCCGTGTGCTGCTCTGGTTCACCAGAAGCGGCTTAGTCATGCTGGCCACATGACCCGGAAGCTGTACACCGGCTCCCTCAGCCAATAAAGCGAGATGAGCTCTGCGACCCCAGAGTTGGCCACAACTGGACCTAACGGTCAGGGGTCCCTTTACCGTTACCTTTATATTTTTGTTGTGCAATGTTATTAAGAAACTGCTTTTGTAATGTTTGTTTGAAATGCATCCCTGTTTCTTTGATGTAAAAGGTAAAGGACCCCGAGATGGTTAAGTCCAGTCAAAGGCGACTATGGGGTGCAGCGCTCATCTCACTTTCAGGCTGAGGATGCCGGCGTTTGTCCACGGACAGCTTTCCGGGTCATGTGGCCAGCAGGACTAAACTGTTTCTGGTGCAATGGAACACCATGAGGAAAACCAGAGCGCACAGAAATGCCGTTTACCTTCCCGCCACAGCAGTACCTATTTATCTACTTGCACTGCTTTTGAACTGCTAGGTCGGCAGGAGCTGGGGCAGACAATGGGAGCTCACCCCATTGCGGGGATTTGAACTGCCAACTTTCTGATTGGCAAGCCCAAGAGGCTCAGTGGTTTAGACCACAGTGCCACCCACTTCTTTATTGTAAGCCACGTTGAGCAGGATTTTTTGTGTGAAAAAGAGGCATGAATGAACAAATGAATGAATGAGTTGGGAGGTACCCCAAGGAAGAAGAAGAAGAAGAAGAAGAAGAAGAAGAAGAAGAAGAAGAAGAAGAAGAAGAGTAGGAGGAGCAGGAGGAGGAGGAGGAGGAGGAGGAGGAGGAGGAGGAGTTTGGATTTGAGATCCCACTTTATCACTACCCTAAGAAGTTTCAAAGTGGCTAACAATCTCCTTTCCCTTCCTCCTCCACAGCAAACACTTTGTGAGGTGAGTGGGGCTGAAAGACTTCAGAGAAGTGTGACTAGCCCAAAGTCACCCAGTAGCTGCACGTGGAGGAGCGGAGATGTGAACCTGGTTCAAAAGATTACGAGTCCACTGCTCTTAACCACTACACCATGCTGGTCATCTTATCCAACCAACTGCAGCACGGAAATCATGGCTAAATTGTTTGTTACTATCAAATCTCTCTTCCTTGCCCCTCCAGCATTCTGCTCCCTGGTTTCCCACCCAACCCCCCTGCTACCCCATCTGTTTTGCTTAGGATTGCCAGCTTATCCTGACCTGCTTGCGTGCTCTCTGTCTTGACCCACAAAAATCAGCAAACTGAATATTCTTTCTGTAGTGTGGATTTGAGCTGAACCTCCTCTCCCAATAACCCCTGCAACTTAATCCTGTGCCATAAAAAGGCACAGGAGCAGAAGACAATATATATATATATATAAAGTTGGCAACCCTAGGCTTTCTTCAACTCACCCCAGACCTCCAGCCTGGACAGCAAAGGGTTGAAACCAAACTGAAGGATAATGTGAAAAGAAATGGCTTGTCATTCTGAGGCGGGGTGGAAAAAAGTTCTTTCTCAGCAGCCTGTAATACGCAGATTGCTCCAGGGCCCCCGGGAAGGGCAGTGGTATTAACTCTGCCTTCCTTTTATGCAGTTAATTGGCTGACCCACATCCAGCATTGACGCACCAGCTACACAATCCCAGCCTAATAAATTACGCTTGTGTCATGGATAGAGGCAGCTGGCTCCTGTAAAGAGCGCATGCCAAGCACACACACAGAGAGAGAGAGACACCATTTATACAGTTTATGAATTGCAATGCCCTCGCTGATGTAGGGGGAGAGAGGTCATATACAATGGGCTTTTTTAAAAGGGTGCAGGATTTTGCAACTTAGCACACACACATACAGTGTTATGGGTTACATACGCTTCAGGTTACAAACGCTTCAGGTTACACACTCTGCTAACCCAGAAATATTACCTCAGGTTAAGAACTTTACTTCAGGATGAGAACAAAAATCGTGCAGCAGCGACGCAGCGGGCAACAGGAGGCCCCATTAGCTAAAGTGATGTTTCAGGTTAAGAACAGCTTCAGGTTCAGAACAGACCTCCAGAATGAATTAAGTTCTTAACCCGAGGTACCACTGTACCTCAAAAAGCCCTGTTACCCAAACCTTATTCCACCATCCCTCCTTCTAGGTCACAATGTGAGCCAGGCCTTACAGACTCTCTGCTTTGTTGCCAAACAGGACCACACATCCTCTCATGGCATGCCTGAAGTTTAAGAACATAAGAAGAGGCTGCTGGATCAGGCCAATGGCCCATCTAGTCCAGCAACCTGCTCAAGAAGCAGACTTGCTGAATTGGCCTCCCGGAAACAGAGATGTTTGAATGGATAGCTCAGTTGGTTAGAGCGTGGTGCTGATATTGCTAAGGTTGCAGGTTCAATTCCCATATGGGACAACTACATATTCTTGCATTGCAGGGAGTTGGACTAAATGATCTGAAAGTCACCTTCCAACTCTACAATTCTATGACTTCCTAGAGAGGATTATGTCTTTATTTCATCAAGAAGATTGGCTGAGTTGGCCTCCAAGAGCAGGGCCGGCCCATGCATGAGGCAAGGTGAGGTAACTGCCTCAGGTAGTATAATTCATTATGTAGATCTTCACTCACCCCTCCTTCCCAGGTGGGGAGGGTGTGTGTGGACAGACCTCGGTCCAATATACCTAAAGGAGCGTCTCCACCCCCATTGTTCTGCCTGGACACTGAGGTCCAGCACCGAGGGCCTTCTGGCGGTTCCCTCGCTGCGAGAAGCCAAGTTACAGGGAACCAGGCAGAGGGCCTTCTCGGTAGTGGCACCCGCCCTGTGGAATGCCCTCCCACCAGATGTCAAAGAGAAAAACAACTACCAGACTTTTAGAAGACATCTGAAGGCAGCCCTGTTTAGGGAAGCTTTTAATGTTTAATAGATTATTGTATTTTAATATTCTGTTGGAAGCCACCCAGAGTGGCTGGGGAAACCCAACCAGATGGGCGGGGTATAAATAATAAATAATATATTATTATTATTATTATTATTATTATTATTATTATTATTATTAGTTCGCCTCAGGTGCCAACATGTCTTGGGCCGTCCCATACAGGAGATTGAGAATATGCTTGACTTTCTAGCGAGAGCTATTTTGTGACCCCATCAAGGAATCTGGCCAAGTTGGCTTCCAGGACATAGAGAACATGTTCAACTTGCTAGATAGGACTATGTTGTTACTCTGTCAAGTTTCTCCATTGAGTAATGGGCTGTGAAACAGCCAACAATTCCTCTCCCCACCCACCACCATAAAAACCTGCTACCTCTGTAGCCAAGGTGGCAATTCCTCCATACAACTTAATCCCATCAGCCTCAAGTTGGAAGAGGAGTGAAGGGGAGAAACCATACAAGTGAGGCTGGCAGTGACATAGAGTGGGTTGCCAGGCCAGGGGCCATGTGGGGTAGGGGTGGGAAGGAGGGAAATGTTTGGAGTACACATGCAAATTCAACTGCCTAATGGTGTCTGTGTGTGCTGGTCCCGAGGGTCAACCGTGTGGTGAGGTCTGAGTCCAGTCCGAGGTCGAGGGTCCGGTATGGAGGCTGTCCGTCAAAGGTGAAGCAGGGTCCAAGGCAGGGAGAAGGGTGAGGTCAGGAACTCTGGCAGAAGCGCAGGACAGGGTGCAGACAGGAACAGGCTACCAACAATGTTGCTCCCGCAACCTGAGACTGGGGCTGACTGGCTTTTATCTGCCCCGAGACATAGGGCGGCCCCGGTCCACAGGTGACTCGCCTCTCCTGGCCTGGAGGCGAGCACTCCTCCTGCAGGAACTTAGTTCCCTACACCTCTCTTCCCTGAGCCTCTGCAGCTCAGGAGAGGCTGGAGGATTACCAGACCCAGAGGCAACCCCCTCTTCCCCTGACGGGGCTGAGAGTGGAGCACCTACAGGCAATGAGTCCTCCATCACCTCAGGGGCCAGAGCAGACTCAGCTGGTGCCTGCACCTGAGGATCCAGCACAGGTGAGGACCCTTCAGGCTCAGGCCCAGCTCCGGCTCAGCTGGCTCTGGAGGCAGGGACTCCTGTGCAGGCTGGGATTCCTCAGGTTCAGCTTCTGCGTCTGAATCCCAGACCATCACACTGTGTCACCCAGGAGACCACAGCCACAGATATAAGAAAAGAAGAGTCCTTCAGTTGTCCAGAGAGGTCACTTCCTGGTTTGCATGGAGAAGCCGTTTTCGATGGAGACCAGCTATGGAAGCATGCAGCTGTTTTGAGGCAGCTGATTAATTAAGGGGACTAATTGGCTGAGTCTCTGGTTTGGGGAAGAAGTTATTTTGGTGGAAATAATACCTTAGTGAAAGCTGACAGGCCTCTTCTATGAGCATCAGAGTCTGGTAGCAGCTAAACTTCTTTCCTTGTCCTCATTAGCTTACTGTTCACTTTGTGATACTTCAAAAAAATTTTTTTGAAAAAAACACCTAGATTAATTCCACCCTTCCCTCCACAGCTCCTGTTCCTTATTTCCCAGCAACCCAAAAGAAGTTCATGGTTTGGGTGTAATTATCTCATCATCCCAGCGATTCATTCATGCACCCCTCCTTCTTCTTTTTCTTTGGGGCAATTAAGGAACAGCTCATTAAATTCATCATTATGGAGCTTTTCAAAACTGTTTTCTCCCCCACTATTAGAGGAGATGCATATTTATAACACATTCAGGGTTGCTGGGTTTATTTTATATTTTTAGTTATGCCTAAAAGAAGAAGAAAAAAACCTATATACCAAATGAAGCATAATGAATCCATCAATTTATACATGTTTAGATACAAGCAGAGAGAGAGCTTGATGACAGTTCTTTAGCTTGTTAGGAGCAAGGCAGAGAAGGCACGAGGAAAGGTTAATAAAATTATGAATACTGTGGAGAGAACGGCTGCAGATTTTTCTCCTTCTCGCTTATCATGAGAATCTGGCAGCTTTCTGATTGAACTGGTATGAATCTAAGAAAGGTTCTGCTGGATAATAATAATAATAATAATAATAATAATAATAATAATAATAATAATAATTTATTTATTTATACCCCGCCCATCTGACTGGGTCTCCCCAGCCACTGTGGGTGGCTTCCAACCAAATATCAGAAACAATACAGCATCAGACATAAAAAACTTCCCTAAATAGGGCCGCCTTCAGGTGTCTTTTAAAAGTAAAATAGTTGTTTATTGCCTTGACATCTGCTGGGATAGCGTTCCACAGGGCAGGTGCCACTACCGAGAAGGCCCTCTGCCTGGTTCCTTGTAACCTCACTTCTCGCAGCAAGGGAACTGCCAGAAGGCCCTTGGTGCTGGATCTCAGTGTCTGGGCTGGATGATGGGGGTGGAGACGCTCCTTCAGGTATACAGGACTGAGGTCGTTTAGGGCTTTAAAGGTCAGCACCAACACTTTGAATTGTGCTCGGAAACGTACTGGGAGCCAATGAAGATCTTTCAGGACCGGTGTCATGTGGTCCCGGCGGCCACTCCCAGTCACCCGTCTAGCTGCCACATTCTGGATTAATTGCAGTTTCTGGGTCATCTTCAAAGGTAGCCCCACGTAGAGTGCATTGCAGTAGTCCAATAGCCCATCTAGTCCATCATTCTCATCTCACAGTGGCCAATCAGATGCCTCAATGGGAAGCTCACAAGCAGGACCAGAGCACACGAGACTTCTCCCCACCTGAGGTTTCCAACAACGGGTATTCAGAAGGACTACTGCTTCCAGCCACAGAATCAGCCATCAGTAGCTTGATTCTCCTCCATGAAATTGCCCAGTCCCTTTAAAGCCATCCAAGTTGGTGGCCATCACCATCTCCTGTGGGAGGGAGTTCCAGTTTAACTCTGTGCATCGTTAAGAAGGACTTTCTTTCATCTGCCCTGAATCATCGAACAAAACAGTCACCTTCATTGGGTGTCCTGGAGTTAGAAGAGAGGGACAAAAGGATCATGTCCACCTTAACATAACCTCCAACATTTCTCTGATGAAAATAGGGACATCTTATTCCATATCAGAATGGTTTAATAATTTATACTCCATCCATCTGACTGGGTGGCCCCCCAAACACTCTGGGTGGCTTCCAACGTACAGTGGCACCTTGGGTTACATATGCTTCAAGTTACAGATGCTTCAAGTTACAGACTCCTCTAACCCAGAAATAGTACCTTGAGTTAAGAACTTTGCTTCAGGATGAGAACAGAAATTGTGCTCTGGCAGCACAGCGGCAGTGGGAGGCCCCATTAGCTAAAGTGGTGCTTCAGGTTAAGAACAGGTTCAAATTAAGAGCAGACCTCCAGAACGAATTAAGTACTTAACCCGAGGTACCACTATATAAAGGTAAAGGGGGCCCTGACCATTAGGTCCAGGGGTTGTGACTCTGGGGTTGTGGCGCTCATCTCGCTGTATTGGCCGAGGGAGCTGGTGTACAGCTTCCGAGTCATGTGGCCAGCATGACTAAGCCGCTTCTGGCGAACCAGAGCAGTGCACGGAAACGCTGTTTACCTTCCCGCCGGAGCGGTACCTATTTATCTACTTGCACTTTGACATGCTTTCAAACTGCTAGGTTGGCAGGAGGAGGGACTGAGCAATGGGAGCTCACCCCGTCGTGGGGATTCGAACCACCAACCTTCTGATTGGCAAGTCCTAGGCTCAGTGGTTTAACCCACAGCACCACCCGCGTCCCTTTTACCACTGTATATAAGAACCTAATAAAACATTTACAAAAACCTTACAGGGCTGCCCGTAACATGCATTCTAAAGGTTGTATAGTTACTTATCTCCTGGCTCGGGGGTTGCATAACCCCATAACATCCAACATCTCTCTGATGCAAATAGGGACGTCCTAAAGAAAAGCGGGACATTCTAGGATCAATCTGAAACCAGGACAGCTTCTGTAAATCTGGAAAATAGGGACACTTGGAAAGTCTGCATTAATGGTGAAGATGATGTCTTGATTGCTGATGGGAGCTGAGGTCCAAAAGAACCTGGAGGCTCAGAGCTTCCACATGTTGTTGTTGTTTAATCGTTTAGTCGTGTCCGACTCTTCGTGACCCCATGGACCAGAGCACGCCATGCACTCCTGTCTTCCACTGCCTCCCGCAGTTTGGTCAAACTCATGATGGTAGCTTCGTGAACACGGTCCAACCATCTCATCCTCTGTTGTCCCCTTCTCCTTGTGCCCTCCATCTTTCCCAACATCAGGGTCTTTTCCAGGGAGTCTTCTCTTCTCATGAGGTGGCCAAAGTACTGGAGCCTCAGCTTCAGGATCTGCCCTTCCAGTGAGCACTCAAGGCTGATTTCCTTAAAAATGGATAGGCTTGATCTTCTTGCAGTCCATGGGACTCTCAAGAGTCTCCTCCAGCACCAGAATTCAAAAGCATCAATTCTTCGGCGATCAGCCTTCTTTATGGTCCAGCTCTCACTTCTATACTGGGAAAACCATAGCTTTAACTATACGGACCTTTGTTGGCAAGGTGATGTCTCTGAGGCACTGAAGGAAAGGAGGTGTTTGGGGCTACATATGGGGGTGGGAGGTGAAGTGGCTGCAGGCTCACCCAGCCTGCAGCTTCCTCCCCTTGACTCTGCCCTCCCACCCTACAATTTAGCTCTGAAACAATGGCATGCGTTGATGCCACTAGACAGAACTTTGGTTTAACCTAGCAGGGCGCTCATGTTCTCATGCAAAATGAACAGCACCACTTCCAGGAGCTGTGGCAGGAACGAGGTGCTTGTGGGGAAGATTAGAAGAGGGTTCCGTTCAACTTATCACTGGTTTTAATTACAGTCTTTCCTTTTTCCCTTTCCTTCCTCCCCCAACACGAGCCGGCTTCTAGTCCTATAATTCAATTTGGTCTTTTTTCTTTTACATTAATGTAAACCGCGGTAGTTTACAATCTAATTACAGTGAACTTTAATGGAGCTAGCTGAGGGATGGGATTAATTGCCCCGGGGCCCTTTCTTTCTTCTCTCCAGATGCATTTGCTAATTTTCTAATTATTTCCCTTTTTATCTCCTTACATTATGGATTTTAAGGGGGATAAAATTGAAATCAGCCAAGAAGGTCGGCTGACTTGTGCCTTTCCTAACCACAACCGAAGCAGAATGTTGATCTCTTTCTCTCTCTTACACGCTACAGCTTCCCACCCCCTTAAAATAAATAAATAGAGACGTTGTTCACAGAGGGGATTAGGCTGGTCTGCTCTGTTTATTTATTTGTTCCCTGCCTGAAAGCCTGGAGAGCCACTGTCAGTCAGTGTCAGCAATACTGAGCTAGATGAGTCAGTGGCTGACTCAGCAGAAGGCAGCCTTCTGTGTTTCTGTGTCTTAAGGGAAGAGCCATAACTCAGTGACATTGCACACAGAAGGAGCCTGGAGCCTCGGAACCCCTTCCAAACTTATGCTCAGCATCTCCAGGTAGGCTGGGAAAATTGAAACCCCAGAGAGCTGCTGCCAGGCAGTGTGGACGATACTGAAGTAGAGGAACCAAAAGTCGCCAAGCCCTGTGTCGGTACACTGCAAGTAGCATCGTTTCAGGCAGAGGATCCGTGTCAGATAAGGAGACGCTGACAGCCTGAATCGCTGGCAAGCAGAAACCGGTGCTGTTTTCACCTAATAGCGCCTAAGCTATGCAAATTGATCAGAATGTCAATAACACTGTTGCCTCTAATGAGCCAAGCGCTTTCTGTCTGGGATGACCTCCTCAAAACGATGCCGATCTAATTACAGCCAATATTTCCCCATCTCCCACTCTCTCAACACACACTGTTCTCAGCTCAGCGGACGTGATGTTCTCGGCAGCTGGTGTCGGCAGAGTGGAAAGGAGCCTGGGCGTAAATCGAGGCTGTGAGCAAGGGCTGCCACTTATTTTGCAGCAGCGACAATGATGTCATCTAACGGGGAGCTGCTGTTTGCCGACCCTGTGCACGCCAACGAAATTTGCTTTTCCCTCCCACCACCTTCTCAGGGAGAAACCTGCCAAACAGCTCAGCAGAGGAAGAGCTGGTTTAGCAGCGGTGGCTTGTCGACCATGGAGACTGGTAGGGCAAAAGGCAAGGAGGTCAACAGTAGGTGGCGCCAGAACCAAAGACAGACTGCATTCAGTCTGTGAGCCTGGGGTTCCCAACCCCTGCTTTATAGGGTTTCCAAGTCCAACCCCAGACATTGAGATTTCAGGGGCCAAACCTGAGGCCTAGGGGTGGCCGGTAGTGATATCACAGGGGGTGGATCCTGGAGATGGAGGTAAATTGGGAGAGGAGCATAGATAATTATTAGTTAAAGATATTTAGAGGTAATATGAAATTAAGAAATGCATAATAAGTGATAAGTACGGAAAATCATCAGAGGTGTTGACGGAAGTCCAAAAAATATTGTATAAGATGAGAAGTTCTGTTGTACGAATGTTAATTAATATGTTAAAAATTAATAAAAATGGATTTAAAAGGGGGGAGAGGAGCATAGACAGATCCATTCTATCATTTGCAATCAGCTTCTGCTGGGCTGAAGCTTGCAAGTTGCATTCTCTGCTAGCTTAATATTTTTATTATTATTAATGGCACTCTAGGTAGGTAACATAGGAGCCAACTCCTAGGGGCCGAGGCATCTTCGGCCCCCACAATAAAATATTTGAGGTCCCCCCCAAAAAAATATTGATGGGAATTACTATACAAATGGGGTGTGTGCACTGCGTCATATGTTCGATTCTGCGGTGCAGGACTTACCTGGGCCTCTCAAATATTTTATTCGGATTGACACCCCTGGAAGGTAGCTGAGGACAGACTGAGCTGCGTATCAACTTTCTAAACACCTGGATAAAGGTAAAGGTACCCCCTGACCATTAGGTCCAGTTGCGGACGACTCTGGGGTTGCAGCGCTCATCTCGCTCTATAGGCCAAGAGAGCTGGCGTTTGTCCACAGACAGCTTCCGGGTCATGTGGCCAGCATGACTAAGCTGCTTCTGGTGAACCAGAGCAGCATACGGAAATGTGATGTGCTTTTGAACTGCTAGGTTGGCAGGAGCTGGGACTGAACAACAGGAGCTCACCCCATCGTGAGGATTTGAACCATCGACCTTCTGATCGGCAAGCCCTAGGCTCAGTGGTTTAGACCGCAGCACCACCCACGTGGATAGACTAGTCTAAATAAGAATGTTTGTAGCAGGCACCAAAAAGAGTACAGTCAGGTTACAGCCGCTTCAGGTTGCCTTTTTTTGGGTTACAGACCGGTAAAACCTGGAAGTACCGGAACGGGTTACTTCCAGGTTTCGGTGGTCGTGCATGTGCAGAAGCACTAAATCACGCTTTGTGCATGCACAGAAGCACCGAATCGCAACCCATGCATGTGCAGACACGGGTTGCGATTGCTGCGGGTTGCGAACATGCATCCCGCACGGATCAATTTCACAACCCGAGGGCCCACTATACAGAGAAGGGGCATGCCTGATATCAATAGGCAGGGAGTTCCGAAGTGTAGGTGGAGTTGCTTTTGGGGGGTAAGGCAATCTCATAGGTCAGCTGTTAAGGGCTTTATGATCTGAGAGTAAGACCTTGAACTTGACCCGGTACCAAATTGGCAAGCAGTGCAGTTCTCTAAGCACAAACATCGTATGCTGATAAGGCCCCGCTCCTGTCAGCGATGGTGCTGCAGCACTCTGCACGAACAGCAGCTTCTGGAGCAAGTATGAGGGGAGCCATGCATAGAGCGCATTGCAGCCATCTAGTCTTGAAGTAAGCAATGCATGAACTGCCGTGGCTTCCCTGGTTCAGGAATGGCCGTAGCTGTCAAGCCAACTGCTGTTGGTCCAGGGCATTTCAGACCCTCCAAGTGTCCCTATTTTCCAGGGACAGTTCCAGATTTACAGAAGCAGTCCCAGTTTCTGGTCCGATCTCAGAATGAGTCCTCTGTCCAGACATTTGCTCACACTCATGAGCCCCCAGCTCCCTCCTTTGAGAAAGCACCTGTTCTGTCCTCGTTGCTCATCTGTGAGCTCATTCCACCCCCCCTCCCTGCATTATTATTTTTTACATGAATTTCGAGACCTAGAGCAGAACTGATAGCTAAATTAAACCTGCCGAGAGTGCCCGTTTAATTGAAAATGCCATCTGTAATTTAAATGTCAGAGCCGGGGATGGTTATTAAAAGCCCCTTCTTGATTGCTTCGCCTCATTTCACAGTTTCAAAACAGACAAGAGAACGCTTGAAATGGAGCATGTAGCGCTCTGCTCTCTGGCAATTAATAATTCCCACTGACTGCCTTTTGCTTGCTCACTCTCTCCCTTGCTCTTGCCATACCCTGGCTCCCCAGGCCCTGATCCTGGGGCTTCACGCAACACAATAGTTAAACTGTGGAACTCACTTCCACAAGAGGCAGCGATAGTCACCGACTCAGATGGCTTTAAAAGAGGATCTGACATCCTTCTTCACTCATAGCCGAGTAAGATTGTCTTCCATAAATACAGTTTTAATAATAAGTCCATAAGTGACTGTGGAGGCCCATTCGGGATCCACACATCTTTCCACAGTGGGGATGTAGGTTTCCGGGCGGGAGTTGATCATGGTGAGGGTTTGCCAAATGTGCCTTCCTCTTAGCATGTTTCTCCCTTGCGTCCTGAGTTTGAGCGTCTTCAAAGACCAATACACCTTTGGTAAAGGCTGTTCTCCAATTAGAGCGCTCGCAAGCAAGTGTTTCCCAATTGTTGGTGCTTATGCTACATTTTTAAAAATGTACTCATAAGCAAAGCTGATCTCACATAGCCCAGATATCAGATAAGGAATGTAAGGAATACTGGCAGGTGAGGAAGCTCTGCTCAATCAGGAGAGGTGTGTGATAAGGAAATGAGGGCATTTGCACACTCTTCTGTCTGTCTCTGGGATGGCCCAGTCGGAAGAGCATGAGACTCTTAATCTCGGGGTTGAGGGTTTGAGTCCAACATGGGCAGAAGAGTCCTGCATTGCAGGGGTTGGACTCGACGACCCTTGCAGTCCCTTCCAACTCTGACTCTCTGTTCTCAACGGCGTGAGCGTCCATGTACATCCGCCCAGCCGTCCCGAGCTTCTGTTTGCATCCATGCCTGGCTGCCCCAGCGCACTCTCTTTCCAGCGTGAAAGAAAGAAAGAAAGAAAGAAAGAAAGAAAGAAAGAAAGAAAGAAAACGACAAGCACAGAACCAGATAATTTTGTGGTGGCTAATAACTTTCCCCCGCTACGTAAGCTAAGATAACAATAAAGGTAATTGAATCTCATGCTTCAGGGATAAACTAGCTCGCCTGGTGGTGCTGGGGTGGCAGTAACAGCACTCAATGCCTCCCTCCTCCCCCGGCGTCCTCCTTTCTCATTCAGCAACTCGGCTCCAGCGCCCACGCATGTACCAGGCAGGTGTGGGCGTCGTCACCTCACATGCAGCTCTGGAGAGATTGCTGTCATCTCCTGCTGTCATTCCTGGACTGCGAAGCAATCGCCGGAGCTGCTTCTCATTCCGTGTCTGTGCCAGGTAAGAAAGATCAGCACAACAAAACCTTATGAAACATGATTAGGGCAGGCATGTGTGTCACCTCAACTGGTAGCGACCCAGCACTTGGGGTATCTGATGACATGGAGGAGGGCTGTTCCTTTGACTGCTGTGCATGCATGCCACCCTCAGAATATGCCATTGGCTGCAAGGGTGTCATGAATGAGCCAGCTCCCAGGGAAGGTTTGCAACCAGCTCCCAGGGAAGAGTTGCTGTCAAATGAAGAAAGCAGCAAGGAACAGGAAGGGTTAACTGCCATTCAGGATGAGCATCAGCTAGTGCCAACTCCCCCACCCTTTGTGTGCTGGTCCCGTGGGTTACCTGAGAGGCAAGGACCAAGTCCGGTCCGTGGTCAAAGGCGCAACGTGGAGGCAGTCCGTAGTAGCTGAAGCTGGGTACAGGGCAGGGAGTCAGGTGAAGTCAGGAACAGATATGTAAGCAAGGAGCCAGGGCAGGTCTGGAGCTCAGGTAGGAAAGCAGGACAGGGTTCAGGCAGGAACTAGCAACCAACAATGTTGCTCCAGCAACTTGGGACTGGGGCTGGCCGGCTTTTATCTGCCCCAAGGCATAGGGCGGCCCCGATCCTCTGGTGACTCGCCTCTCCTGGCCTGGAGGTGAGAGAGCTAGTGTGGTGTAGTGGTTAAGAACGGTAGATTCGTAATCTGGGGAACCAGGTTCGCGTCTCTGCTCCTCCACATGCAGCTGCTGGGTGACCTTGGGCTAGTCACACTTCTCTGAAGTCTCTCAGCCTCACTCACCTCACAGAGTGTTTGTTGTGGGGGAGGAAGGGAAAGGAGAATGTTAGCCGCTTTGAGACTCCTTCGGGTAGTGATAAAGCAGGATATCAAATCCAAACTCCTCTTCTTCTTTTCCTCCTGCGGGAACTTAGTTCCCTCCGCCTCTCTGCCCTGAACCTCTGCAGCTCAGGAGAGGCTGGAGGGTTACCAGACCCAGAGGCAACCTCAGCTTCCTCTGACGGGGCTGAGAGTGGAGCACCTGCAGGCAATGGGTCCTCCATCACCTCAGGAGCCAGAGCAGACTCAGCTGGTGTCTGCACCTGAGGATCCAGCACAGGTGAGGACCCTTCGGGCTCATGCCCCAGCCCTGGCTCAGCTGGTTCTGGAGGCGGAGAATTCTGTGCAGGCTGGGACCCCTCAGGTTCAGCATCCAAGTCCAAATCCCAGGCCATCACACCTTGGAATGCAGGCTAATCAGGGAATGGCTGACAGCAAGCTAGAACGCAGGCAAAGCTCGCGGGAAGCACAAACAGGCGTGAAAGAGTGAAGAGACAGCCTCTCAGAGAATGGTGAAGAGGAGGGAGCTAACCTCTCCAAGGTCTCGACGAATGGGAGGGCTGCAAGACAGGAACCAAAACAAAAGACGTATGAAGCGAAAGTTCAGTTGCTTCTGGTCAGGAAGCAGTCTTCAGAAGGGTCATCTTGATTGATGGTGGTGGAGGTTGCGTTAAAGCCATCCGGAGCTATCTGTTTGTTTTGACAATAAAGCATCCTTTTTAATTAACTACACTCACTGAGCTATCAAGCCGGGAACTGGACTCCTGACAAAGCGTTTCTGTTCTAACCAATATAGTTTATTGTGGTGCTGCGCATGCATGCACAGGTGCTCAGTTGATGCCTCAGACCCAGGCGTCATATTTCTACACAAACCCTCACATGCACCCTCATGCTTGGAATGCTGTGACCCTAGCAATTACATCTTCTTATGATACTGCACATGTGCACATAGAAGCTCTGCGGTTGCCCCAGACTTCCTGGCCACGTTTCCATATGCATGTGTGCTCAGAATACTGCATTGGCCACCCCAAATGTAGCAGCAACGCCTTCCGACAGCACTGTGCATGAATGCTGGTGACCTGGCCTCGGCTGCAGTATTTCAATACGTTGTTGCGCATAGACACACAGCATGCTTCTCGCTGCTTCCGGGACTCGAGGCAGCATTTGTAGACTCACATGTAGGTCAGAGAATATGGATCCTGGGAGCATTAGAAGACCTCTGCTGGATCAGGCCAATGGCCCATCTAGCCCATCATCCTGTGGCTACAGCAGGATCTGAGCACAAGACCTCTCTCTCTGCCTGGGGTTTCCAGAAATTGTTGTGGGATATCTAAAGTAAAGCAATCAAACCCAACTACTTCTGATTGCTAGGAAAGCACACACAGAGAGAAAGTTGGATCTCACAGGATCTACAGGAAATCCTTTCTGTGAGAGCTACTCCCCCTGTGTCCAGCCTCCTGCTAGAGCTCTTCTCTAGGGCCATGTTTTCGCATTTTCCCACCTTTCAAAGGCAGAATTGACATCCAGGGAGAATTTCTGAAAGGTGGCACTTTGTCCTGGATCTTAGAGAAGTCAATTGAAAAATCACAATTTTTTGGCATTTTTAGAAGAAGAAGAAGAAGAAGAAGAAGAAGAAGAAGAAGAAGAAGAAGAAGAAGAAGAAGAAGAAGAAAGAAAGAAAGAAAGAAAGAAAGAAAGAAAGAAAGAAAGAAAGAAAGAAAGAAAGAAAGCGTTCAACAGCTTTGGGCTTTGTCTTTAAAAAGCTCCACCAATGACTAGGGACATAGGACATATGCTGAGTCTCAGCTCAGATTCCCATTCTAAAATATAATATATGTCTGTAACTACAATATAAGTCTGCCTCTAGACTGCTGGTGTGAAATAAGAGAGTAAATCTATCTTATAAGAAGATCATTTTGCGTGCTTATTGTTTTAAAGGAGAGAAGAGGGGGAAATAACAGGAAATCCAGTCTCCATCCTGGATTACTTAAATTAAAAGGCTAAAGCTATCTTCTTTCTTTTTTGCTGACAAAGGGATGTACTCTGCTTAACTCACAATTGTAAGGAAGGATAACATTTAAGAAACATATCCTCTCTTAGTTTCCACACACACTCCTATAATTGGTATGACCATTGTGCCTAATAACCAATGAATCCCTTGTCCTCCGTGGATTTGCCGAATCCTCTTTTAAACCCACCTAGTTCAAGTTGGTGGCTGTCACTGCCTCCTGTGGCAGTGAGTTCCGTAGTTTAACAATGCATTGCGCAAAGAAGGATTTCATTTTCTCTTTCCTGAATCTTCCTACACTCATTCATTGGATCTAGATTCAGGTAGGTAGCTGTGTTGGTCTGACGCAGTCGAAATAATTTTAAAAATCTAAAAAAAATTAAAAATTAAAAAATATTTTAATTTTTAATTTTTTTAAAATTATTCATTCATTGGATGTCCATGAGCTACTAGTGTTTTGAGAGGTGGGGCGGGGGGGGGACTTTTCTTCCTCCGCTTTCTCTGTGCCATGGATAAAGTTACAGACTTCTTTCAGAAGGTCGGCTTCTGGGCGATTGGGGTTTTGGAACCTCTTTCTTTTTTAGATTCGAACTGATTGCAGACCGGGTTCACACACACACTCACACACACAAAGACCTTCGTTTCCTGCCAAGCAATTCACTTGTTATCCAAAGCTCCCTTCCGTGGCCTGAGTAAGCTTTTAAGCCCCAATCTCCATAATTAAACAGGTAGAACACAATCGATTGCTCTAAACATCATTAGAGGCGGGCGCCCCCCTTAACCCTTCCTTCCAAAGCGCAGGCAGGAACCGGAGACACGGTGGCACTTGATCCCAGTGCCAAGGGAGGCAGGTTAAGAGGGAATCGATGTCTGAGGCAGGCGCCAGAAAGCGGATGTGCTCTGGAGGAGTCTTCTGGCAGACCCCTGCGATTTAATGCTGATTTTCTTTTTCAGCGCGGGAGGGGAGGGCACAGTCGCATGCACGAGGTTTGTGGGGGGGAGAGAGAGTTTATTTGACTGCAGAGCATGAATTTAAGAGAAAGGGGGACTCAAGACGGTGACGAGGCTGCTCCTATAATCTTCCAGGGCTGGGATGTGGACAGGATCCTGGGAACAGATTCTCCCTCTTCAGGAGTGAGGTCCCTGGTTCCATCCCTGACATTGCCAGAGGCAGAAAGGGGATTGCAAGCAGGGCAGAGCCCAGAGGCAATTCACAGTGTTATAAGAATTTCAAGGTGTAAAAATATAGAATAAATATTCATAAATGCGCACATATCTAAATATATGAACCATGTGTCTGAAATAGTAAGGGAGAGCAAACCTGGAACCATTTTGACTGACCCAATGACCTCAAATATTCCTCTGCAGTAAGGGAGGCAAATGGGGAAAGACTTCCCATTGCCTTTTTGCTTGCAAATCCTGTCTTAAGGGTGCATTTGTATGAATAGGGCGAGCCTGTGCCCTTGGTTGAGGAACTAAAGTATTATCCATCACAAAAGAATGGGCAGGCTGCCCAGGTAATGCAATCAGTGACCACTATCAGGTATCCTGGCAGACAGGATTTCTACTGTAGGCCGCCTCCTGCTGTAGACAGAATCACAGAATCATAGAGTTGGAAGGGGTCAGCTATTCCAACCCTTTGCAATGCCTGAATCACAGCTAAAGAATCCCTGGCAGTGCCGGATTTACGTATAAGCTAAACAAGCTATAGCTTAGGGCCCCACTCTCTTGCGGTGGGGGTGAAAAAACTAAAGGAAAAGAGACTGGATGTACATTTCCAAAATATAAGATAAAAAAAAAATAAAGTAAAACCTTCATACAGCAACAGTGTTTTGTGTTGTGTGGGCTCCTATGATGTAAGTAATGGGCCCCGCCTGCTAGCCTGCTCCCTAAAATATCACTGGTTTGCTCATTTCTATATACAGGGTACCTACATTCTGCATGGACTGGTTGCATGGCAACATGCAGCATGCAGCTGCAGTGCAGCACAGTTGAATGTACAGCAACAGTGTTTCGTGTTGTGTAGGCTCCTATTTCTTATGTGCAAATGGCTTTAGATACCTATTAGGCCCATCAATTACCATATAGCATATATTCAACACACAAAAACAGCGACCATTTGTTGTTGACAAAGCACAGCTGGACATATAAAGGGCCCCATTAGCTTCAGTAGCTTAGGGCCTCACCAAACCTAAATCCGGTCCTGTCCCTGGCAGATGGTCATCCAATCTCTGCTTAAAACCCATCAATGGAGGAGAGCCCTCTGCCACCCACAAGACCAGCCTGTGGAGCCTGTGTGCCTCTGACATGATGGCATCCCATTCTTCTTAGAGGCCCTGTTCCCCTATTGAAGCAGGGATCTCATATTCATTTTAGGGGACAGGCCAAAGCATCACGGTACAGTGCTGTAGCATGATCCCATTTTCATTCCTCCTAGCATCTCCAGATAGGACTGGAACTCCAGAGGCAGCCTAGAAGGAAGCTGTCAGGGAACTGACATCGGAGCCAAGAGAGGAGGTGGGGCTCTCCAACGATGCAGGAGAAGGGACCAGCAGGGAGAGGGAGAACACTTCCCTTGGGGAAGGAAATCGGCGTGACACCAGGAAGGAAGGGGAGCAGGGAAGGTCTTCGGAGAGAGGGCTCCAAGACCCTTCCACAGGGTCCAGCAGGGAGAGCCCAGGACCTCTGCTGGCCACGCCCACTCTGCGCAGGAGACTTCCGCGCAGGGAGGCTAGGCGGAGACTTGGCGTCAAACAGCTTTTATGTTGGAAGAAGTTCAGGGAATGCCCACTGACGGATTCTGCCAGTGACTGAGACAGTCGCCTTGTAAGGGCTGTCAAATCAGAGAAAGGTTTAGCTACCCCAACAGCTGGGAGCAGTTTGGAATTTACGCACAAGCAACCCCAATTCCCATTACAGCAGCTTTATATTTTTATGGCCCAGACAGGCAGAAGTTCATGGGATATTGCTTTGCTCAGAGCAAGGTGGGTGAATGAGGCACATCGCAAACGCCTTTGTAATAATAAAATTTAAGGTCTTATATATATAATAGGTAAAGGTACCCCTGCCCGTACGGGCCAGTTGTGTCTAGGTTGTGCGCCCATCTCACTTAAGAGGCCGGGGGCCAGCGCTGTCCGGAGACACTTCCGGGTCACGTGGCCAGCGTGACGAAGCTGCTCTGGCGATCCAGCACCAGCACAGCACACGGAAACGCCGTTTACCTTCCCGCTATAAAGCGGTACCTATTTATCTACTTGCACTTACGGGTGCTTTCGAACTGCTAGGTGGGCAGGAGCTGGGACCGAACGACGGGAGCTCACCCCGCTACGGGGATTTGAACCGCCGACCATGCGATCGGCAAGCCCTAGGCTCTGAGGTTTTACCCACAGCGTTACCCGCGTCCCGAGATATATATAATAATTGTTCATAAATGTACCAACCAAGCACATACATACATCAGCACAGGAAGACCATCCTGAAACCATTTTGACTCCCAAGCTGACCAAATGTTTCTCTGCAAGGAGGGAAGAGGTGAAAAAAACCTTCCTTGTTACAGGAATTTAGTAATCACCATTTCAAAGAAGTGGCCAGACTACCAGGAAAGGCAATCAGATAAGGCATTATCAGATAACCTGGCAGTCAGGAAAAACAACATTCAAATTTCTGTTGTAGACCGACTTTTCTGTGATGTAGTTTTGATGTTTGTGAGGGGTGGTCTTGGGTTACTCCCCTTCTGTGATGTATGTATGATGTATGGAGGGGTGGTCTTGAGCTCCAGGAAAGGCAATTTAAAATGTCTATATAAGGGCAGGGACACCTTGGTTCTGGGTCCTCCTCCATCCTCCTGTGTGTGAGGGGAGCACCCTGTTGCAACAGCTTTAATAAATATCAGTCTTACTAGCGGCTTTGCTTCTCAATATTCTCTGATTGGCCTCTGTTATTTTCTCCTACCAATAGGGAACCCACGTAAGGACTCTATACGGGCTCTTGGATACCCCATAAGGGGAAAAGGGCAGATTTTGTTTACAACACCTTCTCAACCTGTGTGTGAGAAGCAACCAGTCCTTGCAAACACAGCGACTTCAGCTTCAAAAGGAAACTGGCCTTGCTAGGTGGCAAATCACCCTGCTGCTCAGGAAGAGTTGGAGTTGGGGCAGGGGAGACCGTGAAAAAGAACTGGGGGGGGGGCGGGCGGCTGCAACCTTCCTTATTCTGTGCCTTGTTGCCCTCTGATCTGAGCAGCAGGCGTTAAATGCTGTGAATCTTTCTTGGAAAGGTGTGCATTTAAGCATCTTTCAGCAAATCTATCAAAAATCTCTCTGAAAAGTCAGAACAGGTGCTCAAAGGACGGGGGGGCATCGTCGACATTCTCTGGACATGTATGGGTGAGCTGCCTTTTAGCCACCAGCTGTCCACCCCCCCCCCCTTGCCTGACTCCATTCCCTTGCAGAAGGTTTATGATTCACTGGTTTTTTGATGGGGACCCGAGTCAGGCCCTTGCCCTCCCCAACACATGCCAGAAAAGGATGAGGTCTGTGCATTGATGATTGGCGAAATTCTGAGGCCTGCAGTGCCATCTGGTTCTCCGGGCTGCCTTGGGAGTTTTCCGGAAGGTCATTGCTTCTACTGGAAAGTTGGAGGGGCAGAGAGAGAGATGGTCTCCTTGCAACTGAGCAGCTTGGAAGGTTGTTTTATTCCAGCAAATGGGGGCAGGATTTGGGCAGAGGACAGGGGGAGGAATGGCAGCCATGCGATTTGTTTTGTTTCGTTGCAATGAGCAGAATATAATCATCTTCATCAATATCAAGCATATACAGTGGTACCTCAGGTTAAGTACTTAATTCGTTCCGGAGGTCCGTTCTTAACCTGAAACTGTTCTTAACCTGAAGCACCACTTTAGCTAATGGGGCCTCCTGCTGCTGCCACACCGCCGGAGCACAATTTCTGTTCTCATCCTGAAGCAAAGTTCTTAACCCGAGGTACTATTTCTGGGTTAGCGGAGTCTGTAACCTGAAGCGTCTGTAACCTGAAGCGTATATAACCCGAGGTACCACTGTATCTATATCAAGTAGATCAAGAAATATCTAAAATAATTAAATCTAAATAATCTAAAAATAAATCACCTGCTCAGGCTTCCTCACAACTGTCCTTTACTGAACCCCAGTCAGCTTGCTTAAAGCTAACTTTCCATATTTCCTACCGAGGAGTATTTTACCAGTGTTCTCCTTGCTGCTGCATGAAATAATGCATGAATCAGACCTTTGGATTTTGTAAGTAAAGCTTACTTTTAAACTTACTTAAGAGTGTGGTCTGTTCGTTGCCAGAGGGGTAGAGAGCGGAAAGCAATGTAGGTGGATTAAGCGGGTAAGGTAAAAAAAGGTAAAGGACCCCTGGACGGTTAAGTCCAGTCAAAGGTGACTATGGGGTTGCAGCGCTCATCTTGCTTTCAGGCCACGGGAGCCGGTGTTTGTCCACAGACAGCTTTCTGGGTCATGTGGCCAGCAGGACTAAACCGCTTCTGGTGCAGCAGGACACCGTGACGGAAACCAGAGTTCATGGAAACACCTTTTACCTTCCCACTACAGTGGTACATATTTATCTACTTGCACTGGCGTACTTTCGAACTGCTAGGTTGGCAGGAGCTGGGACAGAGTAACGGGAGTCACAGGGATTCGAACCTCTGACATTCCAATCAGCAAGCCCAAGAGGCTCAGTGGTTTAGACAACAGCGCCACACATGTGAACAGGGGTCCAAGAACCAATATTCCCATGCTATACTACTGCTTAACTCTGTGACTACTTTAAACTTTGCTGTTTGCGGGTGTGTGCGTCTGTGCAGATTTGTGGTTCACCTCAGGAGCTGAAATGTATTGGGCTAGCCCTGACCATGGGATTGAACCTGGGACCTTCTGCATGCAAAGCAGGAGCTCTACCACTGAGCTACAGCCCTTCCCTTAAGATACAGGGATAATGGTGCTGGCTTATACAGAGTCAATTGGTCCATCTAGCTCAGTACTGTCCACACTGACAGGCAGCAGCTCTCAAGGGTTTCAGGCAGAGCTTGTTTGGAGGTTCTAGCAGGGGAGCGCAGCTATCATATACCCTTGACCGAAGAACGGTACACTCCTTCTATCTGGGATGGTCGTCCTCTTCCACCAAGCACGCAGCTTCGGGAGGGACGCACATGGAGCGGTGAGGGAGGAAGGGGACACCAGCCTAGCCAGCCAGATCAGCCGAATCAACCCTGGCGATCAATGGGGTGACAGATGTCGCAGCCAGATCGCCCTCACATCCAGAGAACATTCCCAGCCTTCTGCATGCAAAGCAGGTGTCCAACCACTGAACTACAGCCCTTCAGTGGTGTACAGCCAGTGTGGTGTAGTGGTTAAGAGCGGTAGATTCGTAATCGGGGGAACTGGTTTCGATTCCCTGCTCCTCCACATGCAGCTGCTGGGTGACCTTGGGCCAGTCACACTTCTTTGAAGTCACTCAGCCCCACTCACCTCACAGAGTGTTTGTTGTGGGGGAGGAAGGGAAAGGAGAATGTTAGCTGCTTTGAGACTCCTTCGGGTAGTGATAAAGCGGGGTATCAAATCCAAACTCTTCTTCTTCTTCCCTAATGGGGGTAGGGTGGAAAAATCCAGGAAGGGTGCATTTGGGGTCAGGTCTAGTCTAAGTCCCTGCTTCCTCAAAACCCAGGTGAGCAATCCTCACTTGCAATTCCCCACTGAGTCCTCCTAGCCTCTCGTTCGGGAATTGCTGGTTCAGGTCAACTCTTAAAGGTTTGCCCAAGTAAAAATCTTGCTCAGAGCCCAAACTTGGTTCAGTCAAATCCGCAGTGCAGAAGTGGGAGGGAGAAAGAGCTGGGGGGCGGCATGAAATGGCGGGTGTGTTTTCCGCCCTGTGTTTTATATATTTATATATATTTTCATCTTGTACGAGGAATAATTCATTTTTCCAGTGTTGCAAAGGCTCATAATTGATCTCGGAGCCTGCAGCCTCGCCTCTCGGAATGGTTTTTATCCGTAATGTAAGAATAAAACTCTGTTAGGTCAACCACACAGCAATAAATACCAGATGCACATTAACTGTAATATATTGGATTATTCCACTCGCTGGTGACGGGGGAAAACAAGATTTAATTCCCTTGGCGAGGCAGGCACAGAAAATCACTTTTCCGTGGCTGCTCCCCCAACCCCCTTCCCTCTTTCTTCTTTTAAGTCATTTCCGTCTGTTGCTGGTGGGGTTGCGAAATGGAGATCGGCGGCCTTTGTTGACAAATACATACAGTATATAATTCTTCTTCTTCTAAATGTTGCACCGTTGAGAAAGGTACAAAGCAGAGCACAGAGGCTAAATTGTCCTTGTGTTCCCTAAATGTCATCAATTTCTGAGGGTTACGGATACCTGGTCTCAAGAGGTTGGCTCACCACCCCACCCGTAAAATTGAGAGATGGAGGATGGAGAGCAAATGTTCTAGTCATTGAACAGAATAGCTCAGTTGGTTAGAGCATGGCGCTGATAACACCAAGGTTGCAGGTTCTGTTCCTTACAGGGATCATGGATCAAAACCATAAGGGGAGGGAAAACATAAGGGTCAGACTGAGTCCAAACCAAAGGCCAGGCGGAACAGCTCTGTCTTGCAGGCCCTGCAGAAAGATGTCAAGTCCCGCAGGGCCCTAGTCTCTTGTGACAGAGCGTTCCACCAAGTCGGGGCCAGTACTGAAAAGGCCCTGGCCCTAGCTGAGACCAGTCTAACCACCACAAGCCAATTGGGATGGCTTCCGAATCAGTGAGTCGTCCGCAGTTTCCCCACAAGATTCTCCAAGCCAGTTTCTCTTCTCCCTTCCTGCAACGTCTGTCAATCTTCCCAAGTTATCACTCAAACTGTGCTGGGACCATTCCCCAGCCGTTACCCTTATCTGATCCCATTTTCTGTCTAAGGTGAGACATGCAGCCCCTAATCCACTCCAGGCAATTAATTGGCTTTTGTTGAGCAAGAGCAAACAAGATCTCATCTTAATCTTCATTATTTCTTTTTGTAGCACAGAGTCAACACAAGATTAGGTTTAATTTAGCAAAAAAAACCGAAAGGGCGGAAGCTGGGGGGGTCTCCAAATCTCTTGCCATTATTCTGAATCAGATTTTTATTCTCTTTTTTTTAAAAAAAACACCCCTCACTATGTGATGTTCACTTTCTCAACATTTCATTGAACAGAACCACCTTTTCACCCAGCAAAGGGGAGACACGGTGTCTGTAATTTCTGGGGAGAGAGTGTCTAGAAACAGCACCGTCTGATCTCCAGCCCTTCATCTGTGAATCCCAGCTGCGCCAGGGTAGAGAGGATGGAACCCTCTGTAGTTCTGCCGGAAAAGAAATGAACTCTGCACTTGCTCAGGGGCATGTCTTTCCTCTTTCCTTAACTTTGTATCGCCTGGGATTGAGACCTCACACAAACCGAGGCCTGGGGCGGTTAATTTCTTTTAGTTTATTTTTTTTTTACTGTGTGCAGTACCTGCTAGGCACCATTGCCAAACATCCATCTTTGTACGGTGGTAGGCTTGAGGCACTCCTCTTGGGATGGTGGGGTGGGGGAGAAGCCAGGACGGATCGTCCTCTGCATGATTCTATAGCAAAGCTTTGGGCGGAACGAAAATTCAAGGAACTATGATCCATTTTTCCTGTGAAATAACCTTGCAAAAGAGATCGGGGGTGTGTGTCAGTGCTTGGGCATAGTGCCTGCTGTTATTTATTGCTGTGATAACCCACTGTTGTAAACAAAAATTGCCCTTTTCCCTTATGGGGTATCCAAGAGCCCATATACAGTCCTTACGTAGGTTCCCTGTTGGTAGGAGAAGATAACAGGGCCAACCAGAGAATATTGAGAAGCAAAGCAGCTAGTAAGCCTGATCTTTATTGAACTGTTGCAATAGGGTGCTCCCCTCACACGCAGGAAAGGAGGAGGAACCCAGAAAAATGGCGCGCAAGGCCTTATAAAGACTTTTGAAATTGCCACCCTGTAGATCAAGACCACCCCCAGAAACATCATACATACATCACAGAAGGGGTGTAACCTAAGACCACCCCTCAGATACATCATACCAACATCACAAAAAAGCTCCAGTCTGCGAATGTTTTTTGGAAGCCGAATGTCTGTTTCATATGTCATCGTTGTTTCTGCGACCAAACAGCCAATTGGAAGCCGTGCCTTCATTTGTGAATGTTTTCGGAAGTCAAACGGCCTTCCAGAACAGATTGAGTTCGAGAACCAAGGTACCACTGAATGAGCTTTTCTGAGCAAAGTTGTTGAGCTGCAAAACTGCAAAAAAAAGCCATTTTTTGAGCTATTTCGAGCTTTTTTTTTTGTTTTTTAGAAGAATCAGCAAAAACGACACTGCCGACATGGCTTGCCATACGTCTGCCCGGACAATTTGCCAATTTCCTCCAGGACACTGCCTCCGACTACAATGTTCCGTATGTGTCCGGAAAATTCCAGATGCATGACAACCGTAGGTTGGGGAACACAGGGCACCACTATAAATGATTTGGTGAGTATCAGAAACGAGATGAAAGCTGGGGTGGGTTCTCGCGATGCCACAGCGCCACCTACTGGCCTCGCTGTTGTAAACGCAGGCATAGAAAACCCTTGTTCATTTCAGGATATATGCAGTTGTGTTATGAATGGCGGGATGGGGAGAGTCCCAATAAATTAATAAATGGTGGGATTTTGATTAATTAGGATATGAAGGGGAAATACAAGCTGCCAAGGAATTCCTGGGCTAGGCTATGCAAAACGACCTAACCAAACCAGAGCCATTAAGAAACAATACAGAGCCATTGAGGGCGTAACACCTTGCTCTGTGTGAACAGAGACAAAGATATTTTGAAGGCTGCCAGGTCAACTGGGTGTGATGTCACAGGAAGAGTATGGGCCTTTGCTGTGCTTTTTTTCTGGGGGGACGCAGGGGTATGCATACTTCTGAACGTTTTATGAATCTTTGTACTTTTGTGCATTTACTGTATTTATTTTCCCCGATTCAAACTATAAAATGGTGATTTTCTTGATTCCAAATGAAAGTACCCCTAAACATTTTTTAAGAAAAAAAGGCACTGGGCCTTTGGCGCAATAGCTGGTCATGTCATTCTGAAGGTTCTTGAAAAAGAATAATTACAAATTTATATATACTTCTGCATAACCTACAGATTTAGCGAAACTGCTATCTTATTTAAGTAAGGTAAAGGACCCCTGGATGGTTAAGTCTAGTCAAAGGCGACTATGGGGTTGCGGCGCTCATCTCACTTTCAGTCTAAGGGAGCTGGCATTTGTCCACAGGCAGCTTTCCAGGTCATGTGGCCAGCAGGACTAAACCACTCCTGGAGCAACAGAACACCATGACGGAAACCAGAGTGCATGAAAACGCCATTTACCTTCCCGCTGCAACAGTACCTATTTATCTACATGCACAGGTGTGCTTTCGAATTGCTAGGTTGGCAGGAGCTGGGACAGAGCAATGGGAGCTCACCCCGTTGTGGGGATTCGAACCACCAACCTTCAGATCTTATTTAAGTGGGTAGGTACAATGGTACCTCGGGTTAAGAACTTAATTCGTTCTGGAGGGCCGTTCTTAACCTGAAACTGTTCTTAACCTGAGGTACCACTTTAGCTAATAGGGCCTCCCGCTGCCACCACACAATTTTTGTTCTCATCCTGAAGCAAAGTTCTTAACTTGAGGTACTATTTCTGGGTTAGCAGAGTCTGTAACCTGAAGCATCTGTAACCTGAAGCGTCTGTAACCCGAGGTACCACTGTATATTGAAGTGTATGGCATAGGAGCAGCTAGTCCACACTGTGCCACACTTGTTGCAAACGCAGGCTATATTTGGGACTGTGGCCCCATTTGGCTTCCAAAATGATTGGCACTCACACACCTGAATTTGCTTTTAAAGGGAGGGTAAAAGGTAAAGGGACCCCTGACCATTAAGTCCAGACGCGGACAACTCTGTGGTTGCGGCGCTCATCTCACTTTACTGGCCGAGGGAGCCAGCGTACAGGTTCTGGGTCATGTGGCCAGCATGACTAAGCCACTTCTGGCAAACCAGAGCAGCGCACGGAAAAGCCGTTTACCTTCCCACCGGAGTGGTACTAATTTATCTACTTGCACTGCGTGCTTTTGAACTGCTAGGTTGGCAGGAGCAGGGACTGAGCATACATATATAAACATCCATGCCAGGAACACTCACTCTGTGCTCAGAGGCTCTTAATTTTGCTCTCATATCTAATGGCTGATGACCAGCCTATTGAATGGGAGCATTTCTTACAGCCATCTAAACTGAGTCATCACTGTTTGGCAATGAATTCCATAAATTATATGCATTGCATTATTTCCTTTTATCAAGACCAAAAAAAACCCTCCACTAACTCTGGTACAGGTCTCTAGAGTTTGAATGCAACCAGACCGGACAGCATCATTTTCATTTCCAGAACTGGGTTGTTGTTTTTAACCAGTGGATCAAGCATGACACCTGGTGGCTGTGACTGGGATTAGCAAGCCCAACTTGGGGTGTGTATTCTGTCCATGGGGCTTACTTCAAAGTGAAGGGAGCTGTTGGCGCTGTGGTCTAAAAACCATCGGGCCTCTTGGGCTTGCTGAGGAGAAGGTTGGCAGTTTGAATCCCCGCAATGAAGTGAGCTCCTGTTGCTCTTCTCCCTTCCTTTCTGAGTTCGAGTGTCTTCAAAGCCCATGACACCTTTGGTAAAGGCTGTTCTACAATTGGAGCGATCCCAGACAAGTGTTTCCCAGTTGTTGGTGTTTATACTACATTTTTTTAGATTTGCCTTGAGATAGTCCCTAAACCGTTTTTGTTGACAACCAGCATTACGCTTTCCATTTTTAAGTTCAGTAGTGGCACCCTGGCCACCTGCGATTCCCAAGAACTGTCATTCTGGAGCCTGTTGCCTCTGACAGTGGAGGTAGAATCATTGTGGGTAGAAACCATTGAATGTATAAACTCCAGATATACAGTAGTGCAACCACAATGTCCCTCACGTCCCCTGCACCATCAGAGTCAATGGCTGCTAAAGACTCTCCTCCCTGGAAGGGAGGGGAGTGGTTGTGGGCGGGAGCCCGAGCCCCGCCTCCCTCTCTCACCTGGCTGGCACCCGCCCCCGCCGGTGGGCAACCAACCAGGCGACACCGGGGGGGCGTTTCTTCAGCATCCTATATGCTGCGGCGCCAGCCCCTCCTCGGCCTCATTCACCTTTGTCCCGGCGCGAGTATTGTCCCGGCGTGGTATTGGTGGGTAGGTTAGGCATTGGAAATATGTGTTGTGGTGTAGAAGAGCTAGGTGTGGCCATCGCCTATGCCTTCAATATTTTGGGTATTCCGTTAAAGGAATCTGGCGGTCGTGTGTTCTGTCCGATGCCTGCTTGGCGGGAGGCCATGGCACGACCCTCGGTGACATCAGGGGAGAGCCTATAGTTGGATGAGCATCAACAGGCTCCACCTACTGGTGAATAAACCCATCCGTGTTAGACATCCAATGCCTAAGCCAATACCTTTTCACTGCTGTAATCAATAAAGTTGTGGCCTTTTCTTGCCCATTAACCTTATATCTCGTGTCCTTGTGTATTCATTTCACATCGCGGGGGTTGGGTCCTCGAACCACAACAGCCTGGAATGCTTTAAATTCAGAGGCTCCTTTGTATAAGGCTGAATCAGATAAGTGCTGGAGATGCAGTGAGACTGAGGGAACATTCTATCATATGTGGTGGATAAAAGGGTAAAAGAGTATTGGGAACTAATTTATAATAACTGGAAAAAAAGGTTTAAAAGTACATTTCCGGGGGGTGGGGGAATCAGAGTCCTTTTTGTTGGGGATAATTCAGCTGAAAATTCCCAGGTGTCAAAAAAGCTTATTTATGTATGCCACTACGGCAGCCCGTGTTTTCTTAGCCCAAAAATGGAAAACAAGCAAGGTCCCAACTAAAGAAGAATGGCAACTTAAGCTGATGGAATATGCACAGCTTGTGGACTTAACATAGAGAATAAGAGAACAAGTAGAACATACCGTATTTTTTGCTCTATAAGACTCACTTTTCCCCTCCTAAAAAGTAAGGGGAAATGTGTGTGCGTCTTATGGAGCGAATGCAGGCTGCACAGCTATCCCAGAAGCCAGAACAGCAAGAGGGATTGCTGCTTTCACTGCACAGCGATCCCTCTTGCTGTTCTGGCTTCTGGGATTCAGAATATTTTTTTTCTTGTTTTCCTCCTCCGAAAACTAGGTGCGTCTTATGGTCTGGTGCGTCTTATAGAGCGAAAAATACAGTACATTTAAAGAAGATTGGGAAAAGTTTATTGAATATATTGGAGGAAATTGTACCTATTTATCTACTTGCACTGGCATGCTTTCAAACTGCTATGTTGGCAGGAGCTGGGACAGAGAAATGGGAGCTCACCCCATCCCGGGGATTCGAACTGCTGACCTTCCGATTGATCGGCAAGCCAAAGAGGCTCAGTGGTTTAGACCACAAAGCCACCTGTGTACCTGGGTAGGCCTGTCTAAACAAAGATGCTTTTGCAGGTGCTGAAAAGAGAACAGCAAAGGCTCCTGCCTGGTATCAATAGGCAGGAAGTTCCAAAGTGTTGATGCTGCCACACAAGAAGATAAAGTCCTTACAAATGTGAAACAGGCATTATGTGGCACTCAAAACAGTCGAGTGGGCAATCATGTAGGTAAATGAGTTCATTGAAAGTGGACAGTTGATTTTGCCTAATCTCATTCGTTCAAGGTTGTGGGGTATATTTTTGTTGTTGAAGCATTCAAACTGCTGAGGCCATTGCTCAAAACAGAACAGAACAGAATAGATCAGAACAGAACATGGAATAGCCTTGAATGCACAGAGAGGCTCATCACACAGTTGACAAGTTCAAATATTTGCTGGAAATGTAAAGAAAAAGAAGGCACCTTTTACCATATGTGGTGGAAGTGTAAGGTTGTAAAAGAATTCTGGGAAATGATATATAATGAACTGGAAAAAAATGTTTAAAGTAACTTTTTTAAAAAACAAAAACCAGAAGCTTTTTTATTGCAGTCATACCTCTGGTTCAGGCTGCGCGTTTTCAGGCTACGGACGCGCTGAAACCCGGAAGTACCGGAACAGGTTACTGCTCGCAAATGCGCAGAAACACTAAATCGCATTTTGCGCATGGGCAGAAGCGCCAAATCACAACCTGCGCGTGCGCAGATGCGGCACTGCAGGTTGCGGGCGCTGCAGGTTGCGAACGTGCCTCCTGCACGGATCACGTTCACAACCCCGAGCGTCCGCTGTACGGTGGTACCTCTGGATGTGAACAGGATCCTTTCCGGAGCCCCATTCGCATTCTGAAGCGAACATAAGACGCGTCTGCGTGGGTCGCGTTTCGCCGCTTCCGCGCATGTGCATGACGTCATTTTGAGCGTCTGCGCAAGCGACAAAACCCGGAAGTAACGCACTCCATTACTTCCGGGTCGCCGTGGAGTGCAACCTGAAAATATTTAAGCTCAAGCGTATTCATCCCGAGTATGACTACATTGTAAAATCAAATAAAAATTATTATAAAAAAGAGAAACTCGCCACATGGAGATGCTGTTGCTTTCAATTCAACGTTTATTGATATACACAATTTTGTGATGAGCCCCAGGGAGCCAAAACCTAAGGCAGGAGAAAAACCTCTGGAGTGGGGTGGCCCCATCATACCAGCTGAGTGAGGAATATAAAACACAGTGCCTATTTATTTATTTTTGCCAACCTTCAGCAGGGTGGCTGCAGGGCAGGGCAAGTGCATAGAAGCTCACACATACCCTTTCAGGCATGTTTCCGGAAGCAGAGGCAAGGCGCTTTGTTAACAGGAAGAGAAGGCAGCTCGTGAGACTCTGAACTTTGGCATCACAAGGCATTGAAAGAGGGAAGGCAAACCTGGGACTCTCCCAGTTCTGCAGGACTACAATTCCCATCACCACCAACACCAAACTGGCCTCGATTGCTGGGGGAGTCCAGCAACATTCAAACAGCGTCAGATTCCCCCCATCCTGTACTAGCAGGATAAAATATCACTCTTCTCCTGAGGCTGGGCGGGGGGAGGCGAAAAACAGGCTACTGACTGGGATAGAGGGACTTTTGCAGCTATTGTTAAAGTTGCAAAAACAAAGAGCACAGGACTGAGGCAGGGAGAAACTTTTGGAACAACATTGGGATATCAGCTGCGCTCAAGGCATTTCGGTTTGCAGCAAAGGCAGGCAGGGAGAGGATTGACAGATAAGAGTAGGAAGAAACATCATGGACAGAATAAATGTCACACACAGGAAAAACAATGACACAGAAAGAGATCTTCACTTGCAGTCTCATGTGTCAACACAAATAGAAGTTATAAATATTGCAGCTGTTGTATAAGGGATTACTATTATGACAGGAACGTGATTGAAATCAATAAGATTTTGGAATGCAGAAACAAAGTAAATTATCAAACCATCAATTCTAGCATGCAGGGGGGGCACCTAAATTATATAATCTGGTATTTGAATGATTTGTAATAGGAATTGTATTATAATTTGGCATTGTTATAATGAGGCTATTATTGGATTATTGTAACTGAAAACTAATAAAATTTATTATCAGATTCCACCTCACACACACCCCCATCCTTGCACTGAAACATGGAGGAGACGCTGCAGGCCAGATAAAACTCAGCAATAATTTTAAATGATGGGAAGCAGGATTCGCTCCATCAGCTCAGCTGTGATAGGCCAGCCCTGCCCATCTTCCTTTCCCTCGACGGCCACCTGGAAGCAACCAGTCCATCAGGCTGCCTTGGTGGGAGAGATGGAAAGCGGAGCCCACTCTATCAGCTTTGCTAAAGGACCCGCTCCATCCGTGCCAGCTGGTCCTTATAACTACAACCATTTAAGAACTGGTGTCTTGGCTTGATTTTTCTTCCCCTCTTCCCTCCCTGTCCCTTTTTCCTTTCATGTCGTGTCTCTCATATCGTAAGCCCGCAGGTAGGAACTGTCCTGCTCTAGTTGACTGTATGCAAGCCACCTCTAGGAGCCGTTTTGGCTGAAGAGTTGGATAAAGGTAAAGGTAAAGGGACCCCTGACCATTAGGTCCAGTCATGGCTGACTCTAGGGTTGCGGCGCTCATCTCGCTTTATTGGCCGAGGGAGCCGGCGTACAGCTTCCGGGTCATGTGGCCAGCATGACTAAGCCGCTTCTGGCGAACCAGAGCAGCACATGGAAACGCCGTTTACCTTCCCGCTGGAGCGGTACCTATTTATCTACTTGCACTTTGATGTGCTTTCGAACTGCTAGGTTGGCAGGAGCAGGGACCGAGCAACGGGAGCTCACCCCGTCCCGGGGATTCGAATCGCCGACCTTCTGATCAGCGGGTCAGGATTTTAAAAATGCTTAGGTGGGGCATGGCCGAAAAAAGGTTGGGAAGAAGAAGAAGAAGAGGAGGAGGAGGAGGAAGCGGAGGAGGAAGAGGAGGAAGAGGAGGAGTTTGAATTTGATATCCCGCTTTATCACTACCCGAAGGAGTCTCAAAGCAGCTAACATTCTCCTTTCCCTTCCTCCCCTCAACAAACACTCTGTGAGGTGAGTGGGGCTGAGAGACTTCAAAGAAGTGTGACTAGCCCAAGGTCACCCAGCAGCTGCACGTGGAGGAGCGGGGAATCGAACCCAGTTCACCAGATTACGAGTCTACCGCTCTTAACCACTACACCACGCTGGCTCTCAGTGGGAACCACTGCTCAAAACAAAACAAAACATAACAAAAAAAAGTGATTTTCAGCGGAATCACATTTGTCCAGGTCCTGCTAGCCAGGGATGATGGGAGTTGTAGTCCAAAAACAGTCGGAAATCCTGAACTAGACCATCACTTGCCTTTACTTCCCACAGATCCCTCCATCACAGCTCTGCCTTCTTTTAATGCAGGCACCGGGGAACCTGCAGCTCTCCAGCTGTTGAAAGACTCCACCTCCTCTCATCCCTGAACCTTGGTGGTTCTAGCTGGTGGGAGCGGCAGTCCAAAAACATCCAGAGAGCATCATGTTAGCTACCCTGAAGGTATCTAGCCCAGCATCTTGTACTCACCATGGCCAACCATGAGCCCACAAAAAGGACCTGAGCCGAACAGAAACTGTCACGCTGCCTCTGACAGCAGCCACTAATAGCCTTGTCCTCAAATAAAGGCAAGTTTATAAGGCTGGGGTTTTGTTTTTTAATGTTTTCTCCTTTAAAAAAATCTACCTGGAAATATGACAGGCAGACCCGATCCTATCTCTTTTGAGAATGGACCAGACTTCAATGGCTTCATCCTTCCCTAATACTGTCTGTATAAGGCAGATCTGTTCCTAACTCTCAGGATTATTATTTTTTGTATTTTTTTTAGTTAAAGATTTTCTTGTTTTACAGAAGTACATGCAATGTCTCTCGTATTTTTTTCGTGTAACATTTTTACAAATCAGTTTCATTTGTTGAGACATTGGGGGAGGAGATGGGGGGGGAGTGGGGTGGCGATGTTTCTATTTTGCTTAATGTATGTAGGGTTTGGTGTCAGCGTTCCTCGTGCAGATTCTCTGCTGTTCATTTGTGTTTCTTCGGTGATGAGAGAGGTTGGGGTTGGCCTAGGGTGTGGTTGTTTGTTTGTGATTGGCTGTGGTGATCTTTGTTTTCGTGTGTGAGTGGGGTGGGTGGGTGTTTTGGACCAGGTTAGCCATATTGATTTGTATGCTGTTGGTGGATTATTGTCATTGTCTTGTTGGGCTGTGTATGTGATAAAGGGGAGCCATACTGGGGTGAAGGCATCTTCTTCTGTTTGTCCCCGTGCCAGTTTCAGTTTATTGGTTAATTTTTCTAGTAGGGCTGTTTCCCATACTATTTGGTACCATTGGTCCATGCTTACTCCTGACAGGTCTCTCCGGTGTCTGGTTATGGTGTTTCTGGCTGCTGAAAGTAGGTGAGTTATGAGTTCTTTGTGGTGTAAATGGACATTGTTGTATTGGAATATGTTTAGTAGGGCCAGTTCTGGGGTGATGTCTAATTAACTCTCAGTATTTTAAAACGTTTTACATCATCGGTGAAGTGGTTACTGCTATCGTATATTTTTTTTTACACACAAGCCAGCATTATATTATTCTACATTGCTGGAAGACCCAGGGAAATACTTTTAACGTAAGAAAGCACTCTATTTTCTCTCTCGCTTAGGGAAATTCCAGAGAAATAGATCGCAGCAAGCCCCAAAGTCCTGTTGGGCATTTAGCGCCAGGTTTCATCCAGCCCTGAGGACAACCATGCAAAGTTCACTCTGGCCTCGCTGAGGGATGGCATGATGTGCAGGCTCCTAAGCGGCTCCATGGCTCCCCGATTCCACCACTACGGCTCCACAGTTACGCTGCTATGCGTCACCCTTGCACCGTACCAGCCCTTCCAGTAGACCGTGTCCTGACCGCCGTGTTCGAAGCGAACGAAGCAGACCCCGGGACCGTAGTCGGCAAAAGTGTGGGTGATCTTGGGTGCAGGAGGAAGAGAAAAAGGCAAGAGGGTTAGAGGGAAATATTTGACCCCCCCAAAAATGTGAAGCATAGAATTGGAAGGCACCTGCTGCTGAGAGAAAACGGACATTATTCATGTATGCTACAACAGCAGCAAGAATTCTAATAGCACAAAACTGGAAGACTGCTGGAAGAAATTCAAAGACTATCTTCAGAAATACTGTAAAATTAATGAATGTTAAAATTATGTTTGGATGGGCAATAAGTGGTAATTAGCAACAAAAGTTAATAAGAATATGTAAAAAATGTATTGATAAATGGACGAAAATATTGAGTTATAATATGTTATGATATAAAGTTAAGATAAATGAAAAAGGGTAAGAATTTGCTGAACTGATTATGTAAATGGGAGTACAAAGGGGGGAGGTGTGAGGAGGTCAAGGAAACAAGCATCAGAATTTAAAGATATCAAAAAAAATGGATTTGTTTTTTAACTTCTTCTCTAACTATTTGTTTTTCGTATGAATTTTTGTATTTTTTGTGTTCTCTTTTTTCATTGTTTATCTTTTTTATGTGGTTTTTTTTCATTCTGTAAATCTCTACTTTTTTTGTAAAACCCCAATAAATATTTATATAAAAAAAAAAAACTGGAAGACTGGAGAAGTACCATCTAAAGAACAATGGCAAGAAAAACCGATGAGCTACACAGTTAGCAAACTTAGCAGACAAACTGCGAGAAAAGAACAACAGGGACTTTGAAAAAGAATGGGAGCCTTTTACAATATATTTGCAGAAACACCTCCCCAAAAAATGGAATCATTGGCAGGATTTAAATAAACATTTACCATTTTTTTTACATAAAACAAGGAATATAACACTGTGATAATATAGTATTGTATATAAACAGCAGAACGTATCATTTGATGTAATAAACCAGAAATGGAAGCTGAGGGAAGTCAATGGGGGTGGGAGTGAAAAATTAATGTTTAGTATTGATTTTGGATATTTGTTTTGAAAATGGAAAATCAATAAAATATTTCTTAAAAAAAGAATCTGGCCCACGCAGGTGTCCTCTTGGCTCTCCGAAATGTTGCTGGACTACAACTCCCATCATGCATCAGGGGCTGATGGAAGTTGGAGTCCCGCTACATCTGGAGGGCCCAAGGTTCCTCACTCCCGATCTACATCAGGGTTTCCCAAACTTGGGTCTCCAGCTGGTTTGGAACTACAATTCTCATCATCCCTGACCACTAGCTAGGGATGATGGGAGTGTAGTCCAAAAAGAGCTAGAAACCCATGTTTGGGAAGCCCCGATCCAACCAACTGAAGAATCAGAGTATTTGGGGATGGGGTACCAAGGAGGTTGCATGATTTGCCTCCCTGCTCAAGGCAGGATCTGCATCAGGTGTGGGGAAGCTTTGGGCCTCCGGATGTTGCTGGACTACAACTCCCATCACCCTTGGCCACTGACCACACTTGCTGAGGCAGATGGGAGATGTAGTTCAAGGAAGCAAGAGGAATCATCACAGCCAGGCAAAAGCACTCCAGGTGTGCTCCAGGTGAGAGATGCAGCTTGGAGAGGGGTCATGCCCTATCCTGGTGGCCTGGCAGAGATGCCTGAAGGGCCACTTTCAGGCTCCAGGCCTGAGATTTACAGCATAGCTGTCAACTTAGATTTGAAAATAAGGGACCAGCAGCCAAAATAAGGGATTTTAGTCAACCAGCAGCCAAACAAAGCCTCAAGCGGTGGTTCCCACACCGCAGCAACCCGGCAAAGGGGATGCAGCAAGGAAATCCACCGGCACCTCTCCGCTGGGAAGCGCTGAGCAAAGGCGAGTCCCCAGGCAACACGGCCAATTTGATCGGCACAAGGCATGCAAGCTCCACCCCCCAGTCATTCTTAGACTCCTTATTGGGGGAGCAACGCAGCCAAGCAACACAGTTGGAGCCTCCCTTCTCCTTGGCCAACAGGCAGGGAGGGAGAGGAGCTGCTTCCTTTGAAACCCGGGGAATTTAAGGGACATCATCAATCCAGGACAGCAGCGGGAAACGGCACTGGGATAAGGGAGTTTCCCGCCAAATAAGGGACGGTTGACAGCTATGATTTACAGACGTACACAATATATGGGCTACTTTTAAAATGAGGCTGCATTTTAAATTGCATTTTAATCTGTATTTTAAATTGCTTTATTTTATTTTTTCTATTATGTTTTTATTGTAATTTTATTGGTGTTAGCCGCCCTGAGCCCAGCTTTGGCCGGGGAGGGCGGGGTATAAATAAAATGCATTATTATTTATTATTATATACGAGATCAGTTACTAATGTCCACAAGCCAAGCCGACGCTGGAAAAAGGCAATGCGTCCCTCTGTCCACACCCACCTCGGTCCATTCGCCCTCGTTGCCTTGCGGGACGGCAATGGTGTCGCTCACAAACTCAGCCAGCACCTCCTCTGTCGAAGACAGGAGCTGCACTTTCAAGTTGTAGAGGCAACCAGCGTCACATCGGGCCGCATACCTGCAGGATGAGACCACAACATCTGTGACTATATAACTTGAGCATGAGCCAGTCATGTGAAGCTGGCAGCAGAAGAGCCAAACGCAGCTTGAGACTGTCTATGACGCACTGGGCAATAGATATAGGACTTAATATAGACTTTAATCTCAGCGGTGGTATTTGACTCCTTCTAAGTTAGCAAAAATGTATAAGACAAGTACAAAGATCTGCTGGGAATATAAAGAAAAAGAAGGTACCTTTTATCATATGTGGTGGACTTGTAAGGTAATAAAAGCTTTCTGGGAGATGATATATAATGAAACAGGGGGGAAAGGCTTAAAATAACTTTTGTTAATAAACCAGAAGCGTTTTTATTAGGAATTACAGGTACTGACATACCCAAGGAGCAGAAAATACTCTTTATGTATGGAACAACAGTTGCCCAGATGTTATTAGCCCAGAGTTGGAAAGAAGAGAAAAACGGCAAACTAAGCTGATTGAATACGCTAAGATGGCAAAGCTGACAGGAAAACCCAGAACCCAGGAGGAAAAAACTTTATAAAGGAATGGGGGGAAATTATAATTTATTTAAGAGACCACTGCAAGCAGATGAAAACATTAGCAGGATTTTAATTTCACTTGCAATGTAACAAATACTATGGATAATATGGATTGATAAAAAATATATAGATTATGGAATAATATGCAGTTGTAAATGTTGACGTTAAAGACCCATGGAGGGGATGGGGGGGGAGTCTCGAGATCCTCTTTTAGTATCTACAACATTCCCACAGGTGTAGCATCAGCCGATGGGCAGTGATGGAGGCAGGATTCAATTCTACATTGGCCGTATTTGCCAATTTCCCTGCCGGATTCCGACAGGTTCCACAGTCTCTCCACCCCACCCCCCACTCTTACCAGTCTTTCACCACAATTTTAGGCTGGGTGGTGTCCATAAGCTCCTCCCAGTATCCTTCGGCGCGGAGATCAATGACTTGCGACTTACAGCACCACCTGTAACATTTTAAAAAGGTTAACACGCGAGAAGAATGTATAATACTGCATACCCTCCAACATGTCTCTGATGAAAATAGGGGCGTCCTATTCAATAATAATACAGTGGTACCTCTGGTCAAGAACTTAATTCATTCTGGAGGTCCATTCTTAACCTGAAACTGTTCTTAACCTGAGGTACCACTTTAGCTAATGGGGCCTCCTGCTGCCGCTGCGCCACTGGAGCACAATTTCTGTTCTCATCCTGAAGTAAAGTTCTTAACCCAAGGTACTATTTCTGGGTTAGTGGAGTCTATAACCTGAAGCGTCTGTAACCTGAAGTGTCTGTAACCTGAATTGTCTGTAACCCGAGGTACCACTGTAATAAGAATTTTACTATTTACACCCCACCCACCTGGCTGGGTTGCCACTCGGGGCAGCTTCCAACATATATAAAAACATAATAAAACATCCTCCCTCTCAGGCCACTCGCTGCTAGTAGCATTCTCGGTGCAATTCCTCTTCCTCATTTGACAGCAATTGCATAACCTCCAACTTTTCTCCGATGGAATAAGGACATCCTATTCCATAATAATAATTTTACTATCAATACCCCGCCCATCTGACTGGGTTGCCCCAGCCACTCTGGGCAGGTTCCAACTTCTATAAAAACATAATAAAACATTAAACACTAAAAAACTTCCCTATACAGGGAAATCGTCAGATGGCTGGGGGGTCGGATAACTCCCTACCCTCCAACATTTCTCCGATGAAAATAGGGACATCCTAAGGAAAAGTGGGTGGCGCTGTGGGTTAAACCACAGAGCCTAGGACTTGCCGATCAGAAGGTTGACGGTTCGAATCCCCGCGATGGGGTGAGCTCCTGTTGCTCGGTCCCTGTTCCTGCCAACCTAGCAGTTCAAAAGCACGTCACGTGCAAGTAGATAAATAGGTACCACTCCCGTGGGAAGGTACGGCGTTTCCATGCACTGGAAACTTCTGGTTCTGGTTACCCAGAAGCAGCTTAGTCATGCTGACCACATGACCCGGAAGCTGTATGCTGGCTCCCTCGACCAATAAAGTGAGATGAGCGCCGCAACCCTAGAGTCGGTCACAACAGGACCTAATGGCCAGGGGTCCCTTTACCTTTTTAAGGAAAAGCGGGACATTCTGGGATCAAATCAGAAACTGGGATGGCTTCTGTAAATCTGGGACTGATCCTGGAAAATAGGGATACTTGGAGGGTATGAAACTGCCTCAAGCTATTTGCTATCTGCACTCAATCAAATGGTGAATATGGGCTTGAATACAGCCCATAATATGGGGAGGAGTTCATCCTTCCCTCTATTTCTGATGCTCAGGTTACTGGCGCCATTTCTATTTTAGCCAAAAATGGTACCACCCACAGATTTTTTTTATGTAGGTCGTTTAGAGGAGTCTCTTTGATTAAGCAGTTTGTCATTTTTTAAATTCTCTCTATACATAAAAATGTAAGGTTGTCATCACACAGCCCCCATTGGAGGATCTGTGCTGCTGTGTCACCAACAGGTCATGGGTGCCGGTTCACATGAGGGCCAAACAGCACCACCTGTCCACAAGAATGATGTTACCTAACCACAAAAATGTATACTGTTGGAGGAGTATCCAAAGGGACGAGCCAAAAACAGCCCAACGAGAATTGAGCATGTTCAGAAGCCAGAAGGGGGAGGGCAGAGGAATCGGATGGAGTGACTGGAACCCTGAGTTGCAGCACTTTGCGCTACAACACTTAGGTTGCATGCACATTACTTCCCCCTCCCCCAAACAATCCAGGGAACTGTAAGGTAAAGGTAAAAGGTAAAGGACCCCTGGATGGTTAAGTCGGTCCTGTATACCTGAAGGAGCGTCTCCACTCCCATCGTTCAGCCCAGACACTGAGATCCAGCTCCGAGAGCCTTCTGGCGGTTCCCTCACTGCAAAAAGTGAGGTTACAGGGAACCAGGCAGAGGGCCTTCTCGGTAGTGGCCCCCGCCCTGTGGAACGCCCTCCCATTAGATGTCAAGTAAATAAACAACTATCTGACTTTTAGAAGACATCTGAAGGCAGCCCAGTTTAGGGAAGTTTTTATGTTTGATGTTCTATTGTGCTTTTCTGTTGGGAGCTGCCTAGAGTGGCCTGGGAAACCCAGCTAGATGGGCCGGGTATAAATGAAGAAGAGGAAGAAGAAGAAGAAGAAGAAGAAGAGGAGGAGGAGGAGGAGGAGGAGGAGGTCCAGTCAAAGGCGACTATGGGGTTGCAATGCTCATCTCGCTTTCAGGCCGAGGGAGCTGCCGTTTGTCCACACACAGCTTTCTGGGTCCTGTGGCCAGCAGGACTAAACTGCTTCTGGTGCAACGGGACACCATGATGGAAACCAGCGTGCACAGAAACACCGTTGACCTTCCCGCCGCAGCAGTACCTATTTATCTACTTGCGCTGGTGTGCTTTCGGACTACTAGGTTGGTAGGAGCTGGGACAGAGCAACGGGAGCTCACTCCGTCATGGGGATTCAAACTGCCAACCTTCCAATTGGCAAGCCCAAGAGGCTCAGTGGTTTAGACCACAGCACCCCTGTGTCCCTGTTAAAAGTGGCATACTGCAGATGGATAAGAAAACCCAAGAAGAGCTGCAGAGGTCCCTAGGGTCATACATCCTGACCTCAGAGGCCACCAAGCAGCCCATAAACAGGGGGTGACGGACATTAACCCTCCCCATTGTTGCTCCCATTCAGAGGTATAAAAAGAACTCCAAATTTCAGATGTTCCACAGAGGCATCTTGGCTCAAACCAGGCCACCTTTACAGGGCTTTTGACTTACTCAAAAGATGAGACAAAGTATTTATGGACATCCTCGCTGGGGAATTCTTGCCCAAAATTTCCAGGCAGGTCCTCAATTGCCCAGCCGTCACCTCCATTTTCCACATCCTGCCAGTGTTCAAGACCCTCTGTGGGATGGCAGAATGACATCAGCAACATTAAAAATATATATTTATACTTTTCAGGTTCATACATTTCAGGAATTTTATAAATTTCATTAATTTTACAATCATTTTGACATTTCAAAACTTGACTTCCTTCTCCCTCTTTCTGCAGTTCCTTAAATACACATATATACACACACACATGCATGTACACAGAATACTGTTCTTCCTGGAGGAAAATCTATCAATTTGATGTTTCCTCGGTGTCAGGGAACTGACATCGGAGCCCAGAGTGGAGGTAGGGCTCTCCAACGATGCAGGAGAAGGGACCAGCAGGGAGAGGGAGAACACTTCCCTTGGGGAAGGAAATCGGCGTGACACCAGGAAAGAAGGGGAGGAGGGAAGGCCTTTGGAGAGAGGGCTCCAAGACCCTTCCACAGGGTCCAGCGGGGAGAGCCCAGGACCTCCGCTGGCCACGCCCACTCTGCGCAGGAGACTTCCGCGCAGGGAGGCTAGGCGGAGACTTGGCGTCAAACAGCTTTTATGTTGGAAGAAGTTCAGGGAACGCCCACTGACGGATTCTGCCAGTGACTGAGACAGTCGCCTTGTAAGGGCTGTCAAATCAGGGAAAGGTTTAGCTACCCCAACAGCTGGGAGCAGTTTGGAATTTACGCACAAGCAACCCCAATTCCCATTACACTCGGTTTCTCATTTTCACAGTCTTATCGTTCATTTCTCCAAAGCTACACATCACTTTATGAAAAAGGAAAAGAAAACTAGTCCTTATGAAAGCTCAATGGCATGTTAGTGTGAGTTTTTGCCTAACACACCCTTTTTTGTACACAATTGTGCCTAATCAGATATTGTTGGACTACAACTCCCATCATCCCTGACCATTGAACATGCTGCCTGGGGTTGATTTTGTTTATGTATTTTAACAAAATTGATATAGCGCTTGATTTCTGGCGGTTTACAAGAATACAAAATAAAGCATTAAAATTATCGGTTTTAAAGTTTTAAAGCTGCTTTAAAAATAATAATCCGAAGGCGGTAAAAGTCAGTGGGAGCTAAGCGATAAAACACACACGCAACTTCTACATGTCTGAACGGGCTTGGCTAAAGAAAAAAATGTTTTAAGCGGGCACTAAAGAGAGTACAGCAAACGTATGTGCCTGATTTCAAAAGGCAGGGGGTTCCAAAGGGTAGATGCTGCCACACTATAGGATCGATTGCTTACTAGTGCAGAATGGGTTGTTGCCAATTCTACAGACGGAAACGGGCATATATTTGGTAAGGTGATCTCGCAAGTAAACTGATCCCAAGCTGGCTGTTGAGAGCTTTCTATACCAGCAGCAACTTCTTGAACTTGGCCTGGTAACAAATTGGCAACCAGGGCACAGCTCTGATGGGAGGAGTTTTTATGCTGACAGGGCTTGCCCGTAGCCCTGCCACAGCACTAACTGCAGGATTAAGTGCAAGGCAAGCCCCACAAAGAGCACATTGTAGTAATCTAGCCTTGACGTCACCAATGCCTGATGGGAGTCGTACTTCAGTAATATCCGGAGGGCCAGAATGGCAAGCTAAGCTGATGGAATACGCTAAAATGGCAAAGCTGACTGGAAAATCCAGAAACCAAGAGGGGGAAAAACTTTATAAAGGAATGGGTAAAATGTATACTTATTTAAGAGGCAACTGCAAGCAGATGAAAACATTCGCAGGATTTTAATTTCACTTGTAATGTGAATGTAGTCTATAATATGGATGGATACAAAATATAGATTATGGAATAATATGCAGTTGTAAATGTCGACGTTAGGACCCATGGAGGGGATGGGGTGAAGAAGTCTCGAGGTCCAGAGTAATCTCTATACAGCGGTACCTCGGTTTACGAAATTAATCCATTCCAGAAGTCCATTCTTAAACCAAAACTAAGGTGCATTTTCCTTAATGAGGCCTCCCGCTGCCAGTGCCCTTCCGCTGTTCGGATTCCGTTCATAGACTGAGGTAAAGTTCACTAACCGGAACACTACTTCCGATTTTGTGAAGTTCGTATACCAAATAGTTCGTAAACAAGGCTCTTCTTAAACCGAGGTACCACTGTATATGGATACGCATTTGGATTGTTATAAATTTATATTTGTAAAATCAAATAAAAATTGTTGTGGTTTTTTTTTTTAAGTACCGTATTTTTCGCTCCATAAGACAGTAAGGGGAAATGTGTGTGTGTGTTATGGAATGAATGCAGGCTGTGCAGCCAGCACAGCAAGAGGGAGAGCTGTGCAGCGTTTCTGGGCCACTGGCTTCCCAGCAAAGCAGGATGAGAGACAGAAGGGGCTCCGTAAGGGCTCCTTTCCATCCCTCATCCTGCTTCACTGGGAAGCCAGAAGACCAAGAGGCACTGCGCAGCTCTCTCTCTTGCTCTGCTGGCTTTAGCAATAGCTGCGCAGCTTGCTCTGGCTTTTAGGGAGGTGGGAGAAGGGATGGAGGGCAGCCCATCAGTCCCTTCTCCCATCTCCCAGAAAAGCCAGCAAGAGCTACTCTATCTTTAAGGAGCCGCGCCGAGCCAGCGTGTCTGTTGCTCTTGCTGGCTTTTCTTGTTTTCCTCCTCTAAAAACTAGGTGCGTCTTATGGTCAGGTGCGTCTTATAGAGCGAAAAATACAGTATTATCCGGAGGGCCACAAATTAGCCACACACACTCACAATGTACCATATTTTTCGTCCCATAGGACGCTCTGTCCCATAGGACACACCTACTTTTTGGGGGGTGAAATAAAGGAATTTTTTTTCTTTATTCCCCCCCCAAAAAAAACCAGGTCGGGGAACAGTGGGATGGCGGTGCTGCACCTCCCCGCTGTCCCCTGAGCTTGTGGGGCTGGCCGATGTCTGCCCGGCGCGAGGGGTGCTCTGCTTCAGGGCGCCCCACGCGCCGGGTGGCAGGCTGCGGCCGCCCGCAAGCCTTGCGCTCCCAGGGGAAGATCCCCCGGGTGCGCAAGGCTTGCGGACACCTGCGCGAAGCACGGGGCGTCCTCCGGAGGGCGCCCCGTGCTCCGCGCTGCAGGCTGCCGCCTGCAAGCCTTGCGCGCCTGGGGGAACTCCCCCCGGCGTGCAAGGCTTGTGGATAGCTTCCTGGAGCCTGGAGAGCGAGAGGTGTCGGTGCGTACCAACACCTCTCGCTCTCCAGGCTTCAGCGAAAGCCTGCATTCGCCCCATAGGACGCACACACATTTCCCCTTCATTTTTGGAGGGGAAAAAGTGCGTCCTATAGGGCGAAAAATACGGTATTATTTTTATTCTCATCCTGTAGATTTACCGGCTCCGGCATGCCTTGAACGGGTCAGACAGAGATTCAACAGGCGCAGGCTTTTCCAGCCTAAAAGCACAGCGATGGGCAAAAAGTTTCACCTGCCAGATCGCAAGCACCCTGGTGTGAGGGTGCCAAAAGCCACACACAGTGGGTGTGTGGAGACGGCCACTCTACTGCCAACTCCTATTATTTTTCCAGAATGTTCTCTAGCCACTTGCCTTCGCCGTCCGGGTTCTTGATTAAATTCCGCTTCCTCTTGTTCAGGAAGTAGAGCGTCTGCCAGCTGTCGACGCTTTCCTCTTCTGCATCTTCCCCAGCGAAACCTTCCTGCTGGCATTTCAACAACCAGAGGGCAGCTCCATCAATCAGGTTTTTCCACTGGGAGCAGACGAGGCGACACACTAAGACCAGTTCGACCGCAGGGAGGGATGCGAAGATCCGGACCAGAAGAGGCTCTGGGAGGGTCTCCATCCTGGAGGAGAGAGCTTGCTAAAAATAAGGCTACCAGACGTCCCTGTTTCCCGGGGACAGTCCCCGGATTTGTGAATAAGTCCCCGGACAAATTCCATCCCTGGAATGTCCCCGGATTCCATCTAATGTCCCCGGAAAATGCAACAGCAGCAGTCTCAGCAGCCCAGAGCAGTCAGCTCAGGTTGCCTTCAGGAGCTGCTCAGAAGTCCCCATATGATGGTGGTGCAGGGGCTCTAAGATGCAGCTTCCGGGCTGCCTCCACCTTCACTGACCCCAGCAACCAAGCTGTGAAGGGAGGCTTCATGCTGCCTGTTGGAGCAGCCTCCCAACTCCTACTTGTGTGCAAGCAGGAGGGGACGGGAATCTCTCAGCTGTGAAGGGAGGCTTCATGCTGCCTATCAGAGCTTGCGTGCAAGCAGGAGGGGGCAGGGATCTCTCAGTTAGGCAACTGGGAAGCCTCCCTTCCCAGCTGAGGGATCCCCGCCCCTTCCTGCTTGCACGCAAGTAGGAGTTGGGATGGGGCTGCTCCAAAAGGCAGTGTGAAGCCTCACTTCCCAGCCGAGGGATCCCCACCTCACCGCCGCCACTTTGGGCCCTCCTTCTCCACCTTCCATGCCTGACCCACGGCACACCGCTTCCCCACCACCATCACCAAAGAACCAACAACTCGGGGGCTGCCCAGGCTCATGGAGAAAGGAGATAGAAGCCTCGGAGGAAGGGGAAACATGGCGGTTGAGGTCAAGACGGTGGCCGCCCCTCTGGCACCGCCATCGCTGTAGCATCAACATCCCGAAGGTGTAGTATTTGTTTATTTATTTAACGTGCCCCCCCCCCCCGATTCATTGAAAAAAATCTGGTAACCTTATGCTAAAATGTACTAGGGTTGTCGCCCTAGTCAGAGTAGGTCTTTTCAAGGTGACAGACATGCCTGACTTAGACCCATTCATTTCAATGGGCTGTTTTCCAATGTTAGTCTTACTCGGAACAGAGCCATTATGTTAATGAACATGCCTAACTTTAAAAAAATATTTAAAAGTACTTAAAAGTACACACACACATATAAGGGAATATGCGCAACTTGCAGACCTAACATATAGAGTAAGAGAACAAGAAGAACATATGTTTAAAGAAGATGGGAAAAGGTTTATTGAATATATGGGGGGAGGGAATTGTGTACACTTGAAAACGATGGCAGCATTAAGATAGATTCAGCTGTTGAATTTATCTTAATTTCAAGATTTATTTGAAAAGTAGTTGTAATCTAAGCACGGCAGTTGCCTTTGAATGATTTCTGTAAATAATGTATATGAAAGAAAATGATATCAAAATAGAAAAGAGAATTTTTACAAAATAGTAACGATAAATTAAAGTAAGATTTAGCTACAGATAGGTAGCCGTGTTGGTCTGCCATAGTCAAAACAAAAAATTTTTTTTTCCTTCCAGTAGCACCTTAAAGACCAACTAAGTTAGTTCTTGGTATGAGCTTTCGTGTGCATGCACACTCCTAACCCACAATAATACTACAACCAGACGTAACATGGACACTGGCACCAGAGCCTGCAATAAACCCATATGCCAACTTTGCTGCCACATACACCCGGACAACACCATTACTGGCCCCAACAACATCACACATACCATCTCGGGACTATTTAATTGCTCATCGTCTAACATTGTATATGCCATCAAATGCCAACAGTGTCCTTCAGCTCTCTATATTGGACAAACAGGCCAAACCTTACGCCAAAGAATAAACGGACATAAATCGGACATCAAGAATCACAAGACAGAGAAACCAGTAGGAGAACACTTCAATCTCCCAGGACATTCTATACAAGATCTCAAAGTAGCTGTATTACTACAAAGGAATTTCAGAAATAGACTGGAAAGAGAAGCTGCTGAATTGCAACTCATTACCAAACTTAAAACCATGGAGAGACCTGGTCTGAACAAAGACATTGGATTCTTATCTCATTATACATGACAAAGCCATTTTTCACCTTCTCACCCCTTGCTTTTTCCTGTAAGACCTATTGCAGTCGTTAAGAGTCGTCAACAGGCTCATCACAGCTATCTGCCAATCACCCATTCCCACCACCCTTCTGAGTAATACCCCTCCCCACCTTCTCACTATATAGAAGGATCTGGCAACTTCTGTTTCAGTGTATCTGAAGAAGTGTGCATGCACATGAAAGCTCATACCAAGAACTAACTTAGTTGGTCTCTAAGGTGCTACTGGAAGGAAAAAAATTTTTTTTGTTTAAAGTAAGATGTTGATTATAAAAGAAATATGGAGAGAATGGGAAGTCATAGGTTTGTGTAGAAAACGCATAATTGGATTTCTATGCATTTTTTGTGAACATAGACATTCTTATTGGACTGACTGAAATGAAGAAAATTATGTGTTGTATCTATATGGAAAATGAACAATAAAGCATTTAAAACTGTTTTTTTTAAAAAAGATAAATTCAACAGTGTAAATAAGTTTTGATGGATGTAATAATGGTATACAGTCATACCTTAGATCCCAAATGCCTTGGTACTCGGACATTTTAGCTCCCAAATGCCATAAACCCAGAAGTGAGTGTTCGGGTTTGCGGACGTTCTTTGGAAGCTGAACGTCCAATGGGGCTTCAGCGGCTTCTGATTGGCTGCAGGAGCTTCCTGCAGCCAATCAGAAGCCACACTTTGGTTTCCAAATGTTTTGTAAGTCAAACGGAGTTCCGGAACGGATTCCATTCGACTTCCAAGGTAGGACTGTCCTGAACTGTTTAGTTTATGTGAAATATGCAGGGATTTAAGTTATGCAAAATGAACCATGGAAAGAGAAGAAGGGAAGTCATTGATATTTTAAGAGTTGCTTAAGTGAATATTCCAAAATGTAAAACAGAAAATTTAATAAAAAATACAGAAAAATATATATATTTAAAAATACCACCAAATTTAAATCAATCTGACACAACCAACACCTCGACAGTGGTGCTTTGTTTATGCTAGTTCAGAGTGGCTGGCCTCAGACTAGGAACGCCTGGGTTCAAACTCCCCTAGCCCTGCCAATTCAGCCATCAAGCTCCTTGAGAGACCTTGGGACCAGTTATTCAGCCAATTTACTTAACAGGGACATTTAAGGATTTTAAAAAGAATAAGAAATAAGCCCATATACCTTCTTTGAAGGGAGAAGGTTTGGCTATCACTAATATGTAACTAAGAGTTAATGCCTGAGTTTGTTCACTTCCTCCTCCTCCCCCTCCCTTTTTCCTTTGATGATATTTCTTTTTCGGTCATAAAAGCGAGGACAGTCTTTTTATTTTTTTAAAAAAACTGATAAGTAAGCAGCTGATCAGGAGCTTTTTAACAGATCTGTAAGCAGTTGTTGGGAACTATTTTAAAAATGAAGAGCAAAGGGGCGAGATCCTTTAAAATAAATCAATAATTAGACTGTAAGGATATTTTATTGGACTCCATGGGGCTTGCGACAAAGTAAACAGACTTTTAATTTTGCTAAGGAGACAGAATTGGGTAAAGAGACTTAGCTTTGGGGTGTGCTAGAGAAACTTAGCGATTTTATAAGCTGCTGCTCATTATCAAATAGAAAGAACCTCCCTCTGTCTATCAGCTTACTCGTTCCAATGTAACAGAAGCCAAATATTTTCAAAAACAACCAAATTAGCAAGCGGGTGTTTAATTAACACCCAGCCCCCTGGATGAGCAATTTGCAATCTCAAGGATTTAAAAATCAGCATCTGTTGAAGGGAACCAGACAGATGACGGTCAGCACCACCAAATCTATATAGCATGGGTAGGCAAACAAAGGCCCGGGGGTCGGATCCAGCCCAATCACCTTCTCAATCTGGCCCGCAGACGGTCCGGGAATCAGCGTGTTTTTACATGAGTAGAACGTGTCCTTTTATTTAAAATGCATCTCTGAGTTATTTGTGGGGCATAGGAATTTGTTCTTTCCCCCAAAAAAAATATAGTCCGGCCCCCCACAAGGTCTGAGGGACAGTGGACCGGCCCCCTGCTGAAAATGTTTGCTGATCCCTGCTATATAGGGTTGGAGATAAGCTTGCATGTTGTGATCCAAAATGCATTTACTAGCCCCTTTGAGCTTACAGGTACGTTTCCGAGCACAATTCAAAGTGTTGGTGCTGACCTTTAAAGCCCTAAACAGCCTTGGTCCAGTATACCTGAAGGAGCGTCTCCACCCCCATCGTTCTGCCCGGACGCTGAGGCCCAGCTCCGGGGGCCTTTTGGCGGTTTCCTCACTGCGAGAAGCCAAGTTACAGGGAACCAGGCAGAGGGCCTTTTCGATAGTGGCGCCCTCCCTGTGGAATGCCCTCCCACCAGATGTCAGAGAGAACAACAACTACCAGACTTTTAGAAGACATCTGAAGGCAGCCCTGTTTAGGGAAGCTTTTAATGTTTGATGTATTACGGTATTTTAATTTTTTTTTTTTTGGAAGCTGCCCAGAGTGGCAGGTGAAGCCCAGCCAGATGGGCGGGGTATAAATACTAAATAATTATTATTATTATTATTATTATTATTATTATTATTATTATTATAACCTAGTTTTATTAAAATTGACGAGAAGAAGCCAGAGTTTGGCTGCCAACGATCTGATCAGATCCTGCAGGGATCTCTCAAGAATCTGGCTGTGCAGAAGGTCCCCAGATTTATCTCCAGGTGCAGCTGGGAGAGACTCCTGCCAGAAACCCTGGAGTGCTGCTGCCAGTCAGTGTAGACTGAGCTAGAGGGACCCATGGTCTGACTCAGCATAAGGCAGCTTCAGAAGGTCCTAAGAAATTGTCTCTGAGGCACACCTTTCCCCCTCCCTCAGTCACGAAGCAAAGTGGAGGGAGGGGGCTCCGTCTAGCCTCTTACAACCCCCTTCTTTGCACAGCTGCCTTGCAAGGTTGGCCCGATGTGCTTCTCCAATGACTCTGGTAGTTACTGCTACCACCGCTGTCCCTTTGAGTCATTTCCCCACATTCAGGTTTTAATTCTGTTAATCAGGGGTCAGCAAACTTTTTCAGCAGGAGGCTGGTCCACTGTCCCTCAGACCTTGTGAGGGGCCGGACTATATTTTTTTCGGGGGGGGGGGGAATGAACGAATTCCTATGCCCCACAAATAACCCAGAGATGCATTTTAAATAAAAGGACACATTCTACTCATGTAAAAACACACTGATTCCTGGACTGTCCGTGGGCCAAATTTAGAAGCCGATTGGGCCAGATCCAGCCCCGGGGCCTTAGTATGCCTACCCATCAGTGGTGTAGCGTGGGTTGTCAGCACCCGGGGCAAGGCAAGTAATTTGCGCCCCCTAACCCGTGGATTTGCCCTAACCCCAGATGTTGCGCCCGGTGTGGCCGGCCCCCCCTGCACCCCCCACGCTACGCCACTGCTACCCATGCCTTTAATGTTAGTTGTTTTATCTATGTGTTTAGTCATTCTTGTTTGTATCTGTAAGCTGCCTTGAGTGCCACTGGGTGAAAAGGTGGGGTATATTATTATTATTATTATTATTATTATTATTATTATTATTATTATTACCTTGATAAAAAGATGAAAGATCTCTGCCCCCAAACTTTGGGAAACGTCTGCCTTTTTGGAGCAGATGATCCCGAACAAATCATCCATCAAAAGCAACGTCAACTCAATACATTCATTCATAAACCAGGATCATTTGATCCGGGCTCCGTCGACTCGTCTATCAATGATTTATTTATGTTTCTAGAAACGAACTTGCACATTCTAATTTTTTAATGGGGTAAAGTTGGGAGAGGAAGGGCATTTTTGCAAGGGCTCACGTACCTCTAAGACGTCCGAACTTTCAAGGTTGGGGAGGTAAGGAGTCTGCAGGCGGGCGAAAAGGTGGATTTTGCAGGAGGGGGGTGGGAAAGAGAGCGGAGCTGGTGCTTTCCGTCTCCTAGCGCAGCATCGCAGTGGTCCCTTTCCTTTCCGTGACACAGCAAGTCTCTGATGCCCCAGCCTCGTCAGCAAGGTTAGAGAAGAGGAGGAGGAGGAGGAGAGATTTTTTCTGGGGCGTCAGACTCCGCCTCTGGAGCGGGACTGGTCTGATCTTGTCTGTCGCAGGCAAGTAACTTCAGATCTTGGCTCTTGTTCCCTTTGGCTGAGTAAGAGAGAGAGAGAGAGAGAGCTCATGCAGACGAACCAATGCAAGCAGCAAGTCAGGAAAACGTGCCCTGCAAGACCGAGATTCGCCTTCTCTAGGAGAATGTTTGCAGTTTACATTTCCAAACCAGGAAAACGTGCCCTGCGAGGAAAACCTTTGCATTGACGCTTCCAAGGGCGGTCCCGCAGAAGATGTAGCAAGCTCGTTTGGGTGGGGCCCAAACCAACGGATTCAAACTACAGTGGTACCTCGGGTCACAGACGCTTCAGGTTACAGACGCTTCAGGTTACAGAGTCCGCTAACCCAGAAATAGTACCTTGGGTTAAGAACTTTGCTTTAGGATGAGAACAGAAATCATGCGGTGGTGGCAAGGTGGCAGCGGGAGGCCCCATTAGCTAAAGTGGTGCTTCAGATTAAGAACAGTTTCAGGTTAAGAATGGACCTCCAGAACGAATTAAGTTCTTAACCTGAGGTACCACTGTACAAAAAAGGAGATTCTGACTCAACCTTAGGGAGAACTATCTGAAGGTCAGAGCTGAACCGACTCCCTCAGAAGAGGGTGGTGTTAAAAGAATTCTAAGGTCTCAAGTATAAATTAAATGTTCATTGTCTCAAGTATAAATTAAATGTTCATCATCATCATCATAGTTATTGTTTATACCCTGCCCATTGTTTATTCCCCAGCCACTCTGGGCAGCTCCCAACAGAATATTAAAAACACAATGAAACATCAAACATTAAAAACGTCCCGATACAGGGTTGCCTTCAGATGTCTTCTAAAAGTCAGGTAGTTGTTTATTTCCTTGACATCTGATGGGATGGCATTCCACAGGGCAGGCGCCACTACCGAGAAGGCCCTCTGCCTGGTTCCCTGTAGCCTCACTTCTCGCAGGGAGGGAAGCACCAAAAGACCCTCGGTGCTGGATCTCAGTGTCCAGGCTAGATGATGGGGGTGGAGGCACTCCTTCAGATATACTGGGCAGAGGGCGTTTAGGCAAACACATACATAAGTATATAAGCCACATGTCTGAAATAGTACAGGAGAGCAATCCTGAAGCATATTGATAGTGTGCTCAGCTTAACAGATAACTTGCCAGACTGTATTTGAAAAGGGAGGTGTAAGCCCCTACAATCCAAAGACCAACTGGATTCCCCACCCCCACCCCCACCCCTGCATTTCCTTCCTCCTTGCAGGGAAATATTTGAGGCTGTAGCCTAGGACTTGCCAATCAGAAGGTTGGTGGTCCAAATCCCCACAATGGGGTGAGCTCCCGTTGCTCGGTCTCTGCTCCTTCCAACCTTGCGACTCCTCCCAAGCACATTTTGTCTGACCTAGTCCTGGGGTCCACAACATAGTACCTACGAGTGTGTACCCCACCCACTAGGGATGCACTTTATTTGCCAGTAAGCGCGGGGGGGGGGGGGGCAGGACAGGAATCAGCATTCACTATCAGGTTTCCCCAAAGACATGTTATTTTACTAGGGAGAGTGGAAGGGAATATAAAAAGTACACTTACCAGTATGTTAATAGGTAAAGGTAAAGGGACCCCTGACCTTTAGGTCCAGTTGTGACAGACTCTGGGGTTGCAGCACTCATCTCGCTTCACTGGCCGAGGGAGCCAGCGTACGGCTTCCGGGTCATGTGGCCAGCATGACTAAGCCGCTTTTGGCAAACCAGAGCAGCGAACGGAAACACCGTTCAGTGGCGTAGCGTGGGGGTGCAGGGGGGCCGGCCGCACCGGGCGCAACATCTGGGGGTTAGGGGGCGCAAATCCACGGGTTAGAGGGCGCAAATTACTTGCCTTGCCCCGGGTGCTGACAACCCACGCTATGCCACTGACACCGTTTACCTTCCCACCAGAGTGGTACCTATTTATCTACTTGCACTTTGACATGCTTTCGAACTGTTATTTACAGCATTCATGGCCCACTGAATAGTAGAACTGAAACAGGGCTGCTTGTGTCAGAAAGGAAATGGCTGCCTTCTCAAACCCCCAGTTGTGGTCCCTCAATTCTCTGGAAGTCCCAAGCAGCTTCCATTGCCTCCCGTCCTTCAAAGAACCCAAGCAGCAGCACCATAGAAATGGACCAGGGGGCTTCTGAAAGTGATTGATAATGGGGGGGGGGGGTTAGCACAGCATTACCTTGGAGGAAGATCCTCCCCTTCTTCCAGGCTGATTTCTGAGATTTTGTGTTCGTTTAAATCAATTCTCCATCCATGAGAATAGAGAGAAAAGAAACAGGAATGTCAGAATGTGAGGAATGGATCAGGCCCCCAGGCAGGGATGTCACATTTTTTTAAGCAGATTTCTAAAGATGCTAATATTTACACTGGGAGGGGCGTGGGATGGAGAACCTTTTTGCAAAATGGGGACAAGGAAGCACCTAAAAGCAAATTTCTGTTTGTGTGTTTGTTATGTACTGAGTTGAATAGGATCCAAAATGCAGCAGTCTGATTGGTCCTAGAACAATAGGATTCAGAATGCAGCAGTCTGATTGGTCCTAGAACAATAGGATTCAGAACGCAGCAGTCTGATTGGTCCTAGAACAATAGGATTCAGAATGCAGCAGTCTGATTGGTCCTAGAACAATGCAGCAGTATGACTGGTCTGCAGGAGCCACCCAATCCAGCTCCAGATGGAAGTGAATCCACAACCTGATTGCCCTACAGGAGAATTCTGGAATTAGCCAATCACGTGCAGCCCATTGTGTAAATAATGTATATAAAGCAGATACTGTGGGGGAACTTTCATTCCTCCTCCCACTTTGAGCTGAATAAAGAGCATGAAATCTACTCTCGACTCCGAGTATATTTCAGTGTTGATCTGGGAAACGCAGATAACGTAGGTTCGCATTAAATGGAAACGGCATTCATTCTTCTCTTCTCAAAAATTGCAAAGGTCAACACTTTCTTTGACCTTTGATAGCTCTTTGCCAAACTTGGTGGTACCTGAAGTATTCTTCTTCGTCTTTGGCGATCACAAATAGCCAAGTAAGATTGTCTTCCATAAACACGGTTTTAACAATGAGTCTGTAAGTGACTGGGGAGGCCAATTCTGGACCTACATGACCTTCCACAGTGGGGACATTGGTTCCCGGGTGGAAGTTGATCCTCTTAGCACGTTTCTCCCTTGCGTTCTGAGTTTGAGCATCTTCAAAGCCCATGACACCTTTTGCAAAGGCTGTTCTCCAACTGGAGCACTCGCAGGCCAGTGTTTCCCAGTTGTCGGTGTTTATACTACATTTTTTTAGATTTGCCTTGAGACAGTCTTTAAACCTCTTTTGTTGACCATCAGTATTACGCTTTCCATTTTTAAGTTCGGAATAGAGCAGTTGCTTTGGAAGACGATCATCAGGCATCCGCACAACATGACCATTCCAACGAAGTTGATGTTGAAGAATCATTGCTTTAACACTGGTGATCTTTGCTTCATCCAGTACACTGGCATTAGTTCGCCTGTCTTCCCAAGTGACGTGTAAGATTTTTTGGCGACACCGTTGATGGAATCTTTCGAGAAGTTGGAGATGGTGTTTGTAAGTGGTCCATGTTTCACAAGCATACAGTAAGGTTGGTAGTACAATAGCTTTGTAAACATGTATATGCAGGTTCTAGCAAGACCCAAGGCAGTGATTCAGCTTAACGGTTTTATTGTGGCCCCAGGAACAGAAAGGGGGAAAGGATCTGATTTCTAAACTCTTTAGCCAGCCCCTGGCGACACCCACCTAAGGCATGACTGGCTGCTTTGCACCTACCAATGGAGAGCCTGCAAAGGACTCTATAAGGGCTCTTGTGTACCCCATAAGGGAAAGGGAGCAGTTTTTGTTTACAGCAATTCACTTACTGCCAGGAGTTTTTCAGATGCCATGTTATAACTCAAGTAAGCAAGGGTCACTACAGCAAACCTCTGCAAGGCTCCATGCGCTGATGCCAGAACCTCCATTCAAACGGCCACACACTTTGTTGCTGGGCAACAGCCCTTGGTGACATGGAATGGACGGCCACCGTGCCAAGATTCTAGGAGAGACAGTGTGTCATAGTACACTTGGACCTGGGAAAGCAAGGTGAAAAGCCCCACTCAGCCTGGAGACTCCCTGGGTGACCTCGGGCTAGTGACTCACTTTCAGCCTAGCTGGCCTCACCAGATTCTTGTGAGAAGACAGGGAGGAGAAATATGGACCTTACCTTGAGAGAAAGGCAGGATGTACATGTCATAAACCACCAGTTGTGAAAAGCTGACCCATACCAGCTGCACAGTATTTCTTCCACAGGATTCTGTACTTGATAATCCCCTATGCTAGACTGGGAATATCCCCTCCAACTTGCCTGCATTTAGACACAGCCACAAGATTGAAAGTGAAGTCAATTTGGGTTCAAGCAAGACCCGAGGCTTAATGGCTTTACTGAGGCCTCAGGAACAGACTGGGGAAACAGGGAAAGGGTCTGATTTATATAAACCTCAGCCATCCCCTGGCAACACCCACCCAGTGCATGACTGGCTGCATTGTGATGTGGACTCAGGCTCAGAGGAGACAGAAAGCACCTGCTAAAGTCCCTGCAGGCAGCATTGGGTACAACCCTGTGTTTTCAGCAGGGGCTGTTAAGTGCTGAAGGGACAGCAAGTTGAGCTTTTCTATTGCCCCCACCTCCCACAGAAAAGAAGACCCTTTTCAGTCCTGCTTTCCAGTGTGAACAGGATGGAAGACGTTGGCAAAGACCTCTCTCTTTATTATTTGCGTTGGCTAAGGAGTCCCAATAGAGGGACGTGGGTGGCGCTGTGGTCTAAACCAGAGAGCCTAGGACTTGCTGATTAGAAGGTCGGCAGTTTGAATCCCCGCGACAGGGTGAGCTCCTGTTGCTCCTGCCAACCTAGCAGTTCGAAAGCACGTCGAAGTGCAAGTAGATAAATAGGTACCACTGCAGCGGGAAGGTAAACGGCGTTTCTGTGCACTGCTCTGGTTTGCCAGAAGCGGCTTAGTCATGCTGGCCACATGACCCAGAAGCTGTACGCCGGCTCCCTCAGCCGATAAAGCGAGATGAGCGCTGCAACCCCAGAGTCATCTGCGACTGGACCTAATGGTCAGGGGGTCCCTTTACCTTTAAGCAGTCCCAATAGCCTGGTTCCTGCAGGTAAGATGCATTTTGAGAGAACTGATGAAGCATCTTCTCTTCTTCACATGGGGAAGTGGCGTGGGACGGTGAAAAAGGGCTGTTGTGAACATCTCTGGGTGGAAAGAGACTCCAGGAGTATCTGAGCTTACCCAGGGTTCCATTTCCTTGGAATGAAGGCTGTGGTGTCTTTAGGCTATTATGCTTTGTTTACACATATGTATGAGGATGGAGGGTTTCACAGCATTAACCCTCCCATCGATCTTGCTTCCCCATTGGGTTTCCAGGGATGCTTCAAGCCAAAGCTCTGTCTCCAGCTCAGAGCAAAACAGTCTTCTGTCTATCCAGCTTCCAGCATCCACCAAACGTACCATACACAACACCCCCGCCCCCCCCCCCCCAGCCTATACGTCTCCATCTTAGATTGATGTGGTATCCATCCAGGCAAATGTGTGTAGATTTGCCTTGTTAATGTTATAAGAATTCTAGGGTCTCAAATATAAATTAGTAAAGGTAAAGGGACCCCTGACCATTAGGTCCAGTCGTGGCCGGCTCTGGGGTTGCAGCGCTCATCTCGCTTTATTGGCCAAGGGAGCCAGCGTACAGCTTCCGGGTCATGTGGCCAGCATGACTAAGCCGCTTCTGGTGAACCAGAGCAGCGCATGGAAACGACATTTACCTTCCCGCCGGAGTGGTACCTATTTATCTACTTGCACTTTGTCGTGCTTTTGAACTGCTAGGTTGGCAGGAGCAATGGGAGCTCACCCCGTCGCGGGGATTTAAACTGCCGACCTTCTAATCAGCAGGTCCTAGGCTCTGTGGTTTAACCCACAGCACCACCCACATCCCTCAAATACAAATTACCGTATTTTTTGCTCTGTAAGACTCACTTTTTCCCTCCTAAAAATAAGGGGAAATGTGTGTGCATCTTATGGAGCGAATGCAGGCTGCGCAGCTATCCCAGAAGCCAGAACAGCAAGAGGGATTGCTGCTTTCACTGCGCAGCGATCCCTCTTGCTGTTCTGGCTTCTGAGATTCAGAATATTTTTTTTCTTGTTTTCCTCCTCCAAAAACTAGGTGCATCTTGTGGTCTGGTGCGTCTTATAGAGCGAAAAATACGGGTAAATGTTCATAAATGTACAAGACAAACCCATACATAAGTATATAAACCATGTGTCTGAAATAGTACATGAGAGCAATCCTGAAGCCATTTTGACTCTCCCAAATTGACCTCAAATATTTTTCTGCAAGGAGGAAGGGAATAGGAAAACCTCCCCATTGTCTTTAGTACCTGAATCCTGTCTTAAGGGCGTATTTGTGTATGAATAGAGTGAGCCTGTGACCTGGAGTCAGGAACCCAAAGTATTAACCATCACAAAAGAATAGCCAGGCTGCCCTGGTAATGCAATCAGTGACCGTTATCAGGTATCCTGTGAGTCAGGATTTCTGCTGGAGACTGCCTCATTCTGTGATGTATGTATGATGTTTTGGCAGGTGGTCTTGGCCTACAGGGTGGGCAATTTCAAAAGTTTATATAAGGGCTTACACACCATTGTTCAGTATTCTCTCCTCCCTCCTGCGTGTGGTGTGTGAGGACCCTGTTGCAACAGTTTAATAAAGATCAAGCTTACTAGCTGCTTTGCTTCTCAATATTCTCTGGTTTGCCTCTGTTATTTTCTCCTACCGATAGGGAACCCACTTAAGGACTCTGTACGGGCTCATAAGAGAAAGGGAGCAGTTTTTTCTTATAACAGTGGCCTCTCCTTCCTTGGAGGTTTCTAAGCAGAAGTTGGATGTCCATCTAACAGGGATTCTTTAGCTGTGATTCCTGCGCTGCAGGGGGTTGTACTAGATGACCCCCGGGGCTCCCATCTGACTCTAAAAATCAGCTAACATGGCCAACGGTCTGGTAGCCAACAGGCAGGGCCCTCTAGCAGCTGTTGGATTATTCCCGTTCTAGCCCTTGTAATTCATTTCATTTCTGTTTTATTTATTGTTATACTGTATTTGTATCCCCTCTTTCCTCCAAGGTGGGCATATATGAGTCTCCCCACCCTGTGTGCTTTTTATCCTCACAACAACCCTGCGAGGTGTGTTGGGCAGTGAGACAGTGACTGGCTCAATGGTCAACCAAGGACGCTTCAAGCCCACTGCTGTATTGTTATGTATCGAGTTGAATAGGATCCAAAATGCAGCAGTCGGATTGGTCCTAGAACAATAGGATTCAGAATGCAGCAGTCTGATTGGTCCTAGAACAATGCAGCTGTATAATTGGTCTGCAGGAGCCACCCAATCCAGCTCCAGATGGAAGTGAATCCACAACCTGATTGGCCTACAGGAGAATCCCGGAATTAGCCAATCACGTGCAGCCCATCGTGTAAATAATGTATATAAAGCAGATACTCTGGGGGAACTTTCATTCCTCCTCACCACTATGAGCTGAATAAAGAGCATGAAATCCACTCTCAACTCCGAGCATATTTCATGTATTAACAGCATTGAAGTGATCTCCCTGGGCTGCAAGCCTGGGCAGTGTGTCTGGAGGTCCTGGGCTGCCCAGTTGACAAGACCCCCCCCCCCAGCCTCTCTGATGTGGTTCAAAGGAAAGCAGAGCTCAGCATTGTTTACAAGGGTCAGCAAACCTTTTCAGCAGGGAGCCAGTCCACTGTCCATCAGACCTTATGGGTGGGCCGGACTATATTTTTGGGGGGGAAATGAATGAATTCCTATGCCCCTCAAATAACCCAGAGATGCATTTTAAATAAAAGCACACATTCTACTCATGAAAAAACACCAGGCAGGCCCCACAAATAACCCAGAGATGCATTTTAAATAAAAGGACACATTCTACTCATGTAAAGTAAAGGTAAAGGGACCCCTGACCATTAGGTCCAGTCATGACTGACTCTGGGGTTGTGGTGCTCATCTCGCTTTATTGGCCGAGGGAGCTTCCGGGTCATGTGGCCAGCATGACTAAGCTGCTTCTGGCGAACCAGAGCAGTGCACGGAAACGCCGTTTACCTTCTCGCTGGAGCAGTACCTATTTATCTACTTGCACTTTGACATTGGCAGGAGCAAGGACCGAGCAACGGGAGCTCACCCCATCGCGGGGATTCGAACCGTCAACCTTCTGATCGGCAAGTCCTAGGCTCTGTGGTTTAACCCTCAGCGCCACCCGCGTCCCTCTACTCATGTAAAAACACACTAATTTCCAGACCATCCGCGGGCCGGATTTAGAAGGCGATTGGGCCAGATCTGGCCTCCGGGCCTTAGTTTGCCTACCCATGGTTTACACTGACCAGCAGCAGCTCTCCCACCTGAAGATGCTGAGGATCAAACCCATGACCTTTCTGCATACCAGGCAGCCATTTACCACTGAGCCACAGCTCTCCCATCCTGTTTCATACCCAGAACATACATTCGAGTCGAGTACTTTATTGATAGACTTTAAAACTTCCCCTTAAAAAATAAAAATCCAATGATAACTTTTAAAATGCAGACATACAGCTTCAGAGGAATGGTTTCTTAAGCAGGGACCATAACCAGCATCCAAGATCCATAGGGACACTGAGAGAACTCCAGGTGAGGTGGGTTCAAGCTGCTCAGCAACCCTTTCCTTCTCTTCGGGGTGTTTTCCTCTTCTTCTACGGGAAGTTCGGGCCCACAATGACGCTGCTGTTGGCAAGCTTTCCATAGTCCACGCCGTGCTCAAAATGGATGTGGCGGACTCCGCTGGGGTAGTTGCGGAAGATGTACACAGTCTGGAAATTTCGGATGGGGAGGGAGAAGGAGTTTTCACCAGAGCACAGCAACAGGTGGGTGCAGCTGTATTGAAGTAGCACCGGGTGTCGGAATGTTGTGCCTCCTTCACAACTTTGCACCCGGGACAACTACCCCATTGCCCCCACCCCACCCTCAAGCTAGGCCACTGCTGAGCACAGAGTGCCGGATTTACAGATAAGCTATAGCTTAGGGCCCCACTCTCTTGGGTTCCCCCCCAAAAAATTAAAGGAAAAACAACAACTGGATGTACATTTCCAAAATATAAGATAAAAAACAAATAAAACCTACATACAGCAACAGTGTTTTGTGTTGTGTGGGCTCCTATGATGTAAGTAATGGGCCCCGCCTGCTAGCCTGCTCCCTAAAATATCACTGATTTGCTCATTTCTATATACAGTGGACGCTTGGGTTGCGAACGTGATCCGTGCAGGATGCATGTTTGCAACCCGCATCTGCACACAGGCGGGTTGCGATTCGGCGCATCTGCACATGTGCAAAGTGCGATTTAGTGCTTCTATGCATGCGTGACTGCCAAAACCCGGAGGTAACCCGCTCTGGTACTTCCGGGTTTCGGCGGTCTATAACCCAAAAAAAGGAACCTGAAGTGGCTGTAACCCGAGGCATGACTGTACAGGGTGCCTACATTCTGCATGGACTGGTTGCATGGCAACATGCAGCATGCAGCTGCAGACTGCAGTGCAGCACACTTGAATGTAGGTCAAGCTGTTGTATCTGTTATCTGGTATTATAGCAAATATTCAACACAAAAAACAGGGACAATTTGTTGTTGACAAAGGAAAGCTGGACATATAAAGGGCCCCATTACCTTCAGTAGCTTAGGGCCTCATCAAACCCTGGCTGAGTACTTCTCCTGCCTTAAATCCCGGATTTACCTTTTTCCAGTTCCTTGTGCCATCCTTGATTACCTCCCCATTCGAGATATAGCAGGTATAGAGGGCTTTAAAATCTGCAGCCAGCAGCTTCACGGTCAGTCTGTAGTTGTAACGAGGATTTGGGTACAGGACATCAGACCTGTTGGGGAGAAGGGCACAAGGCAAAATCAAGCCAAGTGTAAGAAGTATCATGGCTGCCCAGTCATTGGCAGAGTAAAGACAATATCGTAATTGCTGCTTTATAGTGTGCAGATGACAAACCTAGGCAGCATCTTAAAAAGCAGAGACATCACCTTGCCAACAAAGGTCCGTATAGTTAAAGCTATGGTTTTCCCAGTAGTGATGTATGGAAGTGAGAGCTGGACCACAAAGAAGGCTGATTGCCGAAGAATTGATGCTTTTGAATTATGGTGCTGGAGGAGACTCTTGAGAGTCCCGTGGACTGCAAACCTCTCCATTCTGAAGGAAATCAGCCTTGAGTGCTCACTGGAAGGACAGATCCTGAAGCTGAGGCTCCAATACTTTAGCCACCTCATGAGAAGAGAAGACTCCCTGGAAAAGACCCTGATGTTGGGAAAGATGGAGGGCACAAGGAGAAGGGGACGACAGAGGACGAGATGGTTGGACAGTGTTCTGGAAGCTACCAGCATAAGTTTGACCAAACTGTGGGAGGCCGTGGAAGACAGGAGGGCCTGGCGTGCTCTGGTCTATGGCGTCATGAAGAGTTGGACACAACTAAACAACAGCAAGTGTGCAGATGAAGCCCAAAGGCTGAAGCAAAACCAGCTGCTTTGGAGGCACTTGCGGCACCTTCAAAACAAAAGTGGGGCATCTCCAAAGCAGGCAGCTCATCACACATTGCACTGCGAGGGTGGGGTTAGACTAGATGACCCTTGGGGTCCTAAATCTACAATTCTATTGTATTTCAGGCCTGCTACAGGAGGGCAGTTGTGTTCTTTCTGGCCACGTAAAACCAGTCATTTAAAAACACTTGGATTTATATCTTGATTTTAAAAACCACATCAATTTGTTTCTGATGTTTGGTTTGAAATCGGTATTTGCTAATGAATATGTTAGATTGTTCTTTTGCAAACCACCCACACTTTCTCCCAACCCATATTTTGAACATTTTGTGTTTCAGTTAATTCCCACCCACCCCAGGTCGGAGAGCTTTTCTTACTTTTCCAGCCTTGCCAAAAATCTAGCCTTACTCACGGAACCAAACTGAGCAAGATAAGCAAAGCAAAATCTCTCTCTGGATTTTCCACGCACCTGATAAGAGAGTAAGATCCAGTTTTCCACAAGGAACAACGGGGAAAGCTCTCAGACCCGGGGAGAAATTAACCTGTATGCCAGTGTTTTCCAAACTTGGGTCTCCAGCTGTTTTGGGAATACAACTCCCATCATCCCTAGCTAGCAGGATCAGTGGTCAGGGAAGATGGGAACTGTAGTCCCAAAACAGCTAGAGACCTGAGTTTGAGAAACACTGTAGTGCACAAAATGATTAAAATGCAAAAGCGTGAATGAACTCATAGGGGTTTCCTGATGACCTAACGGTCAGGGGTACCTTTATCTTTAAGCGGGCTGTAAATTTTGCTAAATAACCCTCGGAAGTTCAGGATAAATCCTCAAACACACCTAAACAACCCTGGTAGGGTTTTTTTCCCTGCTACTCAAGACCTACCAAACCCACCCCTCTGGCTGGGAACTGTAATAACAGGACTAGATGGGGGTTTGATCCTGCAAGCTCTTCTGAGGCCAGTTCCAGCACTCACCAATCCTGCACCACAATATGGGGTGTCACGTAGTCCATCAACTCGTCCGTGTAGCCGTGGTCCTTCAAGGTGATGCGTTGAATTTTTGTGTCGGGCCTGAGATTTGAGGAAGGAAATCAAAGCCATTTCAAGTACAGTGGTACCTTGGTTCTCAAATTCCGGAAAACCAGAAGTAAGTGTTCCAGTTTTCGAATGTTTTTTGGAAGCCGAATGTCTGACGTGGCTGTCGGCTATTGTTTTCCGAATGCCTGCACCAATCAGAAGCTGTGCCTTGGTTTTCAAACATTTCGGAAGTCAAACAGACAGATTAGGTTTGGTGCTTTTGTTTTCGCTATTTATTTTGTGGGGGTTTTTTAAGGCCTTTTTGGTTAATTTGTTTTTGTGCCTGTGTGGAATCCAGTTCAGCTACTGACTGATTGATTGATTGATTGATTGATTGTGTGACTGCAGAAATTGATAAAATCACCCCATCCAAACAATGACTATCATCAGTGCAGGTAAGAAAAAATAATAATTTTAATTTGTGTCATCTACAATACTGTTTTCCTTATTTTATAGAACAGTACATCGATTATTGCTTTCATTTTATGGATCAATGGTCTCGTTACATAGTAAAATTCATGTTAAATTGCTGTTTTAGGGGTTGTTTTTAAAAGTCTGTTTTGCATTACTTTCTATGGGAAAGTGTGCCTTGGTTTTGGAATGCTTTGGTTTTGGAACGGACTTATGGAACAGATTAAGTTTGAAAATCAAGGTACCACCATCACCAGCCCAGCTTGTTAACCTTTTGTGCCCTTGGAGACTGGCAACTGGCAGCCAATGAGTCCAATCCAGCCCTCAGAAGGCAGCCTGCACTGCAGGAGAGGAGGGCAGAGAAACCAGATACCTTAAGCCTTCCTGTGGTCCTTCTTTTGCCACCGATGGACATCTTTAATTTTACTCTCTGCTTCTACTGAAATAGCCCTTGAGGGGAGAAAAGGAGACTGGATCTTCCTGCCTTACACTGAGCCAGACCACTGACTGGCAGCATCTATCTATCCTATCACAAGAAAAGTCTCTTCTAGAGCTACCTGGAGATGCTGGGAATCAAATTCAGGACTTTCTGCATGCAAAGCAGGTGTTCTCCATCTAACCTGCGTTCTTTTCTCTAAGGTTCCAGTCCTCATGAAAGAAGGGCTGCCTGTTGAGTCAGACTATTGGTCCAACTAGTTTTATATTGTCCACTCTTTGACTCTGGCCGCAGCTCTCAAGGGATTCCTAGAAGAGTCTTTTCCCTGCCCTACCTAGAGATGCCAGGGATATAGGTTGGACCTTCTGCATTCAATGCAGGTCCTCCACTACCATGTGACCAATCTTCTAAATCCATAGCCACATTTGAGGATTTACTGAACCTATAAAAAGGTCCTCACCCATTGAAGGCAAAGAAACATTTCGTGATGTTGTCATGGGGGTATTCGTCTGCTAACAGCTCCTCCACACCCCAGCAGTGCTCCTGATGCTTGTCGATTTCCCAGTAGAGAAATTCCTCTGCGGGAGAAGGAAGAAAGGAGGGCGTAAGAACTTTAAGAGAGACTTGCTAGGTCAGGACAATGGCCCATCAAGTCCAGTATCCTGTTGCGTGCCAAGGCACCTGAGCCACAAAGTTCCCAGGAGAACAATAAAACGCACTGACTGAAATATGCTCGGAGTTGAGAGTGGATTTCATGCTCTTTATTCAGCTCATAGTGGTGAGGAGGAATGAATGTTTCCCCAAAGTATCTGCTTTATATACATTATATAATATACATTTATATAAATAGCCCCACGTGACTGGCTATTTCCGGGATTCTCCTGTAGGCCAATCAGGTTGTGGATTCACTTCCATCTGGAGCTGGATTGGGTGGCTCCTGCAGCCCAATCATACTGCTGCATTGTTCTAGGACCAATCAGACTGCTGTATTCTGAATCCTATTGTTCTAGGACCAATCAGACTGCTGCATTTTGGATCCTATTGTTCTAGGACCAATCAGACTGCTGCATTTTGGATCCTATTCAACTCAGTGCATAACACCGATGCAGAGTATTTTGGTTTATGGGTTCAAAATAGGCCACAACTTTATTGGTTACCAACGTGAGCTGTCTGGCATAGGCACTGGGGTGAAGCCAGACTATATCTTGACTCCTGCCCATCTGCAGGGAGTCCACAGAAGGTTAAACCACCGATATGGGGTGCCCTATAACTTACGTTGGCGGAGACGTGGGTAGCGCTGTGGGTTAAACCACAGAGCCTAGGACTTGCTGATCAGAGGGTCGGCGATTCGAATCCCCACGACGGGGTGAGCTCCCGTTGCTCGGTCCCTGCTCCTGCCAACCTAGCAGTTTGAAAGCACATCAAAGTGCAAGTAGATAAACAGGTACCGCTCTGGCGGGAAGGTAAACGGCGTTTCCGTGCGCTGCTCTGGTTTGCCAGAAGCAGCTTAGTCATGCTGGCCACATGACCCGGAAGCTGTACGCTAGCTCCCTCGGCCAATAGAGCGAGATGAGCGCTGCAACCCCAGAGTCGGCCACGACTGGACCTAATGGTCAGGGGTCCCTTTACCTTTATAACTTACGTCAGATAGCGGCACCACTCTGAGACTCTGAGGGGTCCCCATAGGGGCTGTGACATGGCCCTAGCCCACGCCCAGGCTTTGGACAGTATTCACGAATCGCTTTAACAGGATACCCTTACTGAGGAGGGGCAGGCGAAGGTAACAACATCCCCTGCAACCAAACGGAGGCCTAACCTCACAAAAGTTGCAACAATTGCTACGAGACAGGCAAAAACCAAATGGCCGGTACAAATTTGCCAAGTGGAAAAAACTCCGACCCAGCCCCAACAACATGGCGACCGACGATTGCCATAGCAAGGTCATATCAGAGCAAAGCATGAAAACAGGGTGGGTGGGTACAGTGGTGTAGAATGGTCAGGTGGTACTTGGGGCGGAACTTGTTTTTTGTCACCACCTCACATTGAAATTCCCCCCCCATCAAAGAAAACTGCGCAGGCAGCAATCCATTGTAGATCCCGCCTTCCTCCTTTGTTTTGACAGATCAGGGGAGGCTCGGGTGGGTGGGCGTTGCCCAGGTTTTTTTAAAAAAAACCTGCACATTTATGTTTCACAGGGTGCAAAAGAAGGGCTTTGCACATAGCTGTCAACCACCCCTTATTTGGTGGGAAAGTCCCTTATCCCAGGGCTGTGTCCCGCTGCTGTCCCTTATTGATGATGTCCCTTAAATTTCCCGGGTTTCAAAGGAAGCAGCTCCTCTCCCTCCCTCCCTGCCGGCCAGGGAGGAGGGAAGCTCCAACTGTGTTGCTTGGCTGTGTTGCTCACCCAATAAGGAGTCTAAGAACGACTGGGGGGTGGAGCTTGCATGCCTTGTGCCGATCAAATCGGCCGCATTGCCTGGGGACTCGCCTTTGCTCAGCGCTTCCCAGCGGAGAGGTGACGGTGGTTTTCCTTGCTGCATCCCCTTTGCCCGGTTGCTGCGCTGTGGGAACCACCGCTTGAGGCTTCGTTTGGCTGCTGGCTGGGCTTTCTGCCTTTGGCTTGGAGGGGCTCAGAAGCTGAACATACCTGTGCTTGGAAAATCCCTTATTTTGGCTGCTGATCCCTTATTTTCGAGGCTGCTGGTCCCTTATTTTCAAATCTGTAAGTTGACAGCTATGGCTTTGCACCTTTATACAATATGCATGTGTGCTTGGGCCCAGGGTCTTTTGCCTCACCATCTCCACTACTGACTCCCTGTTGCTACTCAGCCTCAAAAAAAAATTAATTCATTGGATTCATTGGAAAAAATCTAATAACCATAGGCTAGCAGCCAGGGGTAGCCCTCTGCCACCGAGCAGATACCCACCTTTGCCGAAAGGATTCCGGACAATGTTCTTCTGCAGCTTGCAGAGAAGGTAGAAGACCTTCCAGTCTGGGAAAGGACTGGTCAGCATCTCAATGGGGTAGCTGGCCCGTCTGCACTTGTCTTTCCACTGAGCGTTCAAGGAGTCTACCAGGTCCCTCCACCAGCAGCACACCCAACGGAAGCAGCGGAGCAGGTGCCACGAAGGAAAGAAGTCAAACACATCCAGCAGGATCTCCAGAGGCAGGTCGTTGATGGACACCATCTTCCGCAAGAGAAGTCTTGGCCGAGAGAGGTTTTAGAGATGCAAAATAAATGCAAAGGCAGGAGACCTGGGCTACTCAGACCCAAACCCGCTAGGAATCAATAGGGCTTGCTCCTTCAGAGCGACCTGAAGTTTACAGCATGTTATTCCCTGAAGGAGAACAACTTGAAAATGATTTATATTCAACTCCAAGGGTAGTGCTGTGGGTTAAACCACAGAGCCTAGGACTTGCCGATCAGAACGTTGGCGGTTCGAATCCCCGCGATGGGGTGAGCTCCCGTTGCTCGGTCCCTGCTCCTGCCAACCTAGCAGTTTGAAAGCATGTCAAAGTGCAAGTAGATAAATAGGTACCGCTCCGGCGGGAAGGTAAACGGTGTTTCCGTGTGCTGCTCTGGTTCACCAGAAGCGGCTTAGTCATGCTGGCCACATGACCCGGAAGCTGTACGCCGGCTCCCTCGGCCAATAAAGCAAGATGAGCGCCACAACCCCAGAGTCGGTCATGACTGGACCTAATGGTCAGGGGTCCCTTTACTTTTATCTTTAGACTGGCTAAGATGTGTAAGACTGAATCAGATCAGTGCTGGAGATGCAATAAGGTCGGGGGTACTTCCTTTCATATGTGGTGGACATGAAAATGGGTAAAAGAGTATTGGGAAATAATCCATAATGAATTGGAAAAAAATATGTTTAAAAACACATTTCCAAAAAAAAACCCCTCTTTTTGTAGGGGATGATTCAGATGGAAATTCCCATGTGTCAAAAAAGGTTATTTATGCATGCCACTATAGCGGCTCATGTTTTGTTAGCCCCAAAATGGAAAACGAGTGAATGGCAACTTAACTGATGGAATATGCACAGCTTACGGACCTAACTTATAGAATAAGAGAACAAGAAGAACATTTGTTTGGAGAAGATTGGAAAATGTTTATTGAATATATGGGAGGGGAGGATTGTGTATACTTGAAAACATGGGCAGCATTAAGATAAATTCAACAGTGTGAATAAGTTTTGAGGGAAGTAATAATGGAATACTGAATGATTTAGTTTATATAAAATATGCAGGGATTTATGCTATGCAAAATGAACCATGGAGAGAGAAGAAGGGAAGTCATGAATATTTTAAGGTTGTTTAAATGAATATTCTAAATTGCAAAACAGAAAATTTAATAACAAAATTTACACACACACACGAGTGCTTTTTTCTTTTAAAAAAATGTTTAGGGGTACTCTCATTTTCCTACTTGTATTGAAATAAAGGTAAAGGACCCCTAACAGTTAAGTCCAGTCATAAATGACTCTGGGGTTGCACGCTCATCTCGTTTACTGGCCAAGGGAGCCGATGTTTGTCCGCAGACAGTTTTTCCGGGTCATGTGGCCAGCAGGACTAAGCCACTTCTGGCAAAACCAGAGCAGCGCACGGAAATGCCGTTTACCTTCCCGCCGGAGCGGTACCTATTTATCTACTTGCACTTTAACGTGCTTTCGAGCTGCTAGGTTGGCAGGAGCAGGGACTGAGAAACGGGAGCTCACCCCGTCACGGGGATTTGAACCGCCAGCCTTCCGATCAGCAAGCCAAGGCTCTGAGGTTTAGACTACAGCGCCACCCACATCCCATATTGAAATACTACCCCTCAATGAGGCCAAGCTTAGATTCACAAAATGTTTAGGGGTATGTATACCACTGCGTACCCCCCGAAAAAAGCACTGTGTGGGGGTGGGCATGGGTGTGTGTAGGAAACTTGCAGTGGTGGTAGGAAAATTACAACACTGTTGTGGGTTTCTGGGGTCAATCTGGATCAGTGGCACGCTACATTTTGGGGTCCTAGAAGCTTTCACTGTCATGAAGCCCTCTTCGCAACCAGCAATGACGTCTGGGTAACTTAAGTTAATCTTCTTCAGTGGGGTTGTTCCACAACAAATCACCACAGTAAATAATAATAATAATAATAATAATAATAATAATAATAATAATAACTACCATATCTCAAGTTTTGATTAAAATTGCTGTACTGGATTACCTCCTGTTACACGAAGCACATTTTACAAAATATTCTCTTTTCTGGTTTTTCTAGCAACTTATTCACATACAGTTTCATCCTATGAGAGCTTCCTTGCAATCTCGTTTTTCTGGAGATGATATGCACAACTTACTGTGAGACTGTCACAGCCTCTGGGCTACTGACTCTCAAACCTTTGGGATTGTTAAAATATAGGTAAAGGTAAAGGGACCCCTGACCATTAGGTCCTGTCGTGGCAAGAACAAAAAACCAATGCATTTGAGTCCCTTCCAGTTCTTGGAATCTTGTGCCCAGTGAAGGTTAGGTAAAGGTAAAGGGACCCCTGACCGTTAGGTCCAGTCACGGACGACTCTGGGGTTGCGGCGCTCATCTCACTTTACTGGCTGAGGGAGCCGGTGTACAACTTCTGGGTCATGTGGCCAGCAAGACTAAGCCGCTTCTAGCGAAACCAGAACAGCACACAGAAACGCCGTTTACCTTCCCGCTGGAGCGGTACCTATTTATCTACTTGAACTTTCACGTGCTTTTGAACTGCTAGGTCGGCAAGCCCTAGGCTCTGTGGTTTAGACCACAGTGCCACCCTCATCCCTCCAGTGAAGGTTAAAGGTAAAGAGACCCCTGACCATTAGGTCTAGTTGTGACCGACTCTGGGGTTGCGCTGCTCATCTCACTTTATTAGCCGAGGGAGCCAGCGTACAGCTTCCGGGTCATGTGGCCAGCATCACTAAGCCACTTCTGGCGAACCAGAGCAGCACACGGAAATGCCATTTACCTTCCTGCCGGAGCAGTACCTATTTATGTACTTGCACTTTGACGTGCTTTCAAACTGCTAGGTTGGCAGGAGCAGGGACCGAGCTCACCCCGTAGCGAGGATTTGAACCGCCGACCTTCTGATCGGCAAATCCTAGGCTCTGTGTTTTAACCCACAGCGCCACCCGCGTCCCTCCAGTGAAGGTTAGAATCTTATAAATAGAGAATTCTATCATTGAGCTAGTCAGGGGGGGAAATCCCGTAAAACAATAATGTTAGTTGGCCTCTTAAATCAGCATCTCAAATGAATGAATTAGGGTGCAAGAGGCTAGGCTCAAGTTCTAAACTCACTTGGGCGGATACAAGGACAAACTAGATACAGGAAATTTTTTTTTGTTTTAAGTGCAAAGCAGGAGCCCCAGCTGGGGATCACCTGATTAATTAGGATCCCAGCAAGGTGGAGCTGAGGTTTAACCCTTCCTTCTCCAGCTTTGGTGCTAGCCAAAACAGCCCTCAAGCTGCTGCTTGGTTTCAGGCTCAGATTGGTATTATCAGAGCTGGTCTAACATTATAATTAATATGGCTACAGGACAGGAAGCCAGGATAACCTCTTTTTCAGACCTTTGTCAAAAAAGCACCAACTTTGACTCCTCCTCTAATTGAAATCTTTCCACTCCAGCTGGTAATAACAAGGTTCCTGGTAAGGGCGCAAGTTTGCTTTCTTCCTCCTCCCTCCCAACCTTGTTTCCTTTTGTGCTGTGTGTATTTTTTATTTTTTAGTCTTGTTAAGCATGAGGACAGTGCCTTCACATTTCTGAGCTACATTCACAAGCCCCCCCCCCTTTTTTTTTTTTTGCTGGTGAGCAGGATTAAAATGGTTCAGATAAACACACACACAGGGAATATTAACGGTATGAAAACAAGCTTCTCTGTACGGGATCAAATTAATGACCATTAATGCAGGGACTGTTGCAGCTGTTTTAAAGTTTGGAGTTTACTCACTTGGCGCTCTGGAGGGAAATAGGAACTAAAAACACATACCCTTTTAAATATATTCCACTACAGCTTAGACTCCCCAACCTGTTTTTCACACTCAACCTTCATTTTATTGCTAGAGGGAACAAAAGTTTTAATGCAAAAGGCTTTTGCTAACAATGCCTTGCATCCAATATTAGTGCTACTCAGAGAGGAACTAATGAAGTTAATGACCATGCAAGCCAGCATGTGGCGGAAAAGGTGGAATATCAATGCGGTAAATAAAATAAGCCCTAAAAATTCATCCATGCTGATGGCAAATACAGAATACAGAAGCCTAGGCTCCAAGACGTATGCCGCCAGCTATTTTGCCTAGCCTGGAGATAGGTAAGAATTGGCTTTATCAAGCGAAGGAGGGAGTGAAGAGGCACTCTTTCCATGCTCAGAGACCCTATCACCAAAGTGTTGCTGCCTTGAGGTTCAACCTCGCAGCTAGTGTAAGCCCTGAGGACACCTCCCAGCCTTACCTCGGTTAAGAAAAGGAATGGCAGCGTCCCAAGCTCTCTGGAAAGACAAAACGAAGGAAGTTTCCGTCTCCGCCCCGCTCAGCCTGCAGGAGCAGAAGGCGGGCAAGATAACCCAGGGAGGCGTCAGCGGCCAGGCGCTACCTCCTTCCTAGGCGGGGCGGAGAAGGGGAACCCCAGCTCATTTGCATTCAGTGACGCGTCTGCAACGTCACGCCCCTTCCAAAAGAACGTTTCCCATGCCAGTGGCAAATCAATGATAGAGAGTTCAATCGCGTCTCCCACCAAGGTGACGTGAGAGGCACTTTCCATATGTTGGATTTCCTTTTTCCTTTTTCAGTTTTTTAAATTTTATGTATACTTTTCAAGTTTATAAATTTCACTAATTTTACATTTTTAAAAAACATTTCAGAACTTGACTTCCTTCCGCCTATTTCTGCGGTTCATTAAATTTATTTTGAATATCCCCTGCATATCCGAATTAACTTAATTTGCTCATTTATTCATCTACTTCAAATATATACTCTTATAAAACTGCAGGTTATTGCTATAATCCTGCCAATGATCTTATCTGTTTACGATTTATCTGTAAATATTCCATAAAACATTTCCATTCTTTTATAAAAAAAGTTTGTTATCTTGAATTCATATTCTTCCGGTAAGTTTCGCCATTTCTGCATATTCCGTAAGTTTTTTTATCTATTCTTCCTTTGCTGGGACTTGTGTTTCCTTCCATTTTGGGAGCAAGTAACAATCTAGCCACTGTGGTCGCATACATGGATTTAATTTTCTGTGCAATTTACCCTGAGTTTTTAATGACGTTTCTTTTATTTAACAAAATGTGCATATCACTTGATTGTAAGAAAGCCTAGCAGTTTACAAGAAATGCGACCAGTTTTGGTTTTTTTAATCAGTTAAAAACATGCAAAATCAACAGCAAAAGTGATGTCAACATCTATGTATCTGGATAGGCTTGTGTGACCAAAAGGTGTTTAAGCCTTAAAGGTAAAGGACCATTAGGTCCAGTCACAGACAACTCCGGAGTTGTGGCTTTACTGGCCAAGGGAGCCAGCAGCTTCCGGGTATGTGGCCAGCATGACTAAGCCGCTTCTAGCTAACCAGAGCAGCGCATGGAAACACTGTTTACCTTCCCGCTGGAGTGGTACCTATTTATCTACTTGCACTGGCATGCTTTCAAACTGCTAGGCTGGCAGGAGCAGGGACCGAACAACGGGAGCTCACCCAGTCACGGGGATTCGAACCACCAATCTTCTGATCGGCAAGCCCTAGGCTCTGTGGTTTAGACCACAGTGGCACCCGCATCGTTTAAGCCTTAAGAGTATATATTTAAATAAGATGAATAAATGAGCAAATTGTTAATTTGGATATGCAGAAGATATTAAAAACAAATTTAAGGAACCGCTGAAAGAGGGGGAAGTCAAATTTTGAAATGTCAAAAAATATTGTAAAATTAGTGAAATGTATAAACATGAGAAGTATAAATAAATAAATTTGTGCATTTCCACCGCAAAAGGTGTTTAAGCCACACACACCCGCAAAAAAGTACAGAGAAGGCGACTGGTTCCAAAGTAGGGAGTTCCAAAGTAGATGTTACCGCACCATCTATTTCTCACAACTATTTTTTTTTTTTTTTAGTACATTGCTGTTAGACAATTATGTTAAGAGGAGTTAGCAATGGTTATAATTCTTGTAGGGATTTGCTGTACTTAGTTGCTGCATGACAGGCAGATGTTCAACCAGGTAAGCTTCCCCTGTCACGGTGTCTTCACTGTGGCATTGTGGTTAGGCTGCTGAACGTGGACCTAGGAGCCCAGGGTTCAAATCCCCATTCCGGTACAAAGGTCAACCTTGGGCCAGTCACCACCTCTCAGCCAAACCTACCTCACAGGGTCATTGTGAGGACAATACAAAGGGACAGTTGTGAGCACCACCATTCAGCTCCTTGCAGGGAAGTTGTTGTTGTTTAGTCGTGTCTGACTCTTCGTGACCCCATGGACCAGAGCACGCCAGGCACTCCTGCCTTCTACTGCCTCCCACAGTTTGGTCAGACTCATGCTGGTAGCTTTGAGAACACTGTCCAACCATCTCGTCCTCTGTCGTCCCCTTCTCCTTGTGCCCTCCATCTTTCCCAACATCAGGGTCTTTTCCAGGGAGTCTTCTCTTCTCATGAAGTGGCCAAAGTATTGGAGCCTCAGCTTCACGATCTGTCCTTCCAGTGAGCACTCAGGGCTGATTTCCCTAAGAATGGAGAGGTTTGATCTTCTTGCAGTCCATGGGACTCTCAAGAGTCTCCTCCAGCACCAGAATTCAAAAGCATCAAGTCTTTGGCGATCAGCCTTCTTTCTGGTCCAGCTCTCACTTCTATATATCACTACTGGGAAAGCCACAGCTTTAACTATATGGACCTTTGTTGGCAAGGTGATGTCTCTGCTTTTTAAGATGCTGTCTATGTTTTCATTGCTTTTCTCCCAAGGAGCAGGCGTCTTTTAATTTTATGACTGCTGTCACCATCTGCAGTGATCATAGAGCCCAAGAAAGTAAAATCTCTCACTGCCTCCATTTCTTCCCCTTCTATTTGCCAGGAGGTGATGGGACCAGTGGCCATGATCTTCGTTTTTTTGATGTTGAGCTTCAGACCATATTTTGCGCTCTCCTCTTTCACCCTCATTAAAAGGTTCTTTAATTCCTCCTCACTTTCTGCCATCAAAGTTGTGTGATCTGCATATCTGAGGTTGTTGCAGTGAAGGCGGGATACTAATTTAATATGGGGGGGGGGACTCTGATAATGCCTCTTGCTTGCCTAGATGGGGAATAGAGAGCAGCGTGCAAGTGTGTGGACAAAGGTAAAATTTGCATTTGTGGCTCCGCCCCCTTTGTCCCTAGCCCCTCCCATCACAGGCATGAGGTTCCCGGAAGGGAATGAGGTCCTCAGTCTGAGCAGTTTTCATCAGTGTGGTACCACTTTATTTCCTCTAGAAATCTGAATTCTTCCTCACTTTCACTTCTTTATAGCTCAGTTGGCTAGAGTGTGGTACTGATAACACCAATGTTACAGGTTCGATTCCCATATGGACAACTGCATATTTCCAGGGAGTTGGACGAGATAATCCATAGGGGAATTAATAATAATTTGTTATTTATGCCCCACCCATCTGGCTCCATTTCCCCAGCCACTCTGGGAAGCTCTCAACAGAATATTAAAAACACGATAAAACATCAAACATTAAAAACTTCCCTAAACAGGGTCCCTTCCAACGCTACAATTCTATGAATCCACCTTTTCATCCAAGCTAGCTCAAGGTGGCATACAGAGTTCTCCTCATTTTATCCCAACAGCCCTGCAAGGGCAGGTTAGGCTGGAAGAAAGCGAGCGGCCCCAGCTTCATATCCAAGCAGAGGATTTGAACCCAGCTCCGGGTCCGCCACTGTATCCGTTATACCACACTGACTTACACCACAATTTTATCACTTTTTTTTCTGGAGAGATTCATTGACTTCAGTTCATTATTTTGACACAGCTGAATTGACCGGGGTCAGGGGATATATACCGTATATCATCTGCCTTTAGTATAATTCCAGGTACTTATAAGAATGTAAAAAGAGCCTGCTGGTTCAGACCACTGACCCATCGAGTCCAGCGTCCTGTTCTCACAGTGGCCTAGTACATGCCTCAATGGGAAACCCATAAAGAGGGTTCAAGCACAAAACAAACTTGTTCCTGCTGTTGTCTCCAGTACCTGGTCTTCAGAAGCATGGCTGCCTCCAACTGCAGAGCCAGAAGAGAGCCATCATGGCTCGTATTATTATTATTATTATTTATTTTTTATTTATTTATTTATTCATACCCCGCCCATCTGGCTGGGTTTCCCCAGCCACTCTGGGTGGCTTCCAACAGAATATTAAAATACAATAATCTATTAAACATTAAAAGCTTCCCTAAACAGGGCTGCCTTCAGATGTCTTCTAATAGTCTGGTAGTTGTTTTCCTCTTTGACATCTGGTGGGAGGGTGTTCCACAGGGCGGGTGCCACCACCGAGAAGGCCCTCTGCCTGGTTCCCAGTAACTTGGCTTCTCGCAGAGAGGGAACCGCCAGAAGGCCCTCGGCACTGGACCTCTCCTCCATGTTGATCTCATATTTAAAGCCATCCAAATTGGTAGCCATTGCTGTCTCCTATTGAAGAGAGATCCATAGCTTAACTGTGAGCTGTGTAAAGAAGGACTTTCTTTTATCTTAACCACGATGGGATATACACACACACCAAAAAAAAACAACCACCCCATGCTGGGAAAATGCTTTTTTAAAAACAAACAAACATGCTTTTAAAAATACATTGAATTTTGCATAGCTCACTGTCACCATCTAGTGTCACATTTGTATACTTTACAACACATTTAAAACGTTTCATTTGCAGCTGTGTAGATGAGTCCCACGTTATGTATTTGCTCAATGCAGCTGCAATACCGTGGGCTGGTTGCATTTTCTTTTTTGCAGTATAATATTGTTTGCAGGGTCCCCCCACCTTCTCTTACAAAATAACATGCACACACATACCCTTTTTAAAAAAAAAATGCTGATCATCCGAAAACTACACAAAAACACAACTTCGGGGAAACAGATGTAGGACCCAAGATTGCAACCCATTTAGCTGGAAAGCGTGTGTGTGTGTGTGTGTGTGTGTGTGTGTGTGGAATGACACAACAGAGTGAGCCCTTGTGTGTCTCCCCGCCCTGTTGCTCAAGCGGATGAGTGGAACCGTTTCCCCTTGTGGTGGTTCCTCCTCTTTCTAGGGAAATCTGGGTCCCACAGTGATGCTGCTGTTAGTTAGGCCCCCAGAGTCCACACCGGTCACTCCGTGTTCAAAATAGATGTAACGGACTCCGGCAGGGTAGTTATGGAATGTATACGAGCCCTAGAGAGGAAAGAGGAGAAGGAATGGTTAGGAGTCAGTTTAACAAAAGGAAGAGGAAGGAACTGACGTTTTCAAGAACCGTTTACTCAAGGCCCACATTAATATCCCAGAGCTGATTCAATGCATTTTTCCAGCTAACCTCTCTCCATTCTGTCTCTCCGGGCTCACTTAAGACCAACTCTTCAGCGTGACATTCGCAGAGGACTTCAGAATCAGCAGACAACAGTTTCACGTGCAGAGTGTAGTTGTAGGGGTCCTCGTCAAGGACGTTGCACCTATTTTGCGGCACAAAACGACACATGAGCGATTTCTGAGGAGGAACCGGTCCCGCAAAAAAGAGCTGATCGCATTTGGAGAATTTGTAGCTGCCTGCTTATTATGCATTTATTTAGGGTATCTGTATGGAAGTGAGAGCTGGACCATAAAGAAGGCTGATCGCTGAAGAATTGATGCTTTTGAATTATGGTGCTGGAGGAGACTCCTGAGAGTCCCATGGACTGCAAGAAGATCAAACCTATCCATTCTGAAGGAAATCAGCACTGAGTGCTCACTGGAAGGACAGATCGTGAAGCTGAGGCTCCAATACTTTGGCCACTTCACGAGAAGAGAAGACTCCCTGGAAAAGACCCTGATGTTGGGAAAGATGGAGGGCACAAGGAAAAGGGGCGACAGAGGACAAGATGGCTGGACAGTGTTCTCGAAGCTACCAGCATGAGTTTGACCAAACTGCGGGAGGCAGTGGAAGACAGGAGTGCCTGGCGTGCTCTGGTCCATGGGGTCACGAAGAGTCGGACATGACTAAATGACTAAACAACAACAAAGGGTATCTGTGCCCTTCTTTTCAGCCAAAAAAGCCCCCAGATCAGCTTACACAGAACTGAAACTGAAAACTAGACCACCCCTTCTTGCAGGCTTGCAATCTGCAGCACACAAGAGAGAAAAGGGACAAGGAAGGAAGAGGAAAATCAAAACGTGGGCACCAGTTTCTAAACAGTTGTACCTATAGGGACCAGCTGGCACAATTCAGGAGAAGGAGGTGAAGCCCTGAGATCTTTGAAACCACTAGGAACTTGTTGCTTCCAAATTAAACTGAGTTCTGCTATCTATTGCATTCCTCGCTTTGCCCAGAAATCATGGCAGATGAGCAACCCCAACCGTAGGGGTTCGTTTTGCTTCTGCTATCAAGAAGGGCTACCCAGCCTGCAAGCCCTCCAGCACTCACCAGTCTTTCACAACAATATCAGGCTTGACTTCATCCATCAGCTCATCCCAGTAGCCATGATCCTTTAAGATGACGACCTGGCTTTTGGGTGAGGGCCTGAAAAAGAGATCAAGGCATTATCACCATCACCCATGTGGACCCATTGATATTGGGTTGGAGAGCACTGGTGGGAAATCTCAGGCCCCAGCACCTACTGCAGCCCTCTAAACCTCTCTGTCTGGCCCAGGCTGCAACCCCTTCCCGACCCCATGCCCTACTGACTTTGACAAACTCAACGACCCAACTCAGAAGCTTTTACCCTCCACGAAAGCATGCAAAGTTTCAACTCCCCATAGCAAACTCCCACTGGACAAATAACTAACTGCTAAGCTCCTTACCTCTCTCGCCCTGACCTAGCCACGTGATCTACGCAACGGTCAGCTCCAGACTGGATTATTGTAACTCGCTCTACGTGGGGCTGCCCTTGAGACTGACCCAGAAACTCCAGCGGGTGCAGAATGCTGCAGCGAGACTCCTTACGGGGTCCTTGCTGCAGGATCACATTCACCCGGTGCTATACCAGCTGCACTGGCTCCCAGTGGAGTACAGAATCAGGTTTAAGGTGCTGGTTTTGACCTTTAAAGCCCTATGCGGCCTAGGACCCTCGTACCTACGGGACCACCTCTCCTGGTATGTCCCACAGAGGAACTTACAGTCTTCAAACAAAAACATCTTGGAGGTCCCAGGCCACAGAGAGGTTAGGCTGGCCTCAACCAGAGCCAGGGCTTTTTCGGCTGTGGCTCCGATCTGGTGGAACGCTCTGTCACAAGAGACTAGGGCCCTGCAGGACTTGACATCTTTCTGCAGGGCCTGCAAGACAGAGCTGTTCCACCAAGCCTTTGGCCAGGGTACAGCCTGACTCCCTCCTTTGGCAATCTTCACAGAACTCTAGCCCAATGGTTGCATCAATTTGATTTGAATTAATTTTATAATGAAATGATTTTAGAATGTTGTATTATTTTATTGTTATTAGCTGCCTTGAGCCCGGCTTCGGCTGGGGAGGCCGGGATATATATATAAAAATATTATTATTATTATTATTATTATTATTATTATTATTATTACTAAGCACATACCACCACCGCCCCAAATTCATTTGATTGGGAATGTGCTCCTTACCCGCTAAATGCACCAAAGCACCATGTTCCATCCTCAAAGGGAGAGTCGTCCCTTGATAGCTTCCCTACATCCCAGGCCTCTTCTTGATCTGGCCCAATTTGCCAGGAGTTCAGGCCCTCTGTGGCAAATCCAGAAAGAAAAGGACAGTGAAAGGATAGGATACATACAGATATTGAACCTGGGATTTCTGCACTCCCTACACACGATCACTGTCTCCAGATAAAGGTAATCTCCTGAGGCAACTAAAACTATTTCCTTCCCGCCGGAGTGGTTCCTATTTATCTACTTGCACTTTGACGTGCTTTCAAACTGCTAGGTTGGCAGGAGCAGGGACCGAGCAACGGGAGCTCACCCCGTCCCGGGGATTCGAACAGCCGACCTTCTGATCAGGAAGTCCTAGGCTCTGTGGTTTAACCCACAGCACCACCCGCATCCCTATCTAATGCTTATTTTTGAATTTTGAATTTTATTGTTATTCATGATTTTATACTGTATTTTATGCTGCTTTTATAATTAAGTGTTTTAAATTTGTTGTTAGCCGCCCTGAGGCTGGTTTTTGAACCGGGAAGGGCGGGGTATAAATAAAAAATATTATTATATTATTAAGATTTATGGTGCGGGAGAAGTCTGGAAGAAGTTCTTGCTCCCCACCTTCGCCGCAGGGATTCCTAATGAGGTTCTTCGTCATTCTGCAAAGAAAGTAGAGAGTCTTCCAGTCAGGGAGAGCACCGGCCAACACCCCAAGTGGGTAGCCGGCCTGCTCACACTTCTCTTTCCATCCCGTGTTCAGAGTGTCCACCATGTCTCGCCACCCGGAGCAAACCAGACGGCAACTGCGGAGGAGGAACCAGGAAGGGAGCCGAAGGAAGATCTCCAGCAGCATCTCCTTGGGAAGGTCCTCAATATTCACCATCTTCCTGGAATTGGCGGAAATGACTGGCAGAATCCGAGACTTGGGAGAAGAGTTGGTGGAGGAAGACTGGAAGAAATTTAAAGACTATCTTCAGAAATATTGTAAAATTAATGAATGTTAAAATGATGTTTGGATTGGAAATAAGTGGTATTTAGCAACAAAGGTTAATAAGAATATGCAAAAATGAATTGATAAATGGATGAAAATATAGAGTTATAATATGTTAAGACATAGAGTTAAGATAAATGAAAGAGGGTAAGGATTTGCTGATTTGATTATTTAAATGGGAATACAAAAAGGGGAGGTGTGAGGGAGTCAAGGAAACAAGTTAAATGAATTTAAAGTTACAAAAACGGATTTGCTTTTAAATTTTTTTTTTGTATCTATTTGTCTTTTGAATTCTGTATTTTTATTTTTCTTGTTTCTTTTTTTATGTATCTTTTTGTATCTTTTTTGATTACACGATTTTTTGTTTTATCTTTGTAAACTTTTGTTTTTGTAAAACTTCAATAAATATTTTATATATATATAAAAAACAATATTCACCATCTTCCTTCGGGAAAGGTCTGAGGGCGGCCATGAGGCAGGGGAAGAAATGGAAGAGAAAGCATCTCAAACTCTGGGATTCGCTCCCGCAAGAAGCAGCAACGACCGCAGATTCGGATGGCTTTAAAAGAGGATTAGACAGAGATGGAAAGAAGATAAAGTCCCCGCCAGAGAAGAATGGCAGATCCAGTTGATGGACTATGCCGAAATGGCCAAAAGGACCGGAAGAGTCAGAAATCAGGAAGACCAAATTTTTTATAGGGAATGGGGGAAATTTATAACTGATCTTAAAAACCATTGTAAACAGTTAAAGTCATTAGTAGGATTGGAATATCACTTGTAGTTTAATGGTGAATTTTGGACACAATGGAGAGGTAAAAAAGATTTTGGATTATCCTAAGAGATGCTGGAGGAAATGATTAACAATAGGACCCACAAAGGGGAGGAGGGAAGTACAAGAGATGCCTTGGAATGTTGTTTTTATGTTGTATGTTGGATATGTGACTGTAAATTTTTAATTTGAAAAACCAAATAAATAAATATAAAAATAAATAAATAAGGATTAGACAAGGTCATGGAGACATGTGAAGAGCCTGCTGGATCAGGCCAATGGTCCATCTAGCCCAGAATCCTGTTCTCACAGATGCTTCCAAGCCAGAGAACCATCTGTGTTTTCCAATGTGATGGCCTGGGACTCGGGCTCGGACTCGGAACCAGAGGAGTCTCAGTCTGCACTGGATCCTTTGCCTCAGGCATCATCTGAAACAAGTCTGGGGCCTGATCCTGAAGGGTCCCAGTCTGCACAGCTTCCCCTGCAACAAACACCAGCTGGGCTGAGTCAGGGGCCTGAGCCTGCCCTGGCTCCAGATGCAGGGATTACCTCGTTGTCATCACCTGGGCCATCACTTACAGCTGCTCCACTACCAGTTGGGTCAGGAGAGGCTGAGGCGGCCTCTGGGTCTAGTAATCCACCGACGTCTCCCCAGCTGCAGAGACTAAGGTCTGAGAGAAGGAAAGACCTTCTCGCAGGAGGAGTGCTCACCTTTGGGCAAAACAGGGAGGTGAGTCAGCAGGGGATCAGGACTGGCCGCTACCCCGACATAGATAAAAGGCTGTTAGACCCTGCCCCAGGTTGCAGGAGCAACATTGCTGTATGCCAGACCCTGCCTGAGATCCTGTACCTGTCCTTGCCTGGGTTCCTGTCTCGTGTCCTGCCTTGACCCTGTTGGACTGACTCCTAGTGGAACCTACAGATTCTGGACCGGACCTGGACCATGGTTCTTCGGTTACCCTCAGGCACAGCACATCCAGCAACTGACATGCAGAAGCATTGCTGCCTCCAGCTGTGAAGGCAAAGCACAGCCATCCTGGCTAGCAGCCACAGATCTCCTCATCTTCTTCCATGAGTTTCCCTAATCCTCTTTTAAAGCCATCCAAGTTATTATGGAATCGTAGAGCTGGAAAATGCTGGGGACGTGATTGGTGCTGAGGGTTAAACCACAGAGCCTAGGACTTGCCGATCAGAAGGTCGGCGGTTCAAATCCCCACGACAGGGTGAGCTCCCGTTGTTCGGTCCCTGCTCCTGCCAACCTAGTAGTTCAAAAGCACGTCAAAGTGCAAGTAGATAAATAGGTACCTCTCCGGCGGGAAGGTAAACGGCATTTCCGTGCGCTGCTCTGGTTCACCAGAAGCAGCTTAGTCATGCTGGCCACATGACCCGGAAGCTGTACACCGGCTCCCTCGGCCAATAAAGTGAGATGAGCGCCGCAACCTCAGAGTTGGCCACGACTAGACCTAATGGTCAGGGGTCCCTTTACCTTTACCTAGAGCTGGAAGGGACCCCGAGGGTCATCTAGTTCAACCCCCTGCAAGGCAGGAATGAATCCCAGCGAAAGCATCCATGGCCATCCAAGCTCTGCTTAAAAACCTCCAAGGAAGGAGAGTCCACAGCCTTCCACTGTTGGTGGCCATCACTGCTTCTTATTTTCTGATCATGGGGGAAGTTCCTTCTTTCCCTGCTCAGAGGAACTGTGGCCACTTGTGCTCTTGGAGACTGTTTCTGATGTGGGCGTTTTTACCGTACTGACTTATACTAAATACTTATTTACAGCTTGCCCTCGGAAATGCAATCTTGCTTACTCAGATGATGAGAATAACGTTTTTGTTGGTTCCCCGCTCCAAAAGTGCTTTTTTATTATTTTTGCAAATTTATTTATTTGGTTTTTCGAATTAACATTTTACACTCGCATATCCAACATACATCATAAAGACAAGATTCCAAAGAATCATCTGGACCTCTCTCTTCCCATTTGTGGGTTCTATCTTTAGTCATTTCCTCCTGCATCTTTTACATGCATAGGCAAACTAAGGCCCAGGGGCCGGATCCGGCCCAATCGCCTTCTAAATCTGGCCCATGGACGGTCCGGGAATCAGCGTGTTTTTACATGAGTAGAATGTGTCCTTTTATTTAAAATGCATCTCTGGGTTATTTGTGGGGCATAGGAATTCTTTCATTCCCCCCCAAAAAAAATATAGTCCGGCCCACCACAAGGTCTGAGGGATAGTGGACCCGCCCCCTGCTGAAAAAGTTTGCTGACCCCTGATCTTTTATAATAATCCAGATCTTTTACATCTCCATTATATCTAAAATTCACCATTAAACTACAAGTGTTATTCCAATCCAACTAACGATTTTAACTGTTTACAATGGGTTTTTAAGAGGAATTATAAATTTCCCCTGTTCCTTATTTTAAAAAAGTGTTGTTAATTAAACCCTCCCACGGATCTACCCCAACACCCACCACCCCCGCCCTCTAGCTCATGGTACCTGGAAACCCCACCTCACCTCCGGGGTTTAAAGAGTCGTCTCTGCCCGGTTCTGCGCCCAGAAGACAAGGAGGAAGCGAAACTGCCCTAATATCAGGTAACACCACCCAATCTCCGCCTCGAGGAGGGGAATCCTGGCTCATTTGCATACGATGACACCCCTTCGACGTCAGCTGGCTCCTTCCAAAGGAACCCCGTCCCTCCCCTCCCGCTTTAATCGTTTAATAGCTTAAAGCGTCTCCAAATGCAAACCCAGAGGCGCGCGCAACGCTTCGGTTCCGAGCTGATTCTGGCCACCAGGGCTTCATTTAATCCGGGGCGGGGCGACAGGAGTGTCTCGTCATATTATGCAAATGAGCCTTACTTGGGGATCGCTCATTGGACGTGTGCATGGATTTTTTGGAAGCTACAGTATTTATGATAATAGCGCTTTTTTTAAAAAAACCGGGGCTCTCCATCCTAACAGCGAAGGCTGTATAGGGTCCTCCTGCAACCGTGCTTCTTCAGCCTCCTTGAGCTCAGGCAGATAGACTTCCTTTCCGGGAAACTCAGGAAAAAGTGGACTTGGGAATTGCAGTTGCTCTTTGGAGAAGAGCCTGTGCCCTTGACCGGGGCGCGCTCAATCCGAGAAGCGCATCATCGTGCGCAAAGGCACGAATCCCCTGCTCGCCCGGCCTCCAAGGGGTGGTGCTCCCTTGGGGGACCCTCCCCGAGAGTTTCCTGCGCCCTCGCCCATGTTCACATTCGGTTTCTTTTTCCTGCAAGGCTCCCGCGTGGCTCTTGCGCATTTTCCAGCCCCGGTAAGCCTGTTGTTGTTTTTTGGAGGGAGGCGACGTTGTGGAGCCTGCGAGGTTCAGTTTGTATTGGGGGGGGGGGGCGGGTCCGCCCTCTCCTGCCCTCCGGACCTGTTTGCGGTAGGAGAAGTGATGGCATGGCCTCTGAGCATGTGCAGAGCAACCTCTCCTTCTTTTCTTCCCTCTAAGTATAAGTTCGTGTGTGTATTTTCAGGGTTTCAGATACGTGTGAGCTTGTGATGGGATTCCCTCCCCTCGCTATGAAGTGTTGCCACGTGCATGGAGTAATTGCGTTTTGGGGTCCGTGGGGATGCTCAGAATTAAATTTATTGGCCTATCCAGACGATCCCTGTTAGACCCATAGCCAGAGAAGGGTGGGGGTACCAATATGTCAATACAGAAGAGTGAAATGCAATAGTTAGTAATGGGCTACTCAGAATAGGCCCATTGAAATGAATGGGCCAAAGTTAGCCAGTTTCACTCATTTTAATGGGTCATCTCTGAAGGCAACTGATGTTGGATATAACCTGACAATAACCCTGCTTAAATTAACATTTTAACGGGGGATGGGGTTTTAACTTGGGTGGGTGCTGTTTTATTTGGGGAGTGGGGCTGATTTAAATGGTTTCTAAATGTAATATGCTAATTTTGGATTTAATTTCACTTCATTTCATTTCATTTCACTTTTAATTGGTATCCCACCTTTCTATAGCACTACACACAGGGCGGTTTGCAAGCAGAAGAAATAACAAAAGATTGTGCACTTTATAACAATATGATCCAATCCATTATTATGACATACAAAAGTTATGTCATAATAAAAACACATCTTTAAAATGAACAACTTATATCCAATAAAGCGTTCTTCGATAACCCATTGGGATATAGTAGTGCACAATGAAATTAAATATCAGCGAATAAGAATTAAGTACAAATTCACTCTTAACAATTACAATAAACAGTTTCTAAACTATAATCAATAAAAATAACAGCAAGTCACGGTGCATAAAGTAACACAATACAAATTGAGAAGCAAAAGCACATTCATTCATTAATAATAATAATAATAATAATAATTTTTTAATATCGCTGAACTCCTCTCTTCCCAGCTGCTTCTGCATGGTCTGGGAAAGGCTCCTCCTAGGTCTGGAGGGTGGGCCAGGGCAGGTAGAAAAAGCCATTGCCTGATGGCCAGCACAAAATGCAGAAGGAAAGCTAAGAATGAAAGGGGGCAGCAGATACAGTGTTACCTCGGGTTAAGAACTTAATTCGTTCTGGAGGTCCATTTTCAACCTGAAACTGTTCTTAACCTGAAGCACCACTTTAGCTAATGGGGCTGCCACACCACCGGAGCACGATTTCTGTTCTCATCCTGAAGCAAAGTTCTTAACCCGAGGTACTATTTCTGGGTTAGCAGAGGCTGTAACCTGAAGCGTATGTAACCTGAGGTACCACTGTAGATATGGATAGAGCACAGAATGTTTAACTGGCTCTTAGGGCAGGGAAGGAAACCCAGGGGGAAGAAGCAGGAAAGGAATGAAGCACGTGGCTACAACATTTTGTTGCAGCGTTCCTCTTTACAACTACGTATTTCCCACTGCTGTTCTTCTTGTGGGGTTTTTTCTCTCTCTCTCTCTCATTCTCGCCCTCTTGTGGTTCTTCCCTGGAAGCGGCCGAAAGACCACTCTGAAGAAAGATGCTGACTATCGGAGACTTGCCTGAACGTGTCCTGCTGGAGGTGCTGGCCCGGGTACCAGCGAGGAACCTACTTTGCAACTGCCGGCTGGTTTGCTCCCAGTGGCGACGCCTGGTGGACGACCCTGAGCTGTGGAAGATTAATTTCCAGCGAAAGAGCGGACCCGAGACCCAAGAGTCGAAGGCTTTCTTCATTTACTCCCACAGGGAGAAGAACTTAATCAAGAATCCTTGCGGCAAAGGTGCATCCCTGTTCAGCTGGGGGAGGAGGGGGTTATTGCTTGGTTTCTGTTATTTGTTTTTATTATGTATTTTGTATTCGTTACCTTGCATTTTTACATCCCCAAGATCTACAGATGAAGGGCAGTATACAAATTTAATAAATAAGGAAAAGGAAATGGTCACAGTTCGATAAATGATTTGCGTGACCCTTTTGGAAGGCGCGTGGCGCTGTGGTCTAAAGCACTGAGCTTCTTGGGCTTGCCGATCAGAAGGTCGGTGGTTCGAATCCCGACGGGGTGAGCTCCCGTTGCTCGGTCCCTGCTCCTGCCAACCTAGCAGTTCGAAAGCACGCCAAAAAGTGCAAGTAGATAAATAGGTACCGCTGCGGCGGGAAGGTAAATGGTGTTTCTGTACCCTGCTCTGGTCTCGGTGTTCCGTTGCGCCAGAAGCAGCTTAGTCATGCTGGCCACATGACCCGGAAAAACTGTCTGCAGACAAACGCCAGCTCCCTCGGCCTGTAAAGGGAGATGAGCGCCGCAGCCCCAGAGTTGTCTGCGACTGGACTTAACTGTCAGGGGTCCTTTACCTTTTTTGGAAGGCACTTTGCTGCGAATGATGGGGAACAAGGCCGAGCAATGCTGGGTTTTCGACATCGCGGTGCATCGCCAGCCAAACATCGTGGTTTGGCGATATACCGCAATTTTGAAAAAAGCTGCATCGGCCCAGCTGGTGAGGTGGCGAGTGAAAACACCACAGATCTCATTGTGGGAGCTGAGGCATTTTCAGTCCAGTGCCTTGCAGGCTGGGGGCCAATACAGCCTGCTGCTCAGCTGGAGGGCGGAACGACTCCTGCCCGCAGTGGAGCCAGCTCTGAGGCCCTTGGCCTGGCTCTGCTGGGGGCGGGAGAACCACTGGCCCCGGTGGAGCCAGCCCTGACATTCCTGTCGCTCGTGCTGGAGCACAAGGACCCAAGCTGCCTCTGCCTTTGCTGGCATTGGGGGCAGGCGAGCTATCTTGCCCCCTCACCCCCCACTCCCGAAGACTAACCTAGCAGCAATAGCCAAGCACATGGAACCTGTCAGGCTCTGTGCGTTTGACTGCCTTCGCTTGTGCAGGTGCGCTGCCTCTTTCCTATGGTGGGGGTGTCGTTCACCCCAGGAGGAATGACGCAGCCCACCCTCCCGGGCGCAAGGCGTTAGGTGTCTTCACCTTGTGGAGAGGGGCTGCTGGCGAGTGCTGGGCCTGCTCATTTATTCATCTGTCTTAAATATATTTAAAATAGATCAATAAATGAGCAAATTAAGTTAATTTGGATATACAGAAGATATTAAAAATGAATTTAAGGAACCGCAGGAAGAGGGGGAAGGAAGTCAAGTTTTGAAATGTTAAAATGATCGTAAAATTAGTGAATGTGGAAATCTGAAAAGCAGGATCTGGTAGGATTCCAGACAGCTCCAAATCTTGCAGTGTGGTCCAACCCAACACCTTTCAACCTTGGGTCTCCTAGTGTTACTGGACTACAACTGCCATCATCCCTCACCATTGGTGTGCTGGAGATGATGGGACTTGTAGTCTAACCACCTAAGGTTATAGAACACTGTTCATCCACTCTGAGCCTTCCCCCCCCCCTATAATTTTTCTGTTTTACATTTTAGAATATCCATTTAAACAACCTTAAAATATCAATGACTTCCCTCCTTCTCTTTCCATGGTTCATTTTGCATAACATAAATCCCTGCATATTTTATATAAACTGAACCATTCAGTTTTCCATTATTGCATTCATCCAAACTTATTTGCGCTGTTGAATTTATCTTAATGCTGCCAATGTTTTCGAGTGCACACAATTCCCCCCCCATATATTCAACAAACATTTTCCAATCTTCTTTAAGCATATGTTCTCTTATTCTATATGTTAAGTCCGCAAGCTGCGCGTATTCCATCAGTTTAAATTGCCACTCTTCTTTAGTTGGGACCTTGCTCGTTTTCCATTTGGGGGCCAACAAAATATGGGCCGCAGTAGTAGCATACATAAATAACCTTGTTTTGTTAGCACCCTGAGCCTTTTTGCACCTTTGCAGGCCTTGAATTTCCTGAGCAAGCTGTGCCTCACTGATATGATTCTATGATTCTAAGATCCTTCTGAAAGGGCCTGCAGGCAGACATGAATGGCACAGTCAGAGACAGCAATGCTTCTGAGTAACAACTGCTGGAAAGGCAGGAAGGGAGAGGGTTTTCGTACTCGTGTCCTGCTTTTGGGTTTCCCATAATGGGCATCTGGTTGGCCACTGTGAGAACAGGACGCTGGACTGGATGGTCCATTGGCTTGATCTAGCAGGCTCTTATGTTTTGTAGACACACCAAATAATATATTTGCATGCAAACGTAAGAGGAGCCCTCCTAGATCAGGCCAGTGACCCATCTAGTCCAGCCTCCTGTTCTTGTGCAACTGGCATTCAAATGTGTCCCACCTCTTGACAGTGGAGGGAGAACACAGACCCCATGGCTTCAAGAACCACCTCTTTCCATATGAACCTAGCCAGACCCTGAGATCATCTTCCAAGGGCCTCCATCGTGTGCCTCCTCCTCAAGAGGCCCGGAGCGTGGCAACACGAGAACGGGGCCTCCTCTGCAGTGGCTCCCCATCTGTGGAATGCTCTCCCCAGGGAAGTTCGCCTGGCTCCTTCATTATACAGCTTTCGGTGTCAGGCAAAAATGTTCTTTTTTAAGCAGGCCTTTGGCTGACTGACACCCGATGTCCTTTTAAAATGTATTGGGTTGTTTTTTTATATTTTGATTATGTGTATTGTGGTTTTATATTGCGATTTTATGTTGTATCCGCCCTGAGACCTGCACGTATAGGACATTATAGAAATATAATACAGTGGTACCTTGGGACGCGAACGGGATCCATTCCGGAGCCCTGTTCGCATCCTGAAGCGAACGCAACCTGTACGTGCACGGGTCACTTTTTGCCACATCTGCGCATGCGCATGATGTCATTTTGACTGCGCATGTGCATGCGGCGAAACCCGGATGTAACACGCTCCGTTAGTTCCGGGTCGTCGCGGAGCGCAACCCAAAAATACTTAACCTGAAGAACATTTATCCCGAGGTATGACTGTAATAATAATAATATAATAATAATAATGGCCATTGAAAGCCGTATTCAGGCATGAAACTGATTGATGTATATAAGCATACAGCCATTCGCCATTATTGGCTATATTACTACTAATTATTATTTATTAGAAGTAACTGTTTTAAAGTTGTACATTCAAGTACATGGGAATAGATTTGTATTGAAAGGTCTAGGCTGCCTTGATTTTTTTATCTGGAGGTTATCGGTCGCGAAATATATACTCTTGGTTTGGTGTTGAGTGTTCAAATCATGCCTAGTTTGGTTTCTGCCCAAACTGATGTTTTTTCTCCCCCCCCCCCAAAAAAAACCCAGCTATTATTGTCCCCCTGGCAGCCGCTATCAACTTAGTGTGAAGCTGTTGGACGCAGACTTTCAGCTCCTCCACATCCTCCATACGGAAGGGCGCGGTTCGGAAGCTCCACGCTGGCGTCGGGTCTGTAAGCCCCAGTGGGGAATACTTAGGGTGGGGAGCAGAAGCAAAGCCTGCAGTAGATGGGGGAAGGATTTATCGATCTGAGGGCCGGCATTCCCTTGTATGCAGGCTTCCGGGGGCCACATTCCAGTGATGGGCAGGAGCAGAGGTAGAAGTGGGCAAGCGGGTGCTTATTCATTTATTTTTATCTAAAGGAGTTTGTGGTCATCACAAAAGGAGGGAGCCAGTGTGGTGTTTTAGTTAGAGTGTCAAGACTATGACCTGGGAGACCAGGGTTCGAATCCCCACTTGGCCATGAAACTTGAGCCCATTCAATGTCTTCTCTAAGCCTAACCTACCTCCCCGGGGATAAAATGAGGAGGCGAGAGTTATATACGGCATCATGAGCTCCTTGGAGAAAACATGGTCTATAAAAGTAAGAAATGAATACTTTCTTGGGCTCCATGATCACTGCAGATGGTGATAGCAGTCACAAAATTAAGACGCCTGCTTCTTGGGAGAAAAGCAATGGCAAACCTAGACAGCATCTTAAAAAGCAGAGACATCACCTTGCCAACAAAGGCCCGTATAGTTAAAGCTATGGTTTTCCCAGTAGTGATGTATGGAAGTGAGAGCTGGACCATAAAGAAGGCTGATCGCTGAAGAATTGATGCTTTTGAATTCTGGTGCTGGAGGAGACTCTTGAGAGTCCCATGGACTACAAGAAGATCAAACCTGTCCATTCTGAAGGAAATCAGCCCTGAGTGCTCACTGGAAGGACAGATTGTGAAGCTGAGGCTCCAATACTTTGGCCACCTCATGAGAAGAGAAGACTCCCTGGAAAAGACCCTGATGTTGGGAGGGCACAAGGATAAGGGGATGACAGAGGACGAGATGGTTGGACAGTGTTCTCGAAGATACAAACATGAGTCTGACCAAACTGCGGGAGGCAGTGGAAGACAGGAGTGCCTGGCGTGCTCTGGTCCATGGGGTCACGAAGAGTCGGAAACGACTAAACAACAACAGAATTTAAAAACCTGTATGTGATATACACAAAATTATCGATAAAGCAAGTTCAGAGAATCAAAGTTGGAAAGGACCGTGGGGGTCATCTAGTCCAACCCCCCTGCAATGCAGGAATATTTTGCCCAACATGGGGTTTGAATCCACAACCCCAGGATTAAGAGCCCCATGCTCTAACGACTGAGAAAGAAGGTGAAAAAACCAAAATGTACAACATAGGAACAAAATCAGATTGTTGTTGTTGTTTAGTTGTTTAGTCGGATTTATCGATCTGAGGGCCGGCATTCCCTTGTATGCAGGCTTCCGGGGGCCACATTCCAGTGATGGGCCAGGAGCAGAGGTTGAAGTGGGCAAGCGGGAAGCTTTCACTTCCATAAATCACTACTGGCGAAATCAGACTACATGCATGTTATAAAACAAAGTTGCACATTATTATATGCATGTCTTTGGATGTGCCTAAAAGAAAAAAGAGGTTAGCTGGGCACTGAAAGAAGGACAGCAAAGGCACCTGACAAACATCATGTGCAGGGAGTTCCAAAACATTGGTGCTGCCATGCTAAAAGAAGGAATCCAAGTGCACAGTGAACATTTGTGCATCCCTTGTAATCTGGCAGGACATATTGGTTGAGTGGGGGGGTCAGGAAGATCTCCCAGCCCCCTAAAAATACTTGCCAAGCAGGACTGGTAAGTGGAGTGTCCAGAGGGGAGATCCAGGGGCCAGGCTTGAGGGCCACATTCAGCCCAAAGACCTCTACCTTTGAGGGGGGTAGTTTTCCTCCTACCTCGGCATCCTTGCCCCGTTTTCAGCATCTCTCTCTTTCTCTCCTGTCTTCAGATTTCGCAAGGGATTATCGAATGCCGGGCTGGACTCCGCTACATCCTCTTTGAACACCTGGCTGTAAACGGGAGCGGCCAGCCGCCCGAGAACAGTGTAAGAGTCACCAGGAGCAGCGTCACTCTTGGGCCATTTAATTGGGATGAAGACTTCATAGAGCCCTTTCCCAACTCAGATGACGAAGATGGCGCTAGTGGCAGCGGATGCAACTGGTGAGGACCCTCCCCCTGTCTTCTTGCAACCAATAAAGGGGAGGCTCTGTCAGCATCGCCCCTGAGCCAGTGCCACCAACTGGACTCATCCACTTCAGCCCCGACTGGGCCAGTGAGCTGGGTAGCACTTCCAGAGACCACCTTCTGCACAGGAACAGGTCAAAGTGCTGTGGACTCACAGGATTCACTTCCACAAGAAGACAGTCGTTGACACAGCAGAGTATAGCAGAGTATAGTAGAGCATAAACCACTCGGAGAGCAGCTCTGTAGAATATCTTTTTTATTCTATCTACAACTATAATATATAACTATATACAGAGCTAAATGAGGTCTAAAACGAAAATGCTGAACTGCACTGTCTGCAGCTGCTCTTAGCAGCAACCTTATCTATACAGAGATCACACACAGTCTCTCTCTAACACTCAGTGTCTCTCTCTCTCTCTTTGATATGAGGCTGGAGCGGAATAAGTAGTGAGCAGAAAACTGCCCCTCCTCTCTGGGAGAATCAGCAGAGAACATCAGCAGATTCTTGGATATGGGAGGGGTGAAATCTCCTCAGGCTCTGCCTGTCATTGGCTCTCCATCTGTCTTTGGCCGTGGCACCACCTAGAGGTGGGCTCCCTACCTACTGCCCTACCAGTGCCAATGGGCACGCCAGCCCCCACTGACTCTTAATTCTGTCCTGTACACTCTGCTGCGTTCCTCTGACATCTGTTCTTATGTCCGACAACATTTGCATCACCGCCTCTTCAAAATTTGGTGTTTTGGAGTCTCTTCTGTCTTTCATTTTACTTTTCTCAGGCTTATCTACACCATTAGCCATAACTATTCCATAGTATCAAGGTCAACTCACCCAGTCACAGTCAACAAGATTTTTAGTGCACAGGCAGCAGCAGACAGCTCAGCAGCTCCCCCCTTTCAAAGTCTTAATTTCTTTACTCTTTTTATTCTTTTAAAAAACCATCCAAAATCCATTCACACACTTATATCCAATTCAAGGAGGGTAAAAGAAACACTGTATACTATTTTAACAAGCTCAGACAGCAGCAGTTACTTTGTAGTCCCCAAAGCGGAAAAAGAAAGTTGAATGTTTCCTCTCCCTTTGTGACACAATAATGGAGTATAGCCTTCTCCCACCGGGAGGTCCGCTTCCAGAAAGAGTCTATTCCCCTGTCAAATCTATCTCTTGCAAGGTCTCTCAATTCAGTCAAATTCCCCCCCCCCTCCCCCTGCAGAAAGAGGGGTTTAGAATGTTTCCTTGGAAGTTTTGACACGTCTTTTAAAGTTACGGCTTCGGTCAGCGGTAACTTCTTTCACTTCTACTTCAGCGGAAAGGGATCAACCTCCGTAATTTAAATCCCTTCCAATCCAATTGACAGTCCGAATTTAAAACCTTTTTTACTCATGATTGTCCAATCTTTTAAAATTTGGTCAGAGAAATTGGTCGCTCATGATTGCCGGACTTCGGAGCTTCGCGCGATGAAGAAAGCGAGTAGATTCCACAGTATCCGCATCTCCAACCCTGCTTATTAGAGCTTACCAGGGAGCAGGGGAGTTGCAAGGGGTACCCGCTGGAACACCAGGTCCTCAGAATGCTCAGTCTGAGGTTTTTTCGGGGTTCTGCGACGCTCTTGCTGTCACCCCAGTCTTCAAAGCGCAAGGGCTCCTTCTTCCGAAAGAGCTCTCATCCACCATTAATCGCACGGCCAACCGGAAGTCTCAACCTGCAGTTTCATAAGAGTATATATTTAAAGTAGATAATTAAATGAATTTGGATATGCAGAAGATATTGAAAAATAAATTTAAGGAACCGCAGAAAGAGGGGGAAGGAAGTCAAACTTTGAAATGTTAAATTGATTGTAAAACTAATGAAATGTATAAACTTGAAAAGTATAAATAAAAACTTTTTTTAAAAAAAAAAAGATGCATCAGGGCTTCCTGATCTGTGTAGTCTGGCCAGTTAGGGAGAACAATGGAAGCTGACTTTTGAACGACGATAATTTTGGGCAGCCAAGAGTCCTCTGTCTTTCTCTACCGCGACATGTAAATCAAGTATCTCTTCATGAGCTGGGTCTTTGTCTCATCCTGAATTAATAAAATAGGAATAGACACTGCAATCCTAACTGTGTCTACTCAAAAGTAAGCCCTATTGAATTTAGTGGGGTTTATTTTCAAGTAAGTGGGGTTAGGCTCGCGGCCTAATTTGTGTTTGACATAGTAACTGGATACCAAACATTGTCTTTTTCTGGGTTCACTTTTTTGTTTTTGTGGGGGTAGGATGCTCCCTTCCTTCTCTCTGCTCTTCAGAGACATATTTCTATGTAACTGACTGTGAGGGGTTATTTACTATAAAAGGAATTGCAGCAAAGCAAGCTATGAGGATTACCGTGGTTTACACTAAGTCAGGTATGGGAAACCTTGGGCCTGGCACAACTCCCATCATCTTTTGATATAGGGCATGCCATGCTTGCCGGGGCTGATGGGAGTTGTAGTTCTGTGACAAGCCAAGGGTTCCCTGCCCCTGTGCTAAATCCATATCTCTGTCCTCCTTTGCAGATGAGTACTCCTGGACACCATTCAAGCTTCTAGTCCCTAACTTTCAGGTGATGAACTGCAGCCCTGGGACCAGATGCGGCCCTCCCATCCGGCCCTCGGGGTTCTCCTCTCACTGGCCCTGCTCTGCTTGCTTCCTTGAGTGCCTTTGCCTAGCAGAATGTGTCCCTGAGTTGTAATAAAGCCTTTAGCTTGCCAAGATGGAGAAACCTGAGTATACAAACCTCTGGATTGTGCATGGTTTGGATGAAGCCTTCTGTTGCTCCACCCATGTTTTGCCTCAAGCCAAACCTACTGCTGGTTTGTGGCCCCTGGAAAGTTGTCCTGGAGGGAATGAGGACCCCTGCCTTTTCCTTAAACCGAAGCCCTGATTACTGCATTTCCCAATGCAATCCTCGCTGCAGACATCTTGATGTTGATTTCCTTCTCATAAACAAATGCATAAAACTCCGAGACTTCTCCCAAATCCTTTGCCAGATGAATTTGATTAATTTATTTTTCCTGCCATGGTTATATAACACTGCCTTCAATACTCTTTGAAGAGTAAACTGTGACAGCGGACATAGAACTTATGAAAAGAGAGAGGGGATAAAGAACTGTCTCACACGAAAAGAGTTAAAGCCTCAAATCCAAGCTCTTATGATAAGAGGGAGGGGGGAAGAAATTTGGTTGAGCACCACCCTGACATTTACTGTGACAAAACTTGGCAAATAAAGTCCATCTTTCAACAAATGTGTTTGCCTGTTCTTTACATTAATCACTTTTTAAAGACATCAGCTTAGAGGAAAATGCTACATTCTCTATCCCTCCTGTAACATTCCAAGATCAAAGGAGCAATCGGTTTTTCCACTTCCAATGTGCTGCCATGCACATGAAGCAGATTTATATCTGGGATGCGTGTGGCTCTGTGATCTAAACCACTGAGCCTCTTGAGCTTGCCACTCAAAGCCGCACGACAGGGTGAGCTCCCATTGCTCTGTCCCAGCTCCTGCCAACCTAGCAGTTTGAAAGAACACCAGTGCAAGTAGATAAATAGGTACCACTGCAGCGGAAAGGTAAATGGCATTTCCGTGCGATCTGGTTTCCATCACGGTGTTCTGTTGTGCCAGAAGTGGTTTAGTCCTGCTGGCCACACAACCCAGATGTAGACAAACGCCGACTCCCTCGGCCTGAAAGCGAGATAAGCGCCTCACCCCATAGTCACCTTTGACTGGACTTAACCATCCAGGGGTCCTTTACCTATATCTATATATAGGTAATCCAAATACACACAATAGTTGAGTTGGAATGGGCCCAAAGGGTCATCTGGCCCAACCCTCTGCAATGCAGGAATCTCATCTAGATCATACATGACAGATGTCCATCCAACCTCTGCTTAAAGACCTCCAATGAAGAAGAGTCCATTCCACTGCTGAAGAGCTTTTAGGGTCAGAAAGTAGTTCTTGATATTTAGTCTGAATCCCCTTTCTCGTAACTTTAATCCACTGATTTGGGTCCTACCCTCTGGCGCACCAAAACAACAAGCTTGCTCCATTCCTTAGGACAGCCCTTTAGTTATTTCAAGATGACCAGATGTCTGGAAGCTGTGGCTGGATGGTTACGTGGGAGCCGGTTGAAGTTAAATCCTTCGAAGACAGAGGTCCTCTGGCTGGGACGGGACAATATGGGATTGAGGGGGCAACTCCCATCTCTTGCGGGGGTGCAATTAGTGCCAGCACCGTCCGTTAAGAGTTTGGGTGTAATCTTCGATACCTCCCTCTCTATGGAGGCGCAGATTACAGCTATAACAAAGGCGGCATTTTTTCATCTCCGCCAAGCTAAGCAGTTGGCCCCTTATCTCTCTCGCCCTGACCTAGCCACTGTGATCCATGCGACGGTCACCTCCAGACTGGATTATTGTAACTCGCTCCACATGGGGCTGCCCTTGAGACTGACCCAGAAACTCCAGCGGGTGCAGAATGCCGCGGCGAGACTCCTTATGGGGTCTTCGCTGCGAGACCACATTCATCCGGTACTATACCAGCTGCACTGGCTCCCGGTGGAGTACAGGATCAGGTTTAAGGTGCTTTTTTTAACCTTTAAAGCCCTATACGGCCTAGGACCCTCATACCTACGGGACCGCCTCTCCTGGTATGCCCCACAGAGAAACCTACGGTCTGCAAATAAAAACATCCTGAAGGTCCCAGGCCTCAGAGAGGTTAGGCTGGCCTCAACTAGAGCCAGGGCCTTCTCGGCTGCGGCTCCAATCTGGTGGAACGCTCTGTCACAAGAGACTAGGGCCCTGCGGGACCTGACATCTTTCCGCAGGGCCTGCAAGACAGAATTGTTCCACCAGGCCTTTGGTCAGGGCGCAGCCTGACTCCCTCCTCTGGCAACCTGCACAGAATTTTGCTTAATGGTTGCCATCAACTTGATTTTAATTAATAATTAATTTTTATAATGAAATATTTTTAAAATGTTGGATTATTTTGATTGTTTGACTATTTGATTGTTGTTAGCTGCCCTGAGCCCGGCTTCAGCTGGGGAGGGCGGGATATAAATAAAATTTATTATTATTATTATTATTATTATTATTATTATTATTATTATTATTATTGATATTGTATCCCCTCTTAGTCTCCTCCAGGCTAAACAGACCCAGCTCCCTCAACCGTGTCTCACCTGTCTTAGTTTCCAGACCCTTAAACTGATACCTTTTATGACTTCTTCAAGGTAACCTCATAATACAATTTTCATTTTTTGTCATAGCGAAGTATCTGAGTTGTTGCTTTTTTATTTAGTTTTTATGTTGGTTCTTTTGAAAAATTTGCTAAAGATATCTGCGTGCGTTGTATGCTATATATACTGCTTTAAACTTTTGTACAGCACCCTTTTGGAGGAAGTAACCAAGCAAAATTAATGCACCACAGAGGGTCGTGGAGCACCTTCCAGGGGCCACAGCCATGCTTCATGGGGACCAGTGGTGGAGCTGAATTCAGCCTAGTGGGTCACACATAACATTGGGGCTTTTTTGTGCTAATCATAATGCTTGCTAACACACAATCTTAACATAGCAGCCAACTCCTAGGGGCCGAAGGGTCTCTCCCCCCCATAAAATGTTCATGGGCACTGCCCTTCAAATAGTGTGCCTGCACTACGTCATGTGATCAGTTATCAATATTTTATTCGAGTTGGCTCCCCTGCAATATAAGCTTTGCATCCACTTGCTTTGTAGGCTGCAGGGTCCTGAGTCCACCTTTGGAAATCTGCTTCCTGGAGCTCAGAGCAAATTCCTGCAGGCTGAGCTAAAACCTTAGGAGCAGCAAGACTGGGGCTTAATAAGCGCCTGTGGCCTTGAAAGCGGCGTGGCAGGCTGGGAGGAGCATCATCTTATGCAAATACAGTCTGGCAGGGATTCCACTGCTTGCCCAGCCCGCAAGGGGAAGAACTTGCTAGAGGCCCCGCCCCTAAGGGGAGGATTGGCAGCAGGGGGTATGTCTCTTCCTGCAATTCCAGTGCCTGGACCAGGATCGCTTTCGATTTCCTCTTGCTGCCTGGTGGCTGAGCAGGGCAGTGGCTAGATTTCCTGTCGGAAGCATTATGTAGTTTCTGTGTTCATTCCAGACCAGGGACTCAGCTTGTTGTTTAGTTGTTTAGTCGTGTCCAACTCTTCGTGACCCCATGGACCAGAGCACGCCAGGCACTCCTGTCTTCCACTGCCTCCCGCAGTTTGGCCAAACTCATGCTGGTAGCTTCCAGAACACTGTCCAACCATCTTGTCCTCTATCATCCCCTTCTCCTTGTGCCCTCAATCTTTCCCAACATCAGGGTCTTTTCCAGGGAGTCTTCTCTTCTTATGTGGCCAAAGTATTGGAGCCTCAGCTTCAGGATCTGTCCTTCCAGTGAGCACTCAGGGCTGATTTCCTTAAGAATGGAGAAGTTTGATCTTCCTGCAGTCCATGGGACTCTCAAGAGTCTCCTCCAGCACCGTAATTCAAAAGCATCAATTCTTCGGCGATCAGCCTTCTTTATGGTCCAGCTCTCACTTCCATACATCACTACTGGGAAAACCATAGCTTTAACTATACGGACCTTTGTTGGCAAGGTTTGTTGCCCAGGGACTCAGCTATACTACTGCAAATAAAATGTTTTAAATGTGCTGCAAAGTGCAGTATACAAATGTGACACTAGATGGTAACAGTGAGCTATGCAAAATTCAACGTATCCTTCAAAACTTTTTTTTTTTAAAGCATTTTCACAGCCTTTTTTATACGTGTGCAGATTCCACCTAGGACTTCGTTGGGGACATAGGCAATGGGTCTACTACTCCAAGTGAAATTTAATTGGACATAGCCCAGTGCCTCAAGGGACGGAAGATCTTGGGCAGGGGTGCCAACCTGAAGAAAATATTGGGGGGGGGTCAAGCACACCGCAAACCAAACCTTGTCCAATTGACTGCAAACTGGTGCCAAAGTGGAGTGGGTTTGGTGTGCCTATGGCCCCCAGTTTGAGTGTCAATTACTCAAATGTAGGGGGGGCAGCTGGTTATGTGAAACACTTTGTTAAGGAAAATTCTGGGGTGAAAGACTACTCAACAACCCCACTCATCGGGGCAGAGCCCGCTGGTCTATACAGTCAGAAAGGAAGGAAGTTCCAGACATATATAGGAGCAAAACAGCAGTCAGTAGACCAATATCTTTATTATTGTGCAGGTCCCCACAAAAGTAAGAACACTAAGCATGGGGTGACATCCTCTTTTAAAACTTCACTCTTTCCCCCAGAATACACTTTGAGCAGCATCATTGATACATCATCACTACATCAGTGGAGTGTCACAAACAGGGAGGGGTATAAGAAGATCAAACATCTCCATTCTTAAGGAAATCAGCCCTGAGTGCTCACTGGAAGGACAGATCCTGAAGCTGAGGCTCCAATACTTTGGCCACCTCATGAGAAGAGAAGACTCCCTGGAAAAGACCCTGATGTTGGGAAAGATGGAGGGCACAAGGACAGTGTTCTTGAAGTTACTAACATGAGTTTGACCAAACTGCGGGAGGCAGTGGAAGACAGGAGTGCCTGGCGTGCTCTGGTCCATGGGGTCACGAAGAGTTGGACACAACTAAACGACTAAACAACAACAAATACAAGGGTTACAGGAATTCAACATTAGGTCACTTTATCAGACACCTTTCCCAACACCTCTTAAGTACCCATCACCGAAAGAACAATAAAACACTTTACATATCCTTGCCCTCAGGACTTGTCTGGAGATGGGCTTTCAGAACACCTGACTTGCTAAACTGCCTCTGTGGATGTCTATTGTTGCCCCCTTGGTCACTCCCTGGGTGGGGTGCCATGTATGTGCTCTCATGCTTTGGGAATTATGGCAGGATGCCCTGTTCCTGCTGCCTACATGACTTCCTGCTTCTTGGTTCATAGAGGGAGGTGGAGCCCAAATTCATCTTTCTTTAAGGGTCAAAATGGCCTTGGAATGAGGAGAGTTGGTTAAAGTATGGATTTTCTATGAATTTATAAAGAAGGGGTCAGCTACAGTTGTAGAAGACTGGTGATGTCCAACCAAGGAGAGAAAGAAGCAAGTGGCTTTTTAAAAGCAAAGATCCTTTATTTGGTTGCAACCGGGTTCCCTATACAAAGGTGACAAAAGGTATGAGGAACCCCGTCCAATGATAAATCCAGAATCTTGTACAGTCATAATTGTAGGTGGTCTTATTCATCACAGGTTCATCAGTTTACAAAGTAAGGGGGGAAGTACATGGGTGAGGGATGCGAAAGGGAGGTTCGGGTGCAAGATATAAGATGGGGTGCAAATCCTATCTACATAAGTAAGGTAATACCTAGAAATCCAGGAAGAGATGGCAAATGGTAATGTAATCCGGTTTTTCTAGAATGGGAATTGGATGAGAATTTTATCCAACAGCTGAATTCCTCACCATGCAGGGTCAAAGGAAATGGATCTGGTCATCTGATAGGAGGAAGGAAGGGAAGCTGAGTGGAAGTGATTAGGTTGAGGCTAAAAATAATATTTTTACTTTCATGGTTACAATAAAGTGATGCAATTTGAATACATGAGTTCCAATTATTATTTTCCTGAAAGTAGTTACAATCATTGAGAAGTTGAACAAACACTGATAAGGCCTAAGGATACAAAGGGGTCAATTCCATTGCAAAGACACCAAATGTAACAATTGCATAAGGATCACAGAAAGGATTCACATTTACAAGTAGTAAAGACACAATTACAAGAAAAATGAAACTAGATACAATTTAAAATTACCCGGATACAATTATAAAAACAACAGCAACACTTGGATACAATTACAAAAAATACTTGGCAACAATTATAAAAATAGAGGTAGGGTAAATTCAGGAAATAGGGCAGTGCAGGGAAGAAAGAAAAATGCTTTATTTTACAGAAAGGAAAGAGGTGATTTGAAGGAGGGGAATAACAGGAGAAGCATATTAAAAGGAGAGCAGACTGGAAGGCAAAATTGAAGAAAAGACTGATATCTCTCTCTCTTAGGTTGTCTTCATTTGGTTTATTTGGTCTTGGTTTTCAGCTTCTTTAGCTATTTTTCTAAATCACTGGGAAAGCAGGGTTTGTGGCACAAAACAGCACAAAACCAGCACTCTGCTTTGGGACCAGTTTGGTGTCAGTCAATTGGGTTTTTGGCCCTTTACTTGTGACCCCAGTTCGAGTGTCAGTAACACAGTTTGGGGGGCAGCTGGGAAAGTGGGGTTTGCGGCACTTTGACACTGGTGTGGAGTCAATCGGACAAGGTTGGATTTTTGGCATTAACTTGTGACCCTAATTTGTTTTGTCGGTTACTCGGTTTGGGGAGTCGCACAAAACGCGGGGTTCACAGCATTGAAATAAAAAAATTAAGGTTATATGTATATGTGATGTAGGTATGATGTTTCTGGGGGTGGTCTTGGACTCCAAGGCAGGGCAATTTAAAATGACTTCCTCCTTGTCCTGTGTGTGAAGGGGGCACCCTGTTGCAACAGTTCAATAAAGATTAGGCTTATGATACGGAAGGGGGGGGCATGTCTTCTTCACCTTCTTCTTCGCTACAATATATCAATTTATTTCCAATTGTCAATGTCAAAAGGGACTAAAATCTATAAAATTCATAGAAAATCAACGTGCCAATTTGCTCAATTTCTCTAGGACTCCATTACACCTCCCCTGTCCTCCATAATCCCTCAAACAAGGTGTCAAGACCCTAATCCTGTCAAATCACTCTGCCTCCAGGAAATGCCAGTACATGGACCATTGTCTTCTCATCAGGATGTGCTTATCTGCGCATATCTCCAGCTCTGCATATTCCCCCCTCCCTCCTCCATATGTTAATCCTGTGTAACCCAACCTCTTCTTAATGTATTCATGATGTAACTGTGTAACCCAACCTCTCTTTAATGTATTCATGATGTAACTGGGATGTATTTTGCACTGTATTCTGGGACATGGAGGGAAGTTTCAAAAGTTTATGTCACCCCTTTCTCGCGGTTCAATCTCGCCTTGAACCTGTTGCGCAATAAACTTGGATCTTCTGCAGCTTGCTCCTGTTTCCGGCTGAGCTCATTTTTCCTCCGCAGGGACCCGCGGACTTAGTCCGACGAGCTGGGTGGCTGAGCAGCCTCGCACCCAGATTTTTACCGTAACACTTACAAGCTGCTTTGCTTCTCAATAATCTCTGTTATTTTCTCCGACTGATGGAGTACCTGCAAAGGACACTACAAGGGCTCCTGTGCTCCCCATAAGGGAATAAGGGCAGATTTATGTTTATTACAGCATAAAACTGCACAAAACTTTGGCATCAGTTTGGGAGGGATCCTGAATTTCGGGGTTGCAGGTTAATGAAGCCATGGGGAGAGTTGCTCTTGCGCTCAGGACCTATTCAGGGGCTTCCAGTAATGGACTCAAGACTTTAACTGCTATGTGATCAGCCAGCCCAACTCCCAGGATGACCTTTAGGTGTGTGCAGATTAAGAGATCAAAGGCGGCTGCTCCACCTGCATGGAAAACACTGTGAAACTGATTGCTCTTATTTAGGGCCCATAAAGGAAGGTTTCATTCCCCTCTCCCCCCTGTGCATTCCGTCCTCCTTTTCTGCAACCAAAGATGACTAGCTCCGGGAGTCATACTTAATGGGTGTGCTTCTGTGGATCATAAATCCAACAGAGCCCAACTACAAGGAAAGGAGCGATTAGATGGGTTTACAGCCAGATTTACTGCCTCCCTCGGCTTCTCTTTTAAATTCCACACGTTGACAGGTTAATATCTTTCTTTGCAAGCTGCTGCAAGGCATAGACAAAGCTGGGTGGAGGAAGCACAGAGAGAAAGGTTGTAATGCATATGCGGAGTGTGTGTGTGTGTGTGTGTGTAAGGCTGTTGTCAAGAGTTGCATCACAATCCTGGATTTGGAATGCAGTCAGAATGCAGGGGGAATTCTAGGTAGGGGATCCCAAAGTGGCCAGCAGGATTCCCAGGGGCCAAGAGGCAAGGGGGAATCACAGGTGCGATTGAGGTGTCAATGCCTATCAGACTCTAAAAAGCCCCTATCACTGGATCAAGTTCAAAAGCTTTGTTGAGTTCAATAAACCATATAGTTTTAGCTGGCGTTGGAATAAATATGCCATTAATGGTTTCTGTTTAGGATTGGATTATGTTATTTTCTTCCTTAGTGGGTCCTGCAAAGCGCTATTCTGGATGATTTTTTATTTTAGTGTAGCGGGCACTAGGTATGAGTTTATGGAACCCAAGGGAGTGGGTCCCCCAAAATTTGGGAACCACACCTCTTACTGAGCCTGCTTTGCACTAAAGTATTTGGAGGTTTTTGCCTAGCTGGAATAGAGAACCAGTGAGACCTAGTGGTTAGAGCAGCGCTGGATTTAGGGAAGTGCTGTGGGCGGTTCCCCCAAACAGTGCGCCAAGCCAAAGGTGCACAAAATATGCGCAGAACAGAAGGCAAGAGGCTGGAGGGCATGAAAATAAGAAATATTTAGGGGTGTGGGCCAAATTTTGTCCTCGCTCAGGGCCGCCATATTACCAAAGTTCTCCCCTAACCAGGGGAGAACTTTGGTAATATGGCAGCCCTGAGCGAGGCTCTGGAGACCAGGGTTCAAATCCCCACTTTGCCAGGGAGCTCAATGGGTACAACTTTGGGTATGAGGTCGCTGCCTTTCCTCAGCCTAACCTACCTCACAGGGTTGTTTTGGAGGGGGAGAACCACGTGTGCCACCTGGTGTTCCTTGAAGGAAAAATATGGCACCCAAATGTAGTCATAATAGTGATTGTAGAATCATAAAAGTGCAGAGCTGGAAGGGATCCCCAACGGTTATCTAGTCCAATGCCCTGCAATGCAGAAATCCCAGCTAAAGCAGCCATGACTGATGTCCACCCAACCGCTGCTTAAAAACCACCAAAGAAGGAGAGTCCACAACCTCCAGAGGAAGACCGTTCCACTGTCAAACAGCTCTTACTGTCAGAAAGTTTTTCCAATTATAGGTGATTGTAATTGTTAAAGCCAGGAATGGTGGTGGCAGTTAAATGAATCCCCCCAAATCCCAAGTCCCCAACACAGCCTCAAACTAAGCCAGGACAATGACCATTTATACAAGAACCATACATACACAACAGCAAAGAGGCACAAAAATTCAACGGTTTGACTGATTTCCTTGGTTCCAATGGCTAATGATTCCTCTGGAAGAGGGGAATCGAGGGCTCCCCCTGCCTTCTGGTTGCTCTTAGCCAGTCCCGCTGTTTGGAATGAAGCCAAAAGAAGGTTTCGGAAATGCTGCCCTGTTTGAAGGTGAGGACAGAATCAAAGAATTGTGGAGTTGGAAGGGATCCCTGAGGATCATCTAGCCCAACCCTCTGCAATGCTGGAATATGCAGCTGCCCCATACAGGATTTGAACCTGCAAGCCTGGTGTCATCAGCACCATGCTATAACCAACTGAGAAAATTCAGTTACTGCTCCTTTCCTGATGGGGCTCATGAAAGCCAGCAAGTTTTTTGAAATTTGTGCAGGTCTGGATGAGCTCCTGGCAGACAGACTTTTGCATCATGACAGCAAGTATGTGCAGGAAAACCGTTATCAGAGTTCAGGTGACTCTGGACCTTTTCCATCCCACCTTGAATTTGCAGTGCGGTTTCCATTCCACCTCAGTTTGCCTTTTGCAAAAACAAAACAACAAAACCCAAAACCCCTACATTGTTTGTCCCACTGTCCACTGTGGTACAGTTATATAACACCCATAATTAATCACATGAATTGCATTGTTGTTATGTTATTCCACCTCATCATTTCAGTGCAAAGGAAGCACAGTGCAAAGGAGTGGAAGGGAAACAATCAATTATGTATCATTTGCAGATGGAAAGCAGTGTAAATACCTATTGTACTTGCTAGATTGATTTCCTTTCCAGAAGCGGGACAAATAGGCAAAAGCTGGCCATTTCTGCTCCTGTTAATGGTGCAATTGAGCAATTCTGTCTAGGTTGAGCCTCAGCACCTATCTGAAGTCACACACTGTGTAAGATCTGCAATACATCTTCCCTGGAATAGAAAGACATTTTGTTTTGTTTCCGTCATCCAGTAAACACCATACCACAACTTCCCCTGGCAGCTGGTTTCTATTGCCCAACTCTCTTCGGCAAATGTTTGGCTCCCTTTTTTGTAATCTCCTTTCCTCATTCCTAGACATTGTCATCAGCATCTCTTTCTGCGTCCAAAGACAGACTTTCTGTTATTTTTCAGCCCCAAGGAGGCCTACTAACACTTCTCAGCACCTGTCACAAATGACAGCTCCCAGAAGCCGTGACTGTTTGAAATGGCATCATAGTTCTTTGAATGTCTGGCACCCATCTGAGCCTTTGGCCTTGCTGGCCGGGGCTGGTAGGTGTTGGAGTCAAACCACATTTGGAGGGCCGCAACTTCCGCCATCCCTGAACTAGACCCTCACATGCCTTCACTGCCCCTAGCTCCCTCCATACCCCCTCTGCCTTCTTTTAATTCTGGGCTGGCAAACCTCTGGCTGATCCCAGACTACAACTCCCATCCTCCTCCTCCCTGACCACGCTGCCTGCGGCTGGTGGGGGTTGGAGTCCATCAACATCTGGAGGGCCACAGATGTTCTCCATCTTCCTTCCTAGGCCTGGTGAAATCCAGGTCTTTTTTTTTTTACTTCAAAATATCGACCAAATGCTGGCTGGGGCCATAGTCCGAAATATCTGGAGGGCACAGGATCAAAGAAGGCTATTAGGCCTAGGGATGGGTGAAATTGTCCATTTCGGTTTCTTTCATTTTTCCAGTCTTCAGTTCTCTACATTGCCACATCAGTGTGCAAAGTGTGATGTGCGTCTTTCAAAAGCCTTCGTGAAAATTTCACCAGCAGTTCAGTGTGGATTTCTCCCAATATATACATTTATGCATTCAGTTTCCCCTATTATTTTTGCAAAGCCTATGTTCCCTAATATTTACATTCCCCCATATGGTTATTTTTCCACATATATTTAAATTTCACAAGAACATAGGAAAAAGCCAAAGGGGGCCCATTTAGTCCAGCCTCCTCTTCTCACAATGGCTGACCAGAAGCGCCGAAGGAAAACCCACAAGCAGGGTTCTCTACTTTTGAATGCCATCTTCATTTTATCGTATGCATTTCTACGCACACTTTACCTCAGCATATGCATTTTTTGGTACACATGGCCAGAGAAATGCATTGCAAAATATGGAAAAATGCAAATTTGGAAGGTGGGCTGCATTTCAGTTCCTGTCTTGTTTTGGAAAGTGCAAATAAAGCTGATTCTTCTTTAAACAAATCCATCCCCCCATTCATTAGTCGGGCTGACAGAAAACAGTCGCTTTGCAAAACAAACACCGGACTGCAGAGGTGCAGATTTCCTTTTCATGGAGGCCAAATTTCACACTAAGAATCACAAACCCCAATAGCAATGTGGCCTAACACACCAGTCACACTCCTGTCGCCTCTTGGATTTTAAGAAGTCAGTTATGAACAATCGCTTAGTTGATGAGGATCAAAGTCACTCCCTTTTACCCGCTAACAAAAACATGTTTTTAAAAAACTGGTCCTTTTAAAATAAAAGCTCCACACCTCTTTATAATCTTCCGGGAGCAATCGCAATAAGGAAAGAGGAAGATGTGAATTTATTTCTCGCTGACTGACAAGGGGAGCGCTGTTAGCGTGACCTGTGTCATTACACCCTGAGGTAAAATTTGAGGTAAAATGTAATGCCGAGCCAGATATTCATGGCCATTTCTATCCTAACCACACAAGAAACCAAATTCCACAGCGATTATGAACAAACAACTGTGATTAGCTAAACTGAGGCTGAAATATACTCAGAGTCGTAAAGTGATTTCATGCTCTTTATTCAGCTCATAGTGGTGAGGAGGAATGAATGAATGTCCCCTCAAAGTATCTGCTTTATATACATTATTTACACAATGGGCTGCACATGATTGGCTAATTCCGGAATTCTACTGTAAGCCAATCAGGTTGTGGATTCACTTCTATCTGGAGCATGATTGGGTGGTTCCTGCCAACCAATCATACTGCTGCATTGTTCTAGGACCAATCAGACTGCTGCATTCTGAATCCTATTGTTCTAGGACCAATCAGACTGCTGCCTTTTGGATCCTATTGTTCTAGGACCAATCAGACTGCTGCAGTTTGGATCCTATTCAACTCAGTACATAACACCGGCGATCTGGAGATAAAATAAAAAGGCACGACTAAGGTTTTTCGTTTTTTACCTCAGACATGGACAGGGGGCATAGCTTGCTCTCCTGACCTAAACAACAACCATGAAGTAAAATGGGAGAATTACAAAGTGCTTTGGTTCATGAGGCCATTTTACCAAAATAAATTAACAACAAGATAGTCGATTTCTCCCACTATTGTCGGTTAAGGTTATTTGCTTTGCTTTATTTTTCAGAAAGGGGGTAGTCAAGATGGCGTCCTCCTGGGGCTGAGGGACTATAACTTCTGTCATTCATACACACACACACACTTTTCAAATTTATACATTTCATTAGCTTTACAATCAATTTATCATTTCAAAATTTGACTTCCTCCCCCCTCTTTCTGTGGTTCCTTAAATATATTTTTAATATCTTCTGTATATCCACATTAACTTAATTTGCTCATTTAGTCATCTACTTTAAATATATACTCTTACAAAACTAGGTTACTACAATAATCTTGCTAAAGTTTTTATCTGTTTACAATTTATCTGTAAATATTCAATAAACTCTTTCCATTCTTTTATAAAGAGTTTGTTGTCTTCACTTTTTATTCTTCCGGTAAGTTTCGCCATTTCTGCATCTTCCATAAGTTTTTGTATCCATTCTTCCTTTGCTGGGACTTCTGCTTCTTTCCACTTTTGGGCAAGTAACCTTCTTGCCACTGTAGTAGCATACATAAATAAATTTCTATACAATTTAGGTAGTTTTGTCCCTATAATTCTTAAAAGCAAAGCTTCTGTGGTTTTTTTTTAAAAAATAAAAGTTATTTTGAACATCCTTTTCAATTCATTATATATCATTTCCCAGTAAGCTTTAACCTTACCACAAGACCACCACATATGATAAAAAGACCCTTCTTTCTCTTTACATTCCTAACATTTATTTGATATTGATTTATACATTTTTGCCAGTTTACTCGGAGTTAGATACCATCGATATATCATTTTCATATCATTTTCTCTTACACCATAACATGCTGTAAATTTTATATCCATATTCCACAATCGTTCCCATACTTCCATATCTATAGCATGACCAATATCTATTGCCCAATGTATCATTAAGGATTTTACTTGGTCTCCCATTCCAATAATATTTTATACATTTTAGAGAGCACTTTACATTACATTCCAACAAGTCTCTCTCCCTTTTTCTTTAAATTTCCAACATTTGTTGCAACTCCCCTCATTCCCAACCATTGGGCCGTGATGGCTGGGGATGAGGGGATTTGGAGGCCTGCAGGACGCCATCTTGGCTGCAGCTGCGGTAGAATATAGTAAAGGCCATGAGGAGAACCTACTGGATCAGGCCAATGGTCCCCCTAGCCCAGCGTCCTGTTCTCACAGCGGCCAACCAGATGCCCATTTTGTGGGAACCCCACAAAAAGGACCCAAGCACAACAGCAACAGTCCCCACTCATGATTCCTAGAAACTGGTATATAGTCCTCTCCTCCATGAGTCTGTCTTTTAAAGCCTTTCAATTGGGTGGCCATCACTGCTTCCTGTGGCAGTGAGTTCCACAGTTTAACTCTAGAAGCCCTTGATTTCATCTGTCCTGACTCTTCCGTCCTTCAGCTTCAGTGAATGTCCGCAACTTCGGGTGTTCGAAGAGAAGGAGAACAAGCTTCCCTCCACCCTCTTTCTCCACACCACACATAGTTTTATAAACTGTCATGTCGCCTCTCGCTCGCCTTTTCCCCTTGATCATTTGGGTTGCCCTTTTCTGGACCTTTTCCAACATCCTTTTTGAGGTGAGGCGACCGGAACAGTACACAGTATTTCAAATGCAGTTGTGCCATAGATCTGCATGGCTGCATTTATATGTGACGGCTACCTTGAGGCGAAAACCAGAGTGCTTGCTAAAGGTGCGGTTCCCACATCATGGGGAACCACAGGTAACAGTTTGCGCTGACTGTGCCTCTGAGGGCTCCTTCGATCCTTCCCAACTAACATGCGAAGGAAACAAACCCTGCTCCCTGGCTTAACATTACATCTAGCATAGAAGCATAGAATTGGGACCCCAACGGTCATCTAGTCCAACCCCCTGCAATGCAGGAATCTCAGTTAAAGCATCCATGACAGATGGCCATCCAACCTCTGCTTAAAAACCTCCAAGGAAGGAGAGTCCACCCGCTCCTGAGGGAGTCTGCTCCGCTGTCAAAACAGCTCTTACTGCCAGAAAGTTTTTCCTGATGTTTGGTCAGAATCTCCTTTCTTGTAACTCGAAGCCATGGGTTCGAGTCCTACCCTCCAGAATGGCAGAAAACAAGCTTGCTCCATCTGTCAAGTGACAGCCCTTGAGATATTGGAAGATGGCTATCGAATCTCCTCTCATTCTCCTCTGATCCAGGTTAAACAGACTCAACTCCTTCAAGTTTTCCTCATATGGCCTGGTTTGTTAAATGGAGGGGGGGGGGGAATCTCAGCTGCAAAAATCTTGGCTCTCTGGGATCAAGTCTAGTTGTTATTGATTCACCAACCTAGGTTTTGAGTTTTCTTTCCTCCTGGCACAAGGCTGGCAGAGTCAAAATGACCAGAAAGATGCTGTCCTGGCAAACTATTAATGGTGATTGTGTGAAAAAGAAGGTTGTGTGATGCGAGGCAAAAACAAAAACAAAAACAAAAAAACCCTACTCTGAAGTAGCAGTAGGGCCCTTCTGGAAGATCCATTTTATTGTGCATTTGTGGTGGTTTGGGCTTGTGACGGTATTGGAGCAGTTATAAGCAATCCCAGTCTCCATTGTATTTGCACCTTGCTGAGTTTGGGGGGCTTCATTTCCAATGCATATCCCATAATTTACAGTTGAAATCCCACACCTTTTTATGCTATGAGTGTTCTGGGTATATTTTCACCCTGTTTCCATTGCGCTAGAACCCATTGGAAAGCAATAATGTGGTAGCAGTTGGAGAAGCATTGTAGAACAACTAATAAAGCTAGGTTAGTGTAGTGGTCACTGCAGATCATAGAATCATAGAATCATAGAATCATAGAGTTGGAAGAGACCACAAGGGCCATCGAGTCCAACCCCCTGCCAAGCAGGAAACACCATCAGAGCACTCCTGACATATGGTTGTCAAGCCTCTGCTTAAAGACCTCCAAAGAAGGAGACTCCACCACACTCCTTGGCAGCAAATTCCACTGTCGAACAGCTCTTACTGTCAGGAAGTTCTTCCTAATGTTTAGGTGGAATCTTCTTTCTTGTAGTTTGGATCCATTGCTCCGTGTCCGCTTCTCTGGAGCAGCAGAAAACAACCTTTCTCCCTCCTCTATGTGACATCCTTTTATATATTTGAACATGGCTATCATATCACCCCTTAACCTCCTCTTCACCAGGCTAAACATGCCCAGCTCCCTTAGCCGTTCCTCATAAGGCATCATTTCCAGGCCTTTGACCATTTTGGTTGCCCTCCTCTGGACACGTTCCAGTTTGTCAGTGTCCTTCTTGAACTGTGGTGCCCAGAACTGGACACAGTACTCCAGGTGAGGTCTGACCAGAGCAGAATACAGTGGCACTATTACTTCCCTTGATCTAGATGCTATACTCCTATTGATGCAGCGCAGAATTGCATTGGCTTTTTTAGCTGCCGCGTCACACTGTTGGCTCATGTCAAGTTTGTGGTCAACCAAGACTCCTAGATCCTTTTCACATGTACTGCTCTCAAGCCAGGTGTCACCCATCTTGTATTTGTGCCTCTCATTTTTTTTGCCCAAGTGCAATACTTTACATTTCTCCCTGTTAAAATTCATCTTGTTTGTTTTGGCCCAGTTCTCTAATCTGTCAAGGTCGTTTTGAAGTGTGATCCTGTCCTCTGGGGTGTTAGCCACCCCTCCCAGTTTGGTGTCATCTGCAAATTTGATCAGGATGCCCTTGAGTCCATCATCCAAGTCGTTGATAAAGATGTTGAATAAGACCGGGCCCAAGACAGAACCCTGTGGCACCCCACTAATCACTCTTCTCCAGGATGAAGAGGAACCATTGATGAGCACCCTTTGGGTTCGGTCAGTCAGCCAGTTACAAATCCACTGAGTGGTAGCATAGTCAAGACCGCATTTTACCAGCTTCTTTACAAGAATATCATGGGGCACCTTGTCAAATGCCTTGCTGAAATCAAGGTAGGCTACATCCACTGCGTTCCCTTCATCTACCAGGCTTGTAATTCTGTCAAAAAACGAGATCAGGTTAGTCTGACATGACTTATTTTTCAGAAATCCATGCTGACTATTGGTGATCACAGCATTCCTTTCTAGGTGCTCACAGACTGTTTGCTTAATGATCTGCTCCAGAATCTTCCCTGGTATTGATGTCAGACTGACTGGGCGGTAATTATTTGGGTCCTCTCTTTTCCCCTTTTTGAAAACAGGGACAACATTTGCCCTCCTCCAGTCTGCCGGGACTTCGCCTGTTCTCCAGGAATTCTCAAAGATGACTGCCAGTGGTTCTGAAATCACATCTGCCAGTTCTTTTAATACTCTTGGATGCAGTTCATCTGGCCCTGGAGACTTAAATACATCTAGACTAGCCAAGTATTCTTGTACTATCTCCTTAGTTATTCTGGGCTGTGTTTCCTCTGCTGAATCATTTGCTCCAAATTCTTCAGGTCGGGCATTGTTTTCTTTATCGGAGAAGACTGAGGCAAAGAAGGCATTGAGGAGTTCAGCCCTTTCTGTGTCCCCTGTTTGCATTTCACCATCTTCTCCTCTGAGTGACAGCAGTCACAAAATTAAAAGACGGCTGCTCCTTGGGAGAAAGGCGGTGGCAAATCTAGACAGCATCTTAAAAAGCAGAGACATCACCTTACCAACAAAGGTCCATGTAGTTAAAGCCATGGTTTTCCCAGTAGTGATGTATGAAAGTGAGAGCTGGACCATAAAAAAGCCTGATCACCGAAGAATTGATGCTTTTGAATCACGGTGCTGGAGGAGACTCTTGAGAGTCCCATGGACTACAAGAAGATCAAACCTCTCCATTCTTAAGGAAATCAGCCCTGAGTGCTCACTGGAAGGACAGATCCTGAAGCTGAGGCTCCAATACTTTGGCCACCTCATGAGAAGAGAAGACTCCCTGGAAAAGACCCTGATGTTGGGAAAGATTGAGGGCACAAGAAGAAGGGGGCGACAGAGGACGAGATGGTTGGACAGTGTTCTCAAAGCTACAAACATGAGTCTGACCAAACTGCAGGAGGCAGTGGAAGACAGGAGTGCCTGGCGTGCTCTGGTCCATGGGGTCACGAAGAGTCAGACACGACTAAATGACTAAACAACAAGTGTAGTGGTTAGAGTGTCAGACTGGGAGAGACCCGGGTTCGAATCCCCCACTCAGCCATGAAGCCAATTGTCTTAAAATAAATGCATTTCCAAAGAATTCTACAAAGTGCAGCTCAGCTCATTTCTAAACTGAGGTCACATCTGATCAGGAATCACACCCTTTAGTCAAACATGACAGAAGTTCAGAAAAAGGAAGTCTTCATTCAGTAGATTTTTAAATAAGAAATATATGTCATATCACCTCTGAAAATCATTTGTTACTCATCTAGTCCAAACCACTGAAATGCAGAAGTCACAGTTAAAGAATCCCTAACTGGTGACCATCCACCTCTGCAGTAAACAAGCTTGCTTCTTCTATGTGACAGCCCTTAAGATGACTCTCTCCTCTTACCTCAGTCTCCTCTTTCCCAGGCTAAACATACCCAACTCCCTTAAACATTCCTCCTAAGGCTTGGTTTCCAGACCCAGATAATCTCATTCACCCTCCTCTGCACACATTCCAACTTGTTAATATCCTTAAATTGTGGCACCCAGAACAGGACACAGAATTCCAGGTGTGGTCTGACCAAGGCAGAATAGAGTAGTACTGTACTGTTATTTCCCTTGCTCTGGACACTAGACTTCTGTTGACGCAGCCTAGAATCACTTTAGCATTGACTCATGTTAAGTGGGGGTCTTCTAAGACCCCTAGATCCTTTCCATCCTATTCTTTTATGTATAATTTATGCCCAGCATGATTTGCCTGGAAAATATCCCTTCTTGCCCATAAGGTTGATTACTCCAGTCATCCAAAGGGAAATAAATTGGCAAGTATCTGAGGAGATGGGATTCTGAGCATATGCAGAGTTGCATACATCTGGCTAGCTGGGGATGTAGCTCAGACCACTGATTCGCTCATTTTCAGCATAAGAATATGGGAAAAGTCCAAGGGCGAAACCTAAAAACAGGACCTGAGCACAACAGCAACTCTCTCCTCACCTATAATCGCCTCCCCCTGGCATTCAGAGACAAATGGCCCCTGACAGATGTAGCCACTGCCAGCCTTTGTCCTCCTCCATCAAGTTGTCCAATTCTCTTTTAAAGCTATCCAAGTCAGTGGCCAGTATTGCCTCCTGCGGCAGCCAGTTCTGTAGTTTATGTAAGTGCCGTGCGGAGACTTGATGGGTCTTTCCGCCCTTGATGGGTGACTAAGGACCAGCCTCAAATGTCAGGCGGAAATGAAGGCCTCCACCCATTGATTTATCTGGGTGCTGTTATTGACACACCTCACTTGTCAAGGAAGAACAAGAGATTTTCCTGTTTTACAAGTTGCAGCAGCAACCAGGAACCAATCTGGAGGGGGTGGGTGGTTCCGAGGTGGCCATTGTAATGTGGGTGGCACTGGGGTCTAAACCACTGAGCCTCTTGGGCTTGCTGATTGGAAGGTTGGCAGTTCAAATCCCTGTGACGGGATGAGCTCCTGTTGCTCTGTCCCAGCTCCTGCCAACCTAGCAGTTCGAAAGCACACCAGTGCAAGCAGATAAATAGGTACCACTGTGGCGGAAAGGTAAATGGTGTTTCCATGTGCTCTGGTTTCCGTCACGGTGTTCCGTTGCGCCAGAAGCGGTTTAGTTGTGCTGGCCACATGACCTAGAAAGCTGTCTGTGGACAAACATCGGCTCCCTTGGCCTGAAAGTGAGTCACCTTGGACTGGACTTACCCGTCCAGGGGTCCTTTACCTCCCCCCCCCAATGCAACGCAGAGCACATGTATATATTAATGTGGGGAAATGCACGGAAATGCGGATGAATGTTCATGGGGGCACACACCCACACCCTGATCTGGAAAAGTGAAGAACTGAACTTGAAAAAAGTCAGAACTGGAAAGAAACCAAAATTGACAGGGTTGGATGCAACTAGGTTTTACTCAAAGTAGATCCATTGCAAGGGGTTGGACTAAATGACTCTTTGAGTCCCTTCTGTCTCTACAATTTTTGACATTAATAGATCTAAGTCAATCATGGTCATGATTTCAATGGGTCTACTCTGTGTAGGACCAGCATTGGCTACTACCCAAAGTTTTCCCACAGAACCTGCTGGGTCCATTCTTTTCACCTGCGCCTACATGCCTCCCAACTGGGAATAATTCAAAAAGTGGACTGACTCAGGCCCACAAAAACTTGTCCCACACAGTAAGCTTCATGGCTGTGTGGGGATTTGAACCCTGGGACTCAACTACATTGGCAAAGGAAAGGCACTTTATATGTGACACCATATGGCACTGTGGAGTTCCGCTTTTGCCAACCTGATTTCTCAACGTTTACAACGCGTTAACTGAAACGCTTCTTTGGTGTGTCTAAATCCAGCCCTGGTCCAACACTAACCACACCACACTGGCTGTCAGAATACGTGTGTGTGTGTACTTATGCTTCGTTTTACATAACTTACTTTTCTATGACTGTGGCTTGATACCTCGACATCGTAAATACCGGTTAATCCGGGTCTGTTATCCAGTCCCATTATAAGAGGCTGGCAGTGTTGAACCCTTTGCAATACTGAGCCCAAAGCAAGCAGACCTTTGTGCTCTAGAGGCATAGACAGACGGTATTTCCAATGCAGATTTTATTGCCATTATGTTTTCCTCTGTGCTTGCGTTCTCCTGGTCTTGTGACTCCGGCCCTAAACTGCAAGGCAAATCCTTTGGAGATGGGCGTGTGAAGTCTGCCAGCCTCACGTCCCTGATTAGATGACATCCTCATCTCCATAGATCTCCATCGTCCTTATAATAGGATGTTGGGCAACCCTTGAGTCTCGGGCGTCGGCTGCTCTGTAGGTAATTTGTCACAGATGCTAACTCTCCTGAGCCAGGGAAAGTCTTGGGATGGGGTGTGTAAGGTCAACGCTCGCCAGTAAGCCCTATCCTTTTGTGGTGGTGTGTTTTTTTGGGGGGGGGAGGGGGCTGGGCACCAAATCCAAATGTAGTCTTCCAGGTCTGAGGGCTTCGCCCTAGGAAGTCAAGACTGCATGACCTTCTAAGATCACGTAAAGATCTTATAATTACGCAATGACCATAATTAGGGCTGCATTGCAAGGATCAGCTACCTACCGCAGGCCTGCAGCCCCAGGAAAGCTGCCCACAAGGCAATGAAGGCCTTGGGCTGAAAAGGTTGTTGTGATTCCTGCACTGCCGGGGGTTGGGCTAGATGACCCCTGGGTTCCCTTCAGTGACCTCAAAAGCTGCTTTATATGGAGTCAGATCCTTGATTCGTCTAGCTTCTGAAATATATTCTTCTGAAATATTTGGGCTTTCTTTAGCTACTGGAATGCCCCCTTCTCTCCCCCCCCACCTAATGGAACTCATGCAGGATTTGATCTTGAGCTGCTCTTCTGCAAATGGAATGGCTCCTTGCGTTCCCAGAAGGAACTGCTTGCTGCTGCCCCCGAGCAAATTCAGGGGGGATGTGTTGCAAAGGGGATGACAGATCAGGGAAAGGTGCATACCCTCCAACATTTCAAAATAGGGACATTCTATTCTACATCAGGAATAATAATAATAATAATAATAATAATAATAATAATAATAATAATAATATTTATTCCCCAGCCACTCTGGGCGGCTTCCAACCAAATATTAAAATACAGTAATACATCAAACATTAAAAGCTTCCCTAAACAGTGCTGCCTTCAGATGTCTTCTAAAAGTTTGGTAGTTGTTGTTCTCTTTGACATTTGGTGGGAGGGCATTCCACAGGGTGGGCACCACTACCAAGAAGGCCCTCTGCCTGGTTCCCTGTAATTTGGCTTCTCGTAGTGAGGGAACCGCCAGAAGGCACTCGGCATTGGACCTCAGTGTCAGGGTAGAACGATGGGGGTGGAGACGCTCCTTCAGAAAAGGGGGTGGAAATGTGTGAGGGAAGGGATTGTGTACAACACTTTCAACAGATAAATGGAATGAAATAAGATTTTGGCTGGAAGTTGTCTTGATATAATAATAATAATAATAATAATAATAATAATAATAATAATAATGGTAGAAACTGTGAGAATGACCAGGAACATACCAGAGTGTAAATCCTATTGAACTCAGTGGGACTTAGTTCTGAGTAGGCAGTGTTAGGCTCAATTTACAATAAAGGAATAAACACATCACGTGTTTCCTAAAAAAAAATGGCTGGCTGCTGAAGCTTTGCAATTAAATAATTTAAAGCGGATGGGTGACCTTTTCCTTCAAAATTATAGAGAGGGCTTTCTATGCCATCTTCAGCATTTCCTTCATTTGCTAAAGCGATTTTATTTTCAGTATAAACAGGACTCATTTTTTAGACTGACAATCACTTTTAATTGTTCAAGACATAGAGGAAAGGGAAAAGGAAAAGCGGGACATCCCAGGATCAAATCAGAAACCAGGATGGCTTCTGTGATTTCGGGACTGTCCCTGGAAAATTGGGACCCTGGAGGGTATGCAGAATGGGCTGTTTTGAGAACAGGATGTTGAGCTGTAACTCTGCAAGGCTGAGAAAGGCGGGGACTCACCCCCAAGCCCATCCAGTGAGCTTCATAGCTATGTGGCAGCATTTGAACCTTGGTTTCTCTCAGGTCCTAGTCTGCGACTCTAACCATTAGATCACACTGTATTAGGCCCTGTAAACAGCACAATTATTTTTTAATAAGGAATGGGGGAAATTTATAACTTATCTTAAAGACCATTGTAAACAGTTAAAATCATTCATATGATTGGAATATCACTTATAGTTTAACGGTGAATTTTGGATATAATGGAAGGGGTAAAGGGTTTGGATTACCATAAAAGATGCGGGAGGAAATGATTAATAATAGGACCCACAAAGGGGAGGATGGAAGTCCAAGAGATTCCTTGGAATCTGGTTTTTATGATTTATGTTTGATGTATCTCTGTAAAATTTTAAGTTGAAAAACCAAATAAATAAATTAAAACAGCAGCAGCTGTGTCTATATCACTAGACACATTTGCAATGATAATAATTATGCCAATAAGAAAACATAACAACAATTCCTTGCTTTGCCGAATGTCAGGGCGAGGTGGCTCTCACAGAGCCTTCTGAAATGACGGTGCTTTTCTGAAATAGACAAACATCGTTCTCTGGTTAAGAAATCATTAGTCACCCATTGCAATCAGAATTTCTTATTTTGTTGTGGTGGAGGGAGGATAGCCTTCCTTCTGAGAAAACACGCTTTCTTCAGAAACAACGGGTGATAAAGAACTTGCAGTAACTGTACATAAAATGCAAAGGCTGGACGAGATGACCCCAGGGAGTCCGTCCAACTCTGCAGTTCTCTGATTCACTGAATGCACAAGGTTGGCAAGTACACCCGAAGGTCATCTGTTCTAGCCCAGCTCTCTACAATGCAGCTTCAGAATGCTGGACCATAAAGACCATAAAGAAGGCTGATCGCTGAAGAATTGATGCTTTTGAATTCTGGTGCTGGAGGAGACTCTTGAGAGTCCCATGGACTACAAGAAGATCAAACCTATCCATTCTTAGGGAAATCAGCCCTGAGTGCTCACTGGAAGGACAGATCCTGAAGCTGAGGCTCCAATACTTTGGCCACCTCATGAGAAGAGAAGACTCCCTGGAAAAGACCCTGATGTTGGGAAAGATGGAGGGCACAAGGAGAAGGGGACGACAGAGGACGAGATGGTTGGACAGTGTTCTCGAAGCTACCAGCATGAGTTTGACCAAACTGCGGGAGGCAGTGGAAGACAGGAGTGCCTGGCGTGCTCTGGTCCATGGGGTCACGAAGAGTCGGACATGACTAAACAACTAAGCAACAATGCTAAATGCCATTCCAGAGGAAGCACTATTTATTATCATTATTGCTACAACAAAACAAATCCCAGAACTGAGCTTTGGCACAAGAAAGAGAAGCAGCAGCATCTCCAAGCATGGAGAGACCCCTGCTTGAAACCCCGGACAGCTGCTGCCAGCCAGTGTAGACGGCACTGAGCTAGATGGACCGAGGACCCTTTATAAGGCAGCTGCTCATCTTCCTGCTGAAACCAAGCCTTTATGGAGAACTAGTATGGCCAGAAGCTTGCTTTATTTTTAAGGGAAGTCCTGTTGGAAACCCCAGGCAGCTTCTGCCAGTCAGTGTCGACACTACTGAGCTAGATGGACTCTACGCAAGGCTGCTTCCTTTGCACAGAGAGATCCTGGGTAGAGGTGCCAGCAGAAAAATCAGGTTATTTATGTATGCTGCTACTGCAGCCCATGTTTTGTTAGCCAGAATGGAAAAGGGGCGAGGTCCCAACTAAAGAAGAATGGCAACTTAAGTTGACAGGATATGCACAACTTGCAGACTTAACATATAGAATAAGAGAATAAGAAGAACATACGTTTAGAGAAGATTGGAAAACGTTAATTGAATATATGGGAAGTAATTGTGTACAGCTGAAAACACTGGCGGTATTAAGATAAATTCAACAGCGTAAATAAGTTTTGATGGATGCAATAATGGAATACGGATTGGTACAGGTTTTGCAAAATATGCAGGGATTTATAATATGTAAATTGGGGATGCAGGTGGTGCTGTGGGTTAAACCACAGAGCCTAGGACTTGCCAATCAGAAGGTCACGGTTCGAATCCCCACGATGGGGTGAGCTCCGGTTGCTTGGTCCCAGCTCCTGCCAACCTAGCAGTTTGAAAGCACGTCAAAGTGCAAGTAGATAAATAGGTACCGTTCCAGCGGTGAGGTAAACGGTGTTTCCATGCGCTGCTCTGGTTTGCCAGAAGCAGCTTAGTCATGCTGGCCACATGACCCAGAAGCTGTACGCCGGCTCCCTCGGCCATTACAGCGAGATGAGCGCCGCAACCCCAGAGTCGGCCACGACTGGACCTAACGGTCAGGGGTCCCTTTACCTTTACCTTTATAATATGTAAAATGAACCACGGAAAGAGAAGAAGGGAAGTCATTGAAAACTTAAGGATGTAAAATTTGTATCTTAAATTGTAAAACAGAAAACGTAACAAAAATTATATACAAAAAGGAAAAAGGAAAATCACCTCCTTTCAGTGACTGAATATTGCAGCCAACTCAAGGGGTCTTCATCCCCACCCCCAAAAATATTTTGAGGCCCACCCACTAGTCGATGTGCATTGCCATTCAAATAGTGTGCACACACTCCATTATGCGATCCATTATGTGGCTCAGGGCTTACCAGCCCTCCAGCCAATATTTTATTCAAGTTGGCACACCTGAGCAGGAGCTACAGGCTGCCTGCTTAGTAGGAACCATAAAGCAATTAGTTTTCCAGCTGGAGATAAGGAAGGCGATGGGGTGGGGGGGGGGTGAGGAAATCCTTACGGAGCAAGACAATTTGGCTCCAGAGAGGGAGGGAGGGAGCAGTCCATCCACTTTACCCAGCTGGAAGGATAAATAAGTCCACCCACGCGCCTTGCTCCTCTCTGCCTCCGGCTAACTGCTAGACCAAAGGCAGCTCTCACCTGTGCGCCTCACCTGAGTGCGCGCACACCAGACTGGCAGCCCTTGCCGCCGGAGCGCCCAACCCAGCTGCAGAGAGCCAGGAGGTGGGATTACAACCCCGGGCAGCCTATCGCCTGGCACGATGCAAGGCCCCGGGGGTGGCGCCCGCTGGCCCGTGGCTTCTTAATCGCATCATCTGCATCGGGGCTGCAAACAGACCAGGCGCAGACTCTGCTGCCCAGGAGGGAGAGGAGAGACGCACCAGGCGCAAAGGAGGCGCAGGGACCACCCTCGACATGTCAGAGCAAAGATGGGTCCGGCTGTCCACCGAGGAGCCCACCAGCACCGTCTGTGTGCTGGGCACAGAGATGTCCCTTGATGTCTGCGGGTAAGGAAGGCAGTTGCCCTTATTCGTTTGCTCAGTGGTGGGGATTCTCCGGCCTCTGGAGCATGCACAGAGGGCCGAAGGGAAGGCGTAAAATCTTGCTGAACGGTGCACGATGCGGGAAGTATTTAGCAAACATAGCAGGCATCAACCCAAATCATCTCCGAGTCAGCCTGCTATATTTCCCTAAAAACAGGGAAGTTTTTAATGTTCGATTGGGTTTCTGTATATGCTGGAAGCTGCCCAGAGTGGCTAGAACGACCCAATCAGATGGGTGGGGTACAAATAATAATAATAATAATAATAATAATAATAATAATAATAATAATTAATAAAATAAAAAATAAAATAATAATTTTTTATTATTATTTATACCCCGCCCATCTGGCTGGGTTTCCCCAGCCACCCTGGGTGGCTTAGAACACATTAAAAAACTGTAAAACATTAGACATTAAAAATATTAAAAATAATGAAATTATTAAGAAATTATTATATGGGCTGTGACTTTCAGTGCCAGTTGTGGGAGTGGGTTTGCAGGGCTGAGTCCTGGTCCAGATCATGGGCCCCAAAGGGTTAACATAATATGTGTGTCTGGAGCAGACTCAGATTGAAGCTGGGGAGAGTCCAAAATGTATTTGGGGGGGAGCACAGTGTGTGTTTAAAGCTTGCTATTTCCCCCAGTGAATCCTGGGAACTGTAGTTTGTGAAGGGTTCTGGGAATTGCACCTCTGTGAAGGGTAAGCTACAGTTCCCTGGGCAGGTTACACAATTAAAAAACAATTTTAAACAACTTAGTCACAGAAATAAGTTGGGTCCTATTGTCTGTCACCAGACCATAGTTTCTTCTTTGCACAATTTCAGAGGCAAGATTTGTTTTAAAGGAGTGAGCTCTCGCGGTATGTTCTCCAAGAGTGAGTTCTAGTTTTGAGTTTTTGTGTTCGGTCAGGTTATAAAAAGAAAACCATTTGTTTAAATATATCACAACACATTTTCTTTCTGTCTGCACCCTATCAGGTGTTGTATAGACCTGTAATTGATCCCACCAGCAGAGAATCGAAAATGTTGATGGGGGATCTGGGGATAGTGAGGAGTGTAATTGATCCTTATAAGCGCAAAAAACATAGAATTTAGACTACAGACAATCTTTATTGATAATTTTTTTCCCCAATTGGTAAGGATTCCACCTGATTTGCTTCTGTTGGGCTTAGATGCCTTCTCGTCAATGGTTTGTCCAACACACACATTTCAGAGCCTTTTTGCCTCACTTTAACTGCAAAAAGTCTCCTTTTAAAAAGTGGATTTGTTACACTGTTTATTTTATAAAATTTATACACTGCTTTGATTGTGGGAAAAACCTCAAAGCGGTTTACAAAAAAGATAAAGCAACAAAATTATCACCAAGAAAAATAAACAACCATAACTTAAGGCTTTTGAAAAGTCAAAATAACCATCGACTAAAAACAAATCAAAACTCACATCAACATATCTAAGTATCTGGGGAGGCTTGTCCGAAGGAAAATGTTTTAGCAGGTGCCGAAAGAGGGGGGGGTGAAGTCGCCTGCCTGATATCAATTGGCAGGGAGTTCCAAAGTGTAGATTCTGCCACACCAAAAGAACAAGTGTGGAAAAGGTGTTACGTTGCAGCTATAACATTGCCAGTTCTGCCGACTGAAGGGCAACAGAGTGCTTCAATCCACAAATTTCTGTGCTTGAGAATCCCCCCTCCCACAAAAAATTACTGACAAATATTAAATACTGTGGTGGAAACCTGAGTTTACAAAAGGTGGGGTAAATCTCAATGCCCAGTGGTGTGGAGGCAACCATCATTCCCAAAGTCTTTTCTTATGAACATAAGAAGACTCTGTGTCCCGTCTAGTCCAGCTTCCTGTTCTCACAGTGGCAGGGCAGATGCCCCAATGGTAAGACCACAGCAGGATCCGAGCACAAGAGCTCTCTCCCCTCCTGGGGCCATCGTGGCTGGTATTCTTATCCAAAATAGTCACCATGAATTTGTCCAATCCTCTTTTAAAGCCTTCCAAGTTGGTGACCATCCCCGTGTCCTGTGGGAGGGAGTTCCCGTAGTTTAACTCTGCACCGCATGAAAAAAATTCTTCCTTTTATCCAACCTGATTCTTCCAATATTCTGCTTCATCCTAGCTTGTAGCCGTCGATAGGCTCCTCCTCCATGAATTTCCTGTGCCATATTCTCTGTCCAGCTGGGGAACAGGACTCCTTCCCTTGTTTTGCTCGCTCTGTGCCCTTTAACAAACAAAGCCAGTGATGGCAATGAACTCACAACCTAATCTGAAAGTTTAATTGGCAATGGGTGATGCCTGCAATGAGCCATTTGTTTTGCTCTGTTGAGCTAAAGCCACCCAGCTAGCTCGTTCCCAGATTGCTCCCCGGCGTGCTTCCGGAGGAAATGATAGAATCATAGAATTGTGGAGTTGGAAGAGATCCTAAAGGTCATTTAATCCAATCCCCTGCAAGGCTGAAGTCTCAGCTAAAGCATCCATGACAAATGGCCACCTGATCTCTGCTTGAATACCTCCACTGTCCTTCTGAGAGAGCCACCACCTTCTGAGAGAGCCCGTCCCACTGTCGAATGGCTCTTACTGTCAGAAAGCTCATCCTGATGTTTAGGCGGACCCTCCTTTCCCATAACTTGAATCCATTAGTTAATTTCTATTCCACCTTTCCATTAATCCTCACAACAGCCTTGTAAGGTAGGTTAGGCTTAGAGTGAGTGACTGGCCCCCACGGCCACCCAGTGAGCTTCCTCACTGAGTGGGGATTTGAACCCTGGCAGTGGCGTAGCGTGGGTTGTCAGCACCTGGGGCAAGGCAAGTAATTTGCGCCCCCTAACCCGTGGATTTGCGCCCCCTAACCCATGGATTTGCGCCCCCTAACCCATGGATTTGCCCTAACCCCAGATGTTGCGCCCGGTGCGGCCAGCCCCCCCTGCACCCCCCACGCTACACCACTGAACCCTGGTCTCCCAGGTCCTGGCCCGACACTCGATCCACTACACCACATGGCTCTCCAGAGCAGGAGAAAACAAGCTTGCTCCATCTTCTGTGTGACAGCACTTCAGATATTTGAAGATGGCTATCGTATCGCCTCTCAGTCTCCTCTTTTCCAGCTCCTTCAACCATTCCTCATAAGGCTTGGTTTCCAGACCCTTGATCCCCTTGGGAGGATCTGGACACAGTATTCCAGCTGTTGTCTAACCAAGGCAGAATAGTTACAGGTAGGTAGCCATGTTGGTCTGCCATAGTCAAAACAAAATAAAAAAATAGAGACATTGGATTCTTATCTCATTATACATGATATAGCTATCTCACCCCTTGCTTTTTCCTGTAAGACCAATTGCAGTCATTAACAGTCGTCAACAGGTTTACCACACCTATCAGCCAATCACCCATTCCCACCACCCTTCTGAGTAATACCCCTCCCCACCCTCTCACTATATATATAAGGGTCTGGTGACTTCTGTTTCAGTGTATCTGAAGAAGTGTGCATGCACACGAAAGCTCATACCAATAACAAGCTTAGCTGGTCTCTAAGGTGCTACTGGAAGGAATTTTTTTATTTTGTTTTGACCAAGGCAGAATAGTGTGGTAATATTACTTCTCTTGATACAGCCTGTACAGTAATCACATTCCCACCCCCACTGCTGCTTCCCCTGTTGACTCACGTTAAGCTTGTGGTCTACTAAGACCCCAGATGTGTTTCATATGTACTACTGGCAAGACAGGTATCTCCATCTTATATTTGTGCAGCTAGTTCTTTCTGCCTAAGTGCAGAAACTTACATTTGTCCCTATTGAAACTCGTTTTGTTAGTTTGGGTCCAGTTCTCCAATCTGTTACGGTCATCTTGATTTTGTCTTTTGCAGCTTTAGCTACCCCTCCCAGTTTGGTGTCATCTGCAAATATGATTAGCATCCCCTCAATTCCTTCATCTAAGTTGATTATAAAGAGGTTGAACAACAACGGGCCCAGAACAGAACCCTGAACAGAGCACTTGTCACTTTTTCCTAGGATGACAAGCAATCATTAGTGAGCACTTTTGGGGGTCCGTCAGTCAACCAGCTACAAATCCACCTAACAGTTAACTCATCCAGCCCACATCATACCAGCTTCTCTGCAAGAATATAATGGGGGACTTTGTAAAAAGCTGTACTGAAATCAAGATGCGCTATGTCCACAACATTCCCCTGATCCACCAAGCTTGTTATTCTATCAAAAGAAGAAACAAGATTCATCCAGCATGACCCATCTCATTTTTGGGGGGGGGGGGGCTGACAGTCCAGATGGACCCAAGGGGGTGGGGTGGGGTGGGGTGGGCCTTAAATTGCCTGCCCCCTGCCATTTTCCCATTTAAAAAAAACTTTCTGATGAGGAGAGCTGTTTGACAGTGAAGCGGACTCCTTTGGAAGGTGACAGGTTTTTAAACAGAGGCTGGATGTTCACCTGTCAGAGATGCTTCTGTTGTGGCTCCTGAATAGCAGCAGTGGCTTGGACTCAGTGACCCTTAATATCTCTTCCAACTGTACGGCCCTATGATTCTGCTGCCCCCACGGTCCTATGATTTTATTTTACGGTCCTATGATTCTATGATTTTGCTGCCCCCACTGGGAGTGCTTGAACCCCGCCCCAATTCCCTAGTTTGCTGTGAATTTAAGATGTGAAGTTGGCATTATCTGAACAATTGGCTGATTTGGGCAGCTGTATAATGGTCGTAAATGAATGCTTTTTAATGTTAGTGATGCATCGATGGGTGCTTTTGCTGTTGCTCAATCCCCCTGGCTGTCATTGGGCAGTAGTCAATTCTGTTTGACTCAGAACAGACCTATTGAAAGTAAAGGACCCAACTTGCTTATTGATTGCGTTTATACTACTCTTTTCCTCAAGGGGTTCAAGGTGATGTGCCCAGGTCTCCCATCTCATTTAAGCCCCACAACAAACCTGCAAAGTAGGTTATGCTGAGTGGCAGAGACTGGTTCCCAGCAAGCACCATTACTGTATGGCTGATCTGTTGTTGTTTTGGGGGTGAGCCTGGCTTAATATAATAATAAATATTTTAATTTCTATTCTACCCATCCAGTTGGGTTTCCCCAGCTACTTTTATATATGCTTACAGTATATATAAAAATACAACAATTCAGACAGATATTCCCAGGTATGAAAAAAGGTTATTATGTATGTCACTACTGCGGCCCCCCTGTTTTGTTAGCCCCAAAATGGAAAATGAGTGAGGTCCCAACTAAAGAATGGCAACTTAAGCTGACGGAATATGCGCAGCTTGCAGACTTAACATATAGAATAAATGTCCAAACGTTTTTCAAAGAGGGCCAGATTTGATGAAGTAAAGGGCCGTGAGGGCCGACCAAAGTTGTTGTTTTCCCCCAGGGACTGGATTAAACCGACCAGCGGGCCAGATTACGCCCCCGAAACAGACTTTGGACATGCCTGAATTAAGATAACAAGAAGGGCCTAGGTTATAAGAATGTTGGAAAATGTTTATTGAATATATATGGAAAAATTGTGTACACTTGGAAATATTGGCAGCATTAAGAGAAATTCAACAGTGAAGATAAGTTTTGATGGATGCAATAATGGAATACCGAATGGTTTAGTTTATGTAAAATATGCAGGGATTTATGATATGCAAAATGAACCATGGAAAGAGAAGGAAGTCATGGATATTTTAAGGATGCTTAAATGAGTATTCAAAATCGTAAAACAGAAAAATTTAATAAAAATGTGTATATATATGTACACACACACGCCAAACATCAAACAGAATATCCTATACAAGCAACAAACAAATCAACAAATCAATAGAAACCATTAATAACAATAAACAGTTTACAGTTATACCCAAATAGGTGGGTGATCATTAGATGTTCTGAAAACTCTTCCTCAATTAAACACACACACACACACACACACACACACACACTGGTCAAAACAGGGTGACATGGCCCTCTGGCTGAAAACTTTCAGCCACCCTTGCCTTTCCTGTCAAGTCTATGTGAGAATGAGTTAATCCTTTGTGGAATGGCGGAGGCACGCCCTCTGCTGCAGCTGAACTTTGGTTGCCCTTGGGCACCTCTGTAAGATATCTAGCCTCATCTGGAGGAGTCTGACTTCCCAATCAGCCCAACAGCAACACAAGCTGAGCAATCCCCAGGGACCTGGCCACCCATGGCACATGAACAAAAAACCGCTGACTCAACAGCCACCGCCTGCCACAAGGCCAGAGGTTGGGCTGCGCTGGGCCTAACTGGTTGAATCTTCCTCCCGGAAGTTGGGCACACAAAGGGCAGCTCACAAACAGCCTTTCTGACCCACACAAGTGGGGCGCTCAGGCACCCCCCCATCCTCTGCCCCATTTGATGATGGCAATTTCAATAAATAATAATATAATTTATTATTTATACCCCGTCCATCTGGCTGGGTTTCCCCAGCCACTCTGCCTGGCTTACAACAAATTATTAAAAATACAATTAAAAAAAAACCTTCCCTAAACAGGGCTGCCTTCAGAGGTCTTCTAAAAGTCAGATAGTTGTTTATTTCCTTGACATCTGATGGGAGGGTGTTCCACAGGGTGAGCGTCACTACTGAAAAAGCCGTCTGCCTGGTTACCTATGGGACGCGGGTGGCGCTGTGGGTTAAACCACAGAGCCTAGGACTTCCGATCAGAAGGTCGGCGGTTCGAATCCCCGCAACGGGGTGAGCTCCGGTTGCTCGGTCCCTGCTCCTGCTAACCTAGCGGTTTGAAAGGACGTCAAAGTGCAAGTAGATAAATAGGTACCTCTCCGGCGGGAAGGTAAACGGCGTTTCCGTGCGCTGCTCTGGTATGCCAGAAGCGGCTTAGTCATGCTGGCCACATGACCCGGAAGCTGTACACCGCCTCCCTCAGCCAATAAAGCGAGATGAGTGCCGCAACCCCAGAGTCGGCCACGACTGGACCTAATGGTCAGGGGTCCCTTTACCTTTACCTGGTTACCTATAAATGCATCTATTACTTGATTGTGTACAATAATCCCAAGCATCCCACAAAGTGGCTTTGAAAAAAAAGCAATAAAATGATCCATATGAAAAATTACCAAAAAACTTTCAAAATGTTAAAATAGCAATGGATTAAAAGAACAGATTAAAACTCTCACTGGCTTTCTAAGCATCTGGGCAGGATTCTCTAAACAAAATGACAAAAAAATTTATACTGAAGGCACCTGACTGGTATCAACGGGCAGGGAGTTCCGAAGTGCAGATGCTGCAGCAGTAAACAGTTGAATTCTTACAAATGCAGCATGAGTAGGATGTGGCAGCTTTACAATGCCAGTTCCACCCATGGAAGTGGCTCAGTGGGCATATATGGAGTAAGACGACCTCATAAGTACTTCAAACCAGACTCTGCCTCCCATCAGTCCTGGAAGCCAGCATGGCCAATGATCATGGATTACCAGGAGAGTTATAGTTCAGCAACATTCAGAGGGCTGCAGATTCACCATCCCTGCTTTAGAGGAAGGCAGAATTAGTTGTAATGGAAGGTAGCTGTGAGGGGCAGTAAAGGCAACTGATGACCCAGTTCACGAACAGGGAGCCTTTGGCCCTCCGGATGTTGTTGTGCTCCAGTTCCCATCAGTCAGAGATGCTTCGCCAGAGATGCTGATGGGATTTGGAGTCCAGCAATCACAGGAAGGCCGCAGGTTCTCCATGATTAGGACGATGATAAGTAGGGGCGGTAAATGCAAGTGATGGTTTAGTTCAGGGCTGGGAAAGCTGTAGCCCTGTTGCTACCTTTGAAGATGACCCAGAAACTACAACTAATCCAGAAAGCGGCAGCTTGAATGGTGATTGGGAGTGGCTGCCGAGACCACATAACCCCGGTTCTGAAAGACCTACATTGGCTCCCAGTACGTTTCCGAGCACAATTCAAAGTGTTGGTGCTGGCCTTTAAAGCCCTAAACGGCCTCGGCCCATTAGACCTGAAGGAGCGTCTCCACCCCCATCATTCAGCTGGACACTAAGGTCCAGCTCCGAGGGCCTTCTGGCGGTTCCCTCACTGCGAGAAGCAAAGTTACAGGGAACCAGGCAGAGGGCTCTCCCATGAGATGTCAAGGAAATAAACAACTATCTGACTTTTAGAAGACATCTGTTTAGGGAAGTTTTAATGTTTGATGTTTTTAATATTCTGTTGGGAGCTGCCCAGAGTGGCTGGGGAAACCCAGCCAGATGGGCAGGGTATAAATAATAAATTATTATTATTACCATATTATTATTATTATTATTATTATTATTATTATTATTATTATTATTATTCAGCTCCCAATTGCACAACCTCTTGAGGGCCATAGGTTTCCCAGTCCCGTCCTAACCTGAAGAAACCATTCCTGTAAATATGTGGCGTTGTCCCAGCCAGAGAAGTCAGGACGGAGCAGGAATCCAGGCTGGGTAGAACGTAAGAACAGGATCAGGCCACTGGGGCCCACCTAGTCCAGCCTCCTGTTCTCCTGGTGCCAAACAGGCAAGGAAACCAGACAAGGATAGGAGCCGGAGAGCTACTCTCCCCTCCTGTGGTTTCCAGCAACTGGCATTCAGAAGCTTTGCTGCTCCGACTACAGGCCCAGCAAAGCCTACACAGAGAGCGGCATCCGGCTGGAGCTGAGCTAATCAGTCTGGGCGTGAGCTGGTTGCAGGATAATGAGTGGCAGAGATTGGATGTGCCAGCGATCAGAGCCCGGCATGGGGAATGTGTTGAGACTTGCCAGCTGGGCCTCTTAAGAGGATCTGAATGTGCAGGGATCAGCAGGCAATGACCCGCAGCCACGCTTTCCTGCTTGGCAGGGGGTTGGACTCGATGGCCCTTGTGGTCTCTTCCAACTCTATGATTCTATGATTCTATGATTATCAGGTGGCTAGGGTTCCGATCCAGGTTACAGGAGCCTCCCAGGAAAAGGCAGTGTTGCAGGGGGCAGCAGCCTCCAAAGAAATGACGGTCAAGCAGGGAGAATCGAGGGTCCAGGTCCTATATGAGATCCAGAGGCTGGATCAGCACCAGCCCAGGGTCAGTATTGCAAAGGGTGGGCTCAGGAGCGAAAGAGCTGGCCTGTTTTCTGCCATTAGGAAGCTCAGAAGGGAGACCTTGATTGCTCTGTGGTTCCTGCATTTTGTGTGTGTGTGTTGGGGGGGCGGGGCGGGTTGGACTAGATGACTCTTGGGGTTCCCTACCAGTTCTATGATTCTGGCCTCCTAACCCACCCCAGCTGCTAGGAGCAAAGGAGCCTCAAGGACTGCTTGCTCACGAGGAGACCCTTTACTCACAAGCTGCACCGTGACTCTGCAGCTGTCGGAGCATGATCCATTGTCTTTTTGGCTCAGGTCAGATTCGCGTACTTGCCTTACCCCATACAAGCCCATTTGTCTGCTTTGATTTGCAAAACTAGCAGCATTGCAGGTGCTACTTATTGCTCGTTCTGCATTTGTAAATAATTGATATATTTACACTCTGGAACTCCCTGCCTCTTGATGTAAGGCAGAGATGCTCTCGTAGTACTCTCGGAGGGTCAGGATGTGTTGATGTTTGACGCCTGACCCTTCCCTATCTTGCAACCAAACCCTACACAAACAACACACCTTGCCAGTCCACTGTGCTTCTACAAGCCACAAGTCTTTTGTTCTAACCTTCCTTTTGTCAGGACGCTGGTTGGTTGCTTGGTGAGGGGAGACGAGAGCAAAAAAGAGAGCTTAATTTCTCCCGGTTTGGCAACTTCTGGCCTGCTGGCTCAGGGCCTGATGATGACGACATCTCAGAGGGTTTGGCCTTTGCGGGACAGGATCCAAGAGGAAGCTGGCACAAACACCCACTCAGCCCTAGGGAAGGGCCCGAGCCCTGAAACCACAAAAACTGGAGCCAGATTCTTGCCTAATCTAAGGAGTGTAATAAGAATCCTAAGGTCTCAAAAATGAAACAAATGTTCGTAAGTGCACAGGTAAACACACAAGTACAGGTGAGCAATCCTGAAGCCATCTTGACTCTCCTAAAGACTCTAAACCAGGCACCCCTAACCTGTGGCCCTCCAGATGTTTTGGCCTACAACTCCCATGGTCCCTAGCTAACAGGACCAGTGGTCAGGGATGATGGGAATTGTAGTCTAAAACATCTGGAGGGCTGAAGATTGGGGGATGCCTGCTCTAAACCATTGTTTCCCAAACTGGGGTCTCCAGCTGTTTTTGGACTACAATTCCCATCATGCCTAGCTAGCAAGACCAGTGGTCAAGGAGGATGGGAACTGTAGTCCAAAATCTGCTGGAGATCCAAGTTGGGGAAACACTGCTCTAAATGTTTCTTCTGCAGAAGGAAATATCTTGGAGAAACCTTTCCCAATTGTTCTTTCACTTACAAATCCTCCAAATCTTGTCTTAAGGGCATATTTTGTGCATGAACCGGGTTGGCCTATGACCTGGATTCAAGAACTCAGGTATTTGCCATCTCAAAAGAATGGCCAGACTGCCCAGGTAATGCAATCAGTGAAACCTTATCAGGTATCCTGGCAGACAGGAGAGAAGCCACACTCTCAAATGTCTGTTATAGACCACCTCTTTCTTTGATGGTTTGAATGATGCTTTTTAGGTGGTCTTTCGTTAAGGGACTGGGCAATTTCAAAAGTCTTTAAAGGTTCTTGCACATCTTTGTTCTTGGTCTCTCACCTCCTTGCAAGGAGGTGGGAAACTCTGTTGCAACAGAAAAATAAATATCTGCCTTGCTTGCATTGCTTCCTGCCTCCATCCTTTTATCTCTGACCGATAATGGACTATCCCTTAGGATAGTAGAGTTGGAAGAGACCCTGAGAGTCATCTAGGCAATGCAGGAATCTCAGCTAAAGCTGGAATTCCAAAGATTAGTTTACTGCCGCACTAAAAGACTGATTTCTCACAAGCGAATCCACTTCATTCACTACTTACATCTGTGTGAATAAAAGTCATTTGGATATTTTTTTTAAAGGGACACTTTTTCACTTTTAAGTAGGAGTGTATAGATGAGCAACTTTATTACCTTTTGGCCTGGTCTACCTCCTAGGGTTGTTGGGATAAAATGGAGGGAAGGATGGAGATCTCTTTTTAGGAGCAAAATTTAAATGGAAAATGGAATGGGTGATGTGAATTATCCTCTCTCTCTCTCTCTTTCAGGGCAGCCCCAAGTGGTGCTACAGCCTTTGATGTCTGGGGAACATCTGGGGTGAACCTCTATATTATCCACAATGGGGAGGTTTTGAAGATCCCCTCTTGTGTGCCCAAATGGCCCCTTGATTATAAAGTCGAGGTGGTGGTCACGATGGACCAGCCAAGCGCTGAAGTCAACGAGGACAAGGTGAGAAACTCCGAAGGCTTTGATGGAGCAGAGGGGGAAAGGAAAGAGCTAGACCTGATTTGGAAAAAGGTGTGCTAGAATTACTATAGCTATCATTGGAGCAGCTTCCCTGTAAGAAAAGGTTGCTACGTTCAGGACTTTTTAACTTTGAGAAAAGGTGAGGAAGAGGTGATCAAGTGCATCTCAAATCACATCTCTTGTTGTCCTTCAGTGTACCTGAAGGAGCGTCTCCACCTCCATCGTTCAGCTGGGACACAGGTCCAGTGCCGAGGGCCTTCTGGTGGTTCCCTCACTGCGAGAAGTGAGGTTACAGGGAATCAGGCAGAGGGCCTTCTTGGTGGTGGCACCCACCCTGTGGAACGCCCTCACATCAGATGTCAAGGAAATTAAAAAAAAACTATCTGACTTTTAGAAGACATCTGAAGGCAGCCCTGTATAAGGACGTTTTTAATGTTTGGTGTTTTATCATGTTTTTAATATTCTGTTGGGAGCCGCCCAGCCAGATGGGTAGGATATTAATTATTAATACTAAATGCAAAATAATAATAAATACTCCATTTGCTGAAATATCTTGGCAGGTCAGAATTTCATACTACAAGGACAATGGGAGGACACCAATGGCAAAAGCTCTGCTCCACCTCACCTGTGTGGGTAAGACAGGAACTGTATAGAAAATAGAATTTGTGTGTGTGTGTGTGAGAGAGAGAGAGAGAGAGAGAGAGAGAGAGAGAGAGAGAGAGAGAGAGAGAGAAATCTGGGTGCATAGGGAAAAACAACACAAGCATATTGTCTATTTTTCCTTGGCTTTTGTTGATGGTCAGGGCTGATATGGGTGAACTGGACAATGAGTTCCAGGCTCATGCAGTTAATTCAAGCACCGTTCATGGTATAGCTATTCACTATTAATCATAGTTAATACCACCAAGACCTACTTCCAGAGGACTAGCACTTTAAAGACAAACAACTTCATTATGATAGAAAACTTTCATGGACAACAGTTCGCTTCATCAGCTCCATGAAGTTAAACTATGGAACTCACTCCCACATGAGGCAGTGACGAACACCAGCCTAGATGACTTTAAAAGATTTGACAGATTCATGGAGGAGAGGGCTATTGATGGCTATGTTCCAGTATTTGGTAACACAGACATCCTGGCATCAGCAAGCCATCTTGCCAGGCTGTTTGGGTATCCCACATGCCAATTTTCTTCTGTTTCCTCTCCTTGTCTTTTTTCCCACTATGCTGCAGAAATCTCCCTGGATGCTGACACGAACCGTTCAGGAACCGTGCAGAGGAGAGCCAAGAATAAGGTCAGGAAGGAGAGATAGGGGAGTCCGGGTATATTGCGTGTGTTTATTTATATCCAAAAAGCAAAGGCTGCTTTTCCACCTGAAGGGCCCTTCAAGGCAACAAGCCCAAGAACGTTTCAGAAAGGAGGGGGTGGAGCCTGTGGAGAGGGGGGTGTGGCTTTGTACTGGAGACAAATCCCGTGGTGGGGTGCATTTTGACCCTGGGCCTTAGGTCCCCTTACAACCCTACCTTAAAACCAACCTGTTCCTTCTGTAGTTGAGCGATACAAGTACAGTCATACCTCAGGTTAAAGTAGCTTCAAGTTAAGTATTTTCGGGTTGTGCTCCGTGGCGATCCGGAAGTAACGGAGCACGTTACTTCCGGATTCTCCCACTCGCACATGCGCAGAAACTCAAAACGACATCATGCGCATGCGCGGAAGCGGCAAAATGTGTCCCACGCAGATGCACACACGCGTGTTACGTTTACTTCAGGATGCGAACGGTGCTCCGGAACGGATCCCGTTCGTATCCCGAGGTACCACTGTATTGGGTCCCAGGGGCGAACGAAGATGTTGTGACACCCGGGACAGGGCACTGCTACGTAGGGCGCATGTGTGGCATTGTTACGTACAACACATGTGCCGTATGTAGCAACACCACACATGCGCTGTACATAGTGGTTTGCCGCCAGTGCAGGGATCCTCTGCTCGCGGCTGAAGCCGTGAACGGAGGATCCTCCACATGCAACTGTGGTGGCGCGATGGCTGCTTGCACCGCCGCAGCGGGGTGAGCCCCTGTGGGGTGCCTTCTTGTCACCCCCCCCAGACCTGGCATCTGGGGGGCACCACACACACACACACACCACACCTCCGTTGCGACGCCACTGTTGGGTCCCACATATTTGTGGTGGGGCTAAGCCTCGTGGTTGATGTTTTCTGCCCCTGCAGAAAAACTGGACGTGGGGACCCGAAGGCAAAGGAGCCATCCTCTTGGTCAATTGCGACAGGGACGAACCTCAAGATAATATGGACAACGAGGACAAGAAGCTGCAATCGTTTGTGGGTCAGTAACTGACGGATCCAAGGCTACCTAAACGGCTTCGGTCCAGTATACCTGAAGGAGTGTCTCCACCCCCATTGTTCTGCCCGGACACTGAGGTCCAGTGCCGCGGGCCTTCTGGCGGTTCCCTCACTGCGAGAAGCCATGTTACAGGGAAGTTACAGGCAGAGGGCCTTCTCAGTAGTGGCACCCGCCCTGTAGAACGCCCTCCCACTGGATGTAAAAGAGGAAAACCACTACCAGACTTTCAGAAGACATCTGAAGGCAGCCCTGTTTAGGGAAGCTTTTAATGTTTAATAGATTATAGTATTTTAATATTCTGTTGGAAGCTGACCAGAATGGCTGGGGAAACCCAGCCAGATGGGTGGGGTATAAATAATAAATTATAATAATATTATTATTATTATACCTTACACTGAGTCAGACTCATGGGGTCTCACTCAGTATTGCTAACTCTGAATGGCAGCAGCTGCTCAGGGCAGGGGGGATGCTTCAGCCTACCTGAGGATGCCAGGAATTGAACCTGGGACCTTCTGCAGCAAGGCAGGCACTCTGCCACTGAGTTGGGGCCCTTCCCTTAAAAAGCAAGATTCTAGTCCTCATCATTCTGAAGGAAGGGCTTTTTTGAATCGTCTCTTCCCAGCTCTACCTACAGATGCCAGGGACTGAACCTGGGAGATTTTGCACTCATCAATCATGTGTTAGAAACTGAGAGATGAAAGCTAGGAGCTAAACGGGACCTTAAACCTAGGTTATGGGCGCAACAGTGGACTGTCTAGGCGTGCTTTCTTAAATAACAATAGAAAGATGAATGAACTGCAGCTAAAATCTTATGTTCATTTTTCACATGGTCTAGTCCTTCCCTTGCCCACCCCCCCTAATATTCTTAAGAGGGTCTCTTCTCCAGTCTTCAGAGAGTGGCTAGAAGTGGGGAGGCAGAAAAAGGTCCTCCTTTCCTTCCACTCTGCAGATTCAATCTGAAATCTTACTGCCCCCAGAGCTAAGAAACTGCTTGCGCTAATGAAATTCCGTCACAAAAATGCACCTAGAACAATGGGAGTTTCGAACACTGATCCTTCCCCTAAATTAAAATAAGAATCTTGTCCTCATTGTTCTTAGAATTTGTAGAGTTGGAAAGGGTCTTTTTTGCTGGACTCTTTTGCCCAACATGGAGTTGAACCCACAACCCTGAAACTGAAAGTCTCCTGCTTTACTGGCTGAGCTACCCCAGCTCTGAATAAAGGTGGTTGATTTAAACTCCATTCAGCTCAGAGCTTTGCTACTGAGCTACAGTCAGTTTCCCTGCTTTTCTCTCCAGACCGCAGGGATATGTCGCTGATGATCCTGACAACACGTGGGCCTGAGGACATTTTTGAGGATCACCAGCTGGTCCTCCACGTCTCAGCATCGGACGCCGACAAAGTGGGAGTCTTCCATGCTCAGGGTAAGTGTTGTGCGGTTCTCCAGCAGCAGTGGTTCATCTCAGGTGCCTAAATGTCCAATGGGAGTTGGAGTCCAGCAACATCTGGGAAGGTTGCAAGTTTCACATCTCCGAACTAGACCATCACTTGCCTTCACTGTCCCTAGCTGCCTCCTTCACAGTTCTGGCTTCTTTTAATGTAGAGATAGTGAACCTGTGACTTCCCCAGAGGCTGTTTCATCAGAGCTGTCATTTTCTCTGACCACTAGCCATGCCGGGCCAGATGGCAGCTGGAGTCCAGCAACATCTGGAGAGCCACAGATGTGTTCCCCAAGATAAATTCAACAGTGTAAATAAGTTTTGATGGATGCAACAATGGATTACTGAATGGTTTGGTTCATATAAAATGTGCAGGGATGTATGGTATGCAAAAGGGATGCGGGTGGTGCTGTGGGTTAAACCACAGAGCCTAGGACTTGCCGATCAGAAGGTCGGCGGTTTGAATCCCCGCGACGGGGTAAGCTCCCATTGCTGGGTCCCTGCTCCTGCCAACCTAGCAGTTCGAAAGCACGTTAAAGTGCAAGTAGATAAATAGGTACTGCTCCAGCGGGAAGGTGAACGGCGTTTCCGTGAGCTGCTCTGGTTCACCAGAAGCGGCTTAGTCATGCTGGCCACATGACCCGGAAGCTGTACGCTGGCTCCCTTGGCCAATAAAGCGAAATGAGCACCGCAACCCCAGAGTCGGCCACAACTGGACCTAATGGTCAGGGGTCCCTTTACCTTTTATGGTATGCAAAATGAACCACGGAATGAGAAGAAGGGAAATCATTGATTTAAGGTTGTTTAAATGAATATTTTGAAATGTAATTTATATATATATATATGATGATCCCCATCCCCTACTCTAAATCCTAATTTTCTTTGCTGATGTGTGAACTTTCTTGGCATGAAAGTAGAGATACTATATATACTTTTTTGTTACACAAGAAAATCTTTAATTAATCCATCATCATCATCATCATCATCATCATCATCATCATAGAATTGGAAAGGACCACGAGGGTCATCTACTCCAACCCCCTGCAATGCAGGAAAGTTTTGCCCAATGTGCGGCTCGAACCCACGACCTTCAGATTAAGAGTCTTGTGCTCTACCGACTGATCTAACCCAGCCATGTGGCAGTGAGTTCCAGGGGTGTAGTTAATCAAAACCAGTTTATTTGACAGCGATGAAGAGTTTGCTTCCAGAATCAAGCAAGCAAGCAAACAAATGAATGAATGAATGAGGGACAGGCACATGATTTTGTATGAGAAATGACGGGTTTGATTTACAGGGAAAAGAAAGAAACTCAGTCAGCACAAGCACGTCCTGGGTCATGGGAAATCCTCCTATGTGGTGGAACCTCCGTGCGATGAAGAGGAGCACCATTTCTATGTAGAAGGGCTGGCCTTTCCTGACGTTGGCTTCTCTGGACTCGTGACATTCCACGCCACTCTGCTAGAGGCCACCGCCAAGGTATGGGCAGCCAAAAAAGGAAATGTGTCAGAAAGGTTACTGGGGTGTTGGATAATTAAGGGCATTAAAAGAGGCCTGCAGCTGAATCAGGCCGGGGGTGGGGGAGGCATCCAATCCAGCCTTCTAGCCTCACAGTGACCAACCAGATCCCCAGTGGGAATCCTGCAAGCAGGACCTGAATGGTGGTGTCCCCACTTGGGATTCCCAGCAGCTGCGATTCAGAAGCATTGCTGCCTCCATTGATACAGGTGGAACATTGCTATTGTGACTAGTATCTGTTGACAGTCTTATCTCCTCCTTGAATTTCTCTGGAGAATAAAACAGCCTATTATTTTGTCTTTTCTTCCTCACCGTAGCCTCCTTTTCTTGTCTTAGGAGAAAACCGGGACTGTAGGGTTTGTTTGTTTTTAAGTCCAGGGTTACTCGTTTTTTTCACCAAAACACAGCTTGGGGCTCTACATGAGCTGGCAAAATGCAGGGGCCAGTGTCTTGGCTGCCACAGCAGAATGCAACTGCTGCCTGCTTGCCCAAGACCTTATCTCAGCCCATTTGGGCTTGGGCTCATGTTATATTTCTGCAGCTAAATTCAAGATATGAAGCATGCTGTCCTAGTAAGCACTCAGGCCTAGCATTTTATCCTCCCAATTGTCCTTCTTGGAATTTAACCCAAGCTGGCAACCCTCACCACGTCTCATGGCAGAAAATTCCATGGGGTGTGATGATGATGATGATTTATTTATGCCCCACCCATCTGGCTGGGTTTCCCCAGGCACTCTGGGCGGCTCCCAACAGAATATTATAAACAAACAAACAAACAAACAAACAAATTGATAAAACATCAAAGATTAAAAACTTCCCTAAGGGCTGCCTTCAGATTTCTTTTAAAAGTCGGATAGTTTTTTTATTTCCTTGACATCTGATGGGAGAGCATTCCACAGGCAGGCGCCACTACCGAGAAGGCCCTCTGCCTGGTTCCCTGTAGCTTCACTTCTCGCAGTGAGGGAACCACCAGAAGGCCCATTATTTTAATTTAATTTAATTTATTGATTGTGGGATCCCATACAGTGGGGTATTGGGACTGACCTGCTGGAAGAAATATTCCCCACGCCTGCTCTTGGGTACAGGATAAGACGCAATAGCTTCTGTTCATTATCGGAGGAGTTTTGGTCCTCTAGATTTCGCTAAGCTGGACCATCACTTGCCTTTGCTGCCCCTCCCTGCCTCCATCACAACTCTGCCTATTTATACTGTTGGGATGGGAAATCTGTGACATCCCTGTTCCTCGGGATGCTGCCGGATTGGAGCTCTCCTTTCCCCCCCGACCATTAGGCATGCTGGTTCCTGGAGCTGAGACTGTCATGTGCCTGAATAGTTCTGGTTTGAGTCTCTCTTTCCAACCTCTTTCTCAGCTGGCCTCTGCTCTCCTCCACTACAGGCACTTCCCGAGGCCCCAATTTTTAACGACACTGTTGTCTTCCGCGTCGCTCCGTGGATCATGACCCCCAATACCTTGCAGCCGATAACGGTTTACGTCTGCAGGTGAGAGCTTCAGCAAATAAGTGCGCATCACTGTGGCCCAGTGCACAGATGCACAAGCATAGGACTTGTGGATCAGGTGTGCCACGTCAGGGATGGAACACTGATGGTGGTCTGAGGTGAGGCAGGGACTGAGAGCCATGTCAGTGGTCAAAACCAATCAGGATTAGAGGGAAGACTGGAACTCGGGTCTGGAGGTCCAAGAGCAGAAAATGCCAGAGCTCAGGTAGGCTTCATTGATGCATCACTAGCCTGACAACATCAGAGAAGCCCTGCAGCTCTCCCTGTCAGTTTACACTTCTTAGTGCAAAAAGTATTGATCTGATGTGTAGAAATCTTTCCTATTCTACTTAATTCAAGAGGGTTCTGGAAGCTTCTGTGTGAAAGAAGCAAGCAGAACGTTCCTGATGTTTGGTTTTATAGCAACTTTTTTCAGCCATGGGCCGGTCCACCATCCCTCAGACCATGTGGTGGGCCGGACTATATTTTTTTTGGGGGGGGAAATATGAACGAATTCCTATGCCCCATAAATAACCCAGAGATGCATTTTAAATAAAATAACATATTCTCCTCATGTAAAAACACGCTGATTCCCGGACCGCCCGGGGCCGGATTTAGAAGGCGTTTGGGCCGCATCCAGCCCAGGCCTTAGGTTGCCTACCCCTGGGTTATACCTTCAGAAATGCCAAGTAAAGCTGGCTTAAGCTGGTTTTCTTTGTTGGCAAATGCTCTTGGGGAGACGGCGACCTCCCCCCCAGAACCTCTGAGCGTCTCCCGGTAGGCACATCTCTGGAATGGCATGTCCCTTCATCTCCAGAGTGCCTTCTTCAACACTTCTCATATGAAAAGTGCACACAAGTCTTCTGGCATCTTACAACAACAAGAAGAAAAATCTGTAGATGTAAACTACATTTTATTTGCATTCTATACAGACAATCCATAATCACATCTGTGTTCTCTAAGTTCTGGCAGAACAACTGTTGCATACTGCAAAAGTGAAAGTACAGTACAGTGGTATCTCGGGTTAAGTACTTAATTCGTTCCAGAGGTCCGTTCTTAACCTGAAACTGTTCTTAACCTGAAGCACCACTTTAGCTAATGGGGCCTCCTGCTGCTGCCGTGCCGCCGGAGCACAATTTCTGTTCTCATCCTGAAGCAAAGTTCTTAACCTGAAGCCCTATTTCGGGGTTAGAGGAGTGTGTAACCTGCAGCGTGTGTAACCTGAAGCGTATGTAACCTGAGGTACCACTGTACAAAAACACGCTCAGACAGAAGAGATAAGACAGTCTTCCATTCCTACACTCTTCTCAGACATCTCATGTGATTTATGCTAATCATACCAGCAGTATCAGTTGCATAAAATCCCAACACTCTTACCTCTTCTGTCAAGGTCATGTTGACTATAAAGTAGGGCCAGAAGAAGCCTGGGTTTCACTTTCTCTTTCTATCTCTTTTCCTTCTGGTACGGTGTTTTGTATATATAGTCATACCTTGGATCCCCAAAAACCTTGCAAGTCAAACGTTTTGGCTCCCAAACAACGCAAACTTGGAAGTGAGTGTTCCGATATGTGAACGTTCTTTGGAACCCAAATGTCCAACATGGCTTCCACGGCTTCTGATGGGCTGCAAGAGCTTCCTGCAGCCAATCGGAAGCCGTGCCTTGGTTTCCGAATGTTTTGGAAGTCAAACGGACTTCCGGAACGGATTCCATTTGACTTCCGACGTACGACTGTGGTATGTTTAGTGTTAAGTTTTAGACTTATTATTAGTTACTGCAAGCCTGCTGCAACTGGATGTCTTATGGACGGTGCCAGTCCTGAATGTATTGGATTTGTGACCATTATACTCATTTGCCTTCAGTAGCAGTAAAGCTCTGCTGGATGAAATGAAATTGCCTCTGGTCTATTTTTTGGAATCCTGCAACGTGTTTAAGTTTTTACTCTAACTATACATTGGGAACTATTCTGGATCAATAGAATTTCAGTGACGCTCCCCACCTGGGATTTCCAGCAACTGAAATTCAGAAGTCTCAGACAGTGGAGTCGGAGCATAGCCATTGTAGCTAATCTTCTTTTGAAGCCTTCCTTTCCTTCTCCTGCTCTGCTGTTCATCGATGCCCATTTTCCCGCCTTTTGACATGCAGTATAAAAGGCAACGCAGATTTCGTGGTGGAGATCAGCAAGCTGTCCAAGAAAGCTGGCTGCAGATTGATCATCTGTCCAGAAGCAGAAAATCGAGGTGACCGCTGGATCCAGGTAGGTTGGAGTGTCCATTGGGGAGGCGGGCAGGCAGGTGGAAGTGTGAGCAAACTATTGAATTATTTTGTTCAATGTATTTACCATTTATCAGCCTGGCAAAAACGGCCAAGGAGGGTGCAAGGCAGAGTTGTGAAGGGTGCAGCCTGGGGACCGTTCCAAGAAGAGAAGAGTTTGGATTTGATACCAAACGCGGGTGGCGCTGTGGGTTAAGCCACAGAGCCTAGGACTTGCCGATCAGAAGGTCGGCGGTTCGAATCCCCGTGACGGTGTGAGCTCCCGTTGCTCAGTCCCTGCTCCTGCCAACCTAGCAGTTTGAAAGCACATCAAAGTGCAAGTAGATAAATAGGTACCGCTCCAGCAGGAAGGTAAACGGCATTTCTGTGCGCTGCTCTGGTTCGCCAGAAGCGGCTTAGTCATGCTGGCCACATGACACGGAAGCTGTACACCGGCTCCCTTGGCCATTACAGCGAGATGAGCGCCGCAACCCCAGAGTCGGCCACGACTGGACCTAATGGTCAGGGGTCCCTTTACCTTTTTAAGGAGCCTCAAAGCGGCTAATGTTCTCCTTTCCCTTCTTCCTCCACAACAAACACTCTGTGAGGTTAGTGAGGCTGAGAGACTTCAGAGAAGTGTGACTAGCCCAAAGTCACCCAGCAGCTGCATGTGGAGGAGCGGAGACGCGAACCCGGTTCCTCAGATTACGAGTCTACTGCTCTTAACCACTACACCACACTGGCTCCAAGGGCCAGAGGGTCTTGGGGTTCCTCACTCCTTTCTTCTGCCCGCGCAGATGTCTTATTTCTTCCGTTTTCTTTAATGGCACCAGGATGAGATGGAGATCGGCTACACGCAAGCGCCACACAAGTCCTTTCCCGTGGTCTTCGACTCCCCAAGAAACAGAGAGCTGGACGGCTTTCCCTTTAAGGCAGTTCTGGTAGGAACCCCTCCCGCCTTTGCCTTATTTTGCCTTCAAATTAGAACCTTTGAATTTGTTGTTGTTTTTTTTAATGCTGCAATAGTGCAATTTGCATGAAGGGTTTGAGTGATAAGGCAGCTCCACAGTTGCACCCCCGTCTGCCTGCCCCGATACTGGTTTGTTATTATATTATTCCCTTTATGCGGGTTTTTAAAATATAACATTTTGCTTTTCATACAATTTGAACAAGTTCTATTCAGTTTCAATACAATGTTCTCTTAACTTAACGGTTTTGACTTCCCATCCTTACTTCCATGATGTTTCTTTTCAAACCCTTTATCTACTGCCATAAATGTAATACTTAATCTATAACATATATACTAATTTACATTCCTTTATCATTCTCATTCCTTTACTTACGGTATATTTCCAGTCCCCCCTGCCATTTCATTTGACTATAATATTTTCCCAGATAGCCCCTAAAGGGATCTCCACTCTTCGACAAACACGTCGTCTTTTGGCGCTCTTAATTTTGCTGTCAATTCCGCCATCTCCGTATAGTCCGTTTTTGTGTTTCTATGCTGTAAACCACCCTACAATCATTGGTTGAAGGGTGGTAGAAAAAATGATTGAATGTGTTAGAGACCTGGTAGATTACTGTGGTCTGCAGGATATTCTCTCCTGCGGGTTCCAAAGATCTCGGAAGCCCACTCTGATGTGATTTAGAGCAGGACCTTCACTGTGGCTGCTCCTTTTATCTTCCTCCCCACTGGATCTGCCCTTTCCGGAAACCATGGGAGACATTTTTGTTCCAACGGCCTTTCCCAGCTGGATAAATGCATATTTACCATGAGCGTCCACTTATTAGGGTTTTAGGCTTGTTTCAAATGTATCTTTTAATATTTTTAATGTTTAATGCTTTCAATATTTAACAGACCACTGTATTTTAATACTTTGTTGGAAGCCGCCCAGAGTGGCTGGGGAAACCCAGCCACATAGGCAGGGTATAAACAATAAATTATCATTAGTATCTGCTGTTTTGTTTTGTTTTGTTTTTAAACTTTGGCTTTTTTGCTGTTTCTGAAGTGCATTGTCTTGAGAAAATTGCACAGAAGGCGATTAATAAAATGATTAGGATAATGATAATGCATGCATGCATCTACCTGCCTACCTAATCTGTATTAGCCCTCTTTTTTCCGCTTTGTGCCATACACTCTGCAGGATCTGTCTATTGGCAATTGAATTTTGCAGCCGGCTGTATACAATTTGAATCGCCCACACAAACACCCCTTTGCGTCACTCCACCCTGTAGCTTCTGTGTTTCAAATGCAATGGACACAAGGTCATTTTCATAGAGGGGCAGCCTTGTCGCCAAGATCACTCCTAATTCTGTTGCCCTTTGCTCCCCACCCCAGGGCCCTGATTTTGGCTACGTGACCCGGAAGGCAGAAGGCAAAGGCAACAGCGTCTCCACTTTGGACTCATTTGGGAACCTTGAAGTCAGCCCTCCAGTGACCGTCAGGGGCAAAGAGTACCCCCTGGGGAGGGTCATCATCGGGAGTGCCTTACCCATGTAGGTGGAGAGGGTGTGTGTTGGGGGGGGGAGAAAAAGCGCTGGCGTGGTGAAGCATCTGACAAGGACTCACATGCACAAGCAAGAGCCCTCTGGACCTCCTTCTCGTCTCCCTTTCATCTTGCTTCTTCACCCATGTCTCACTCTAGCCCAGGCAACAGTGGGAAGGGAGGAGGAGGAACACAGAAAGTTGCTTTATCCTGAACCATATCATTGGTCAATCTGGGCTGGTTTTCTTAAAAAAGTTTGTTTATACTTTTTGAATTTATACGTTTCATAAATTTTACAATCGTTTTAGCATTTCAAAGTTTGACCCGCCCCCTTTCTGTGGTTCCTTACATTTATTTTTAAATACCTTCTGTGTATTCAAATTCATTTAATTTTCTCATCTAATTATCTACTCTTATGGAACTGCAGATTATTACAATAACCCTGCCAATGTTCTTATCTGCCTACAGTTTATCTGTAAATATTCACGAAACCATTTCCATTCTTTTATAAAAAGTTTGCTATCTTGATTTCTTATTCTTCTGGTAAATTATGCCATTTCTGCATCTTCCATAAGTTTTTGTATCCATTCTTCCTTTGCTGGGACTTCTGCTTCTTTCCATTTTGGGGCGAGCAACATTCTTGCTGCTATAGTCACATACATGAGTAAGTTTCTATACAATTTAGGTAGTTCTTGCAGAATCAGTTTCTCCGTCGCCTTCTGAAACTCCCCATGTGTGTGAGCAATGCAGCCATACGTATGGAGTTAAGGATTGCATCATTGGAGACTGTCATCTGGAAGCGAGTCTTTGGCTATTGGCTGTCCAGCTGGCATAGGCTTCCCGACCATTACCTTTTTCAGTGCCTCTGGCGGGACGTCTTTGTCAATCCCTGGGTAGGAAAAATCCATGCCAAACTTCTGAGCATCGGAATTTCCCCAGCGGACTCCTTAAAGATGAACTTACGCTCAGCCAAAAGCCTTATTGAGCAAAGCTTAGCGGACATTGAAAATCAACACAACCTCGCCAGGGGTGGGGGTGTCTGCTCCCCCAGGTATCACGGAATAACCCCACCACTTGCCTTCCATCATACATGTCATCTCTTTCATCAGTACCACACCGACTTGCATTTATTCGTGCAAGGTTCAATGTCTTTCCATCGAACCTGCTGAACCACAGATTTTCCAAGGGTTTGGTGTCTCCGCTATGCGTGTGTGACGGGGAAACTGTTGAATCTCTTTCACATATAATGTTCAACTGTCCCCTACATAGCATAGCCAGGGCTAAATTCCTGGGTCCTGCTTTACTGCGCTTGGTTGGCAGGCCTGTTGAGTCACACGCCGCACTGCTTTTGCAGGATACAGATCCTTCTGTAACTCTGCAGGTGGCGAGATTTCTGAATGCGGTTATCTCACACTCAAAAACCACCAAAAAACAACAACAACATCAAACCTAATCGGACTGTTATGATGAGAGTGCATGTCGGAGTTCGTCTTCAGTTTTCCTTTTCTGTGATCTGCCCCTTGGAGCTCTCCTGGCCCCAAGCTGTCACTTGGCTCTGCTCAATGACCCACCCTTGCATCGTGGTGTTCACCTTCTGTTGTCGGATATATCTGTTTTTATGTCTCTGTGTTTTTATGTTTATACATATTCTGTTGTCGGATATATCTGTTTTTATGTCTCTGTGTTTTTATGTTTGTACATATTTTATGGGCTAATAGCCATAAATAAATAAATAAATAAATTAGGTAGTTCTGTCCCTATATAATTCCCAAAAGAAAAGCTTCTGGTCTCTCTCTCTTTTTTACAAAGGTTATTTTAAACATCCTTTTCAATTCATTATATATCATTTCCCAGTAAGCTTCAACCTTACTACAAGACCACCACATATGATAAAAAGATAAAACGGTTCTTTTTATCATATGGTTGTTGTTGTTGTTTTTTTAAAAAATCTGGGCTGGTTGTAAGGAGGCAGATGGATGAGAAGTCTGTTGAGGACACTTGGTGTGCCCTGATGGACCAGGCACTGGCGGATATGAGATTGGGATGGATAGTACTTTCACGGAGGCAAAGTCCTTGCCTTTGGAATGGATGCCTAACCCTAAACTCTGCCTCTCTTTACTTCCTAGGCCTCACGGCGACAAGATGGTCAAAGTTGTGCGGGACTTCCTCTATGCCCAGGAAGTACAATCGCCCATCGAACTGTATTCTGCCTGGCTGCTGGTGGGGCATGTGGACGAGTTCATGTGTTTCGTCCCAGCCTCTGACAGAAAGGTACTGCCATGGATGCAGAGGGATGGTGCGAGGCCATAGCTGTCAACCGTTCCTTATTTGGCGGGAAAGTCCCTTATCCCAGCACTGTGTCCCGCTGCTGTCCCTTATTGATGATGTCCCTTAAATTTCCCAGGTTTCAAAGGAAGCAGCTCCTCTCCCTCCCTCCCTCCCTGCCGGCCAGGGAGGAGGGAGGCTCCAACTGTGTTGCTTGGCTGCGTTGCTCACCCAATAAGGAGTCTAAGAACGACTGGGGGGTGAAGCTTGCATGCCTTGTGCCGATCAAATTGGCTGCATTGCCTGGGGACTCGCCTTTGCTCAGCGCTTCCCAGCAGAGAGGTGACGGTGGTTTTCCTTGCTGCATCCCCTTTGCCGGGTTGCTGTGCTGTGGGAACCACCGCTTGAGGCTTCGTTTGGCTGCTGACTGGGCTTTCTGCCTTTGGCTCGGAAGGGCTCAGAAGTTGAACATACTTGTGCTCGGAAAATCCCTTATTTTGGCTGCTGATCCCTTATTTTCGAGGCTGCTGGTCCCTTATTTTCAAATCTGTAAGTTGACAGCTATGTGCAAGGCACTAACTGGAGAAGGGAAGAAGGCTCAGAACCAGGGGATTGGTGGTATGATGAGTGGGCAGAGGGAGACGATGAAGTGGACTGAGAGGAGGAGGTGCCGGAAGGTGAAGAGGCAACAGGGTTTAGTGAGCAGGAAGAGGCTGTGGCAGAGAGCAGTCCAGACACAAAGGCGGGAGAGGAGAGGCGCCAGGAGACAGAGATAAGGCTGGCTGCAGAAGAACCCAGGGAGCCTCCCCCTGCTGCCATGAGTGGCTCCTCTCCCCCTTGGTCTCCCAGAACATGAAGAGAAATAAAAACGGTGGAGTAATGAGAAACTAGGTGAAGGAATCTGAGATTACTTGGGAAGGACCCAGGGGAGTGTTAGGGAGTGGTGGGAAGGCTACTTCAATCCTACTGGCAAGAGTTGTCGTGACCACTGTTTGGGTTTCTTTGAATAAAGAGTTAACACCCCTGACAATGGGTGTTTTGTTGCTGACTCCAGCTCCTGACAGGTACACCCTGGCCACTGCTTTCAGCCTTCAAGTGCATTTTAACCTGTTTACTCAGAGGATATTTATTCCCTCATATTTTGAAACCCACCAGTCTAAAAGGCAGTGAACAGAAGCTGTTGGCAACTTAGTTAATAATAATGATAATAATAATTTATTATTTATATCCCACCCAACTGGCTGGGCCAGCCCGAGCCACTCTGGCCATTTTCCAACAGAATATTAAAAACACGCTAAAACATCAACCATTAAAAACTTCCCTATACAAGGCTGCTTTCAGATGTTTTCTAAAAGTCAGGTAGCTGTTTATTTCCTTGACATCTGATGGGAGGGCGTTCCACAAGGCGGGCGCCACTACCGAGAAGGCCCTCTGCCTGGTTCCCTGTGACTTGGCTTTTCGCAGTGAGGGAACCACCAGAAGGCCCTTGGAGCTGGACCTCAGTGTCTGGGCTGAACAATGGGGTGGAGACGCTCCTTCAGGTATACTGGGCTGAGGCCATTTAGGACTTTAAAGGTCAGTACCACAACACTGAATTGTGCTTGGAAGTCAATGTAGGTCTTTCAGGACCGATGTTATGTGGTCTTGGCAGCTGCTCCCAGTCACCAGTCTAGCTGCCGCATTCTGGATTAGTTGTCATTTCCGGGTCACCACTCTGGCAAGACAGTATGCGAGCAGGTAGGGTCTCAGCCGGCGTACTGATGGAGCTGGTAGGCAGCTGCAGTTCCAGAGGGCACCATGTTGGCTACCCCTGAGCTGCAAGTACATTTTGCAGCCTGTCTCACTTCATTCCCTCTGTTCCTTTCCAGGGTTTCCGCCTGCTTCTGGCCAGCCCCAGTCGCTGCTACAAGCTTCTGAAGGAGAAGGAGCAAGAGGGGTACGGCGATGCCATGATGTTTGATGGTAAGGTGGTTCTCCTTTCTCCTCTGCAGGAGCCGACATGAAGTCTGGGCAGGAAGTTGCATACTTCTCATTAAGGCCCCAAGAAGCTAAACCTCACAACTGAACTACCCCATCTCACTCTGTCCAAGGGGTTGTTGTTTTTTGCTCAAAATCAGGGGTGGGGAACCTCAAGCCTGGGGGCCAAATATGTGTTCCCCCCCCAAGTCTTATTTACCTGACTCTCATCTGAGCTAAATATTACAGTGCAGTATGGAACTGAGGACATGTATTTTGAACCAGTAATTTAAGGGGTGGCGGTGGGGAACATAAAAGTCGTACCATGAATGAAGCAGCCGCCTGATTCTTATTACAGGGCTAGGGAAAGACGACAAAGAAATTTCAATAACAACAATCCTGGCTGACAAATCCTTGAGGAGCATCAATGAGTATTACCAGGTAATTGTCACACCCCTTTCTCCCGCATAGTCATTTGATTATGAACCTGGACACTTTCTAAATGATATTCATTGTGATGGCGAGTCTGACTGATGGATGTTCACCTAGTGAGGTTCATGGCAGAGTGGAGATTTTAATTCTGGCGTCCAGGGTCCTTGAGCCACACCCTAACCGCTATACAATATAGATCCTTTCCTCTGTGCTGGAATAGAAATCTGCAGATCACAGGGAGGAAGCGACAGGCTCCCTGCCCTGTGCTTGTGGCAGAGAAGTTCCCTGGCACAGACAGGCTGTTGCAGAGATGCACGCAAGCTGCAAGGGAATCTTTGCAGTAAGGGAAAGGGAAACTGTCATTTGAGTTGGGATGAGTTCATGGGGTGTTAGAGACAGGAGTGGCTTTGTGGGGGATGAAGACCCATGAAGTGATAAAGGGAATGGCAGGTGAAGAGGAAGTAGGCTGGAAGGGACTAGGATGAAGCCCAGAGGTTCCGAGGAAAGCTTGTAGAACTGAGAAAGTCAGGAAAGGCTTCATGCTTGGGACTGAGTGTCAGTCTGGTCAAAAGAGACAAGCTAAGGAGGAGGACCATTGCTCAGTGGTACAGCACCTGCCTTGCATGTGGGATGTCAAAGGTTCAGTCCCGCACGGCATCTCTAAGTGGGGCATCTGAAAACCCTGGAGAGTCATTGCTGCTAGTCAGTGTAGAGGAAAGAAGAAGAAGAAGAGTTTGGATTTGATATCCCGCCTTTCACTCCCCTTCAGGAGTCTCAAAGCAGCTAACATTCTCCTTTCCCTTCCTCCTTCACAACAAACACTCTGTGAGGTGAGTGGGGCTGAGAGACTTCAAAGAAGTGTGACTGGCCCAAGGTCACCCAGCAGCTGCATGTGGAGGAGCGGGGACGCGAACCCAGTTCCCCAGATTACGAGACTAGCGCTCTTAACCACTACACCACACTGGCTCTCGAACTGGGCAATTAGAGGGAATCTGAGAAGGCACAAAAACTGGTGTAGAGACTGAAGTGCCAAGGATCCCACTGTTGGGAAATTGGTGGTATGCTATGGAACAGAAGCTACCGTTTATGTGAAAGGCCACAAACACACACCATGCAGTCTGTGGCAGTGTTAGGAAATACCACCAGGAGCATGACTCCATTGACACACCTGTCAAATCTTTAACTGCATTGTGCCTTCACTTGTAGTGATGCAATGAATTCTTCTCTCTGAGGCATGTCTTCTCTCACTCCCCAGAAATGCATTGACTGGAACAGAGACCTCCTCAAAGAGGAGCTGGAACTGGAAGAGGAGGACATCATCGACATCCCCCAGCTCTTCACTCGCTCTCCTTACAGCCCCAGCAAAGCTGTTGCTTACTTCCCGGACATAGTAAGGCTCTGCTCAGAAGGTCCTTTTGTAATGAGCCACCACACAGATCCCTGGCCACAGATGCGGTTTTCTCCCTAAGGGGCCAGATTTGGCCCAGTGGCCTCAAGTGCCCGACACTTCCATGGGGCAAGGGGGTGGCCTGGTTGGCAAGATGCAGCAGTTAGGGCAATGATAGAGAATGTTTGTCATGGAGGTCCTGGGTGCAGCATCTACAAATAGGGTTGCGAATGTTGCTGACAATCTTTGAACTGGATGACTCCAAGGGTCTGATGCTGTGCAAGGTAGGCCTCCCCCCCAAAAAAAATTCCTGTCTGGAGCTGCTCTTAAAATGACAGCGTCTCCCACCCCCCCCCATTTTTTTTTTATGTCAACACTTTACTTGGGTACTGTATGTTTCGCTCTATAAGACACACTTTTCCCCTCCTTAAACGTAAGGGAAAATGTGTGTGCATTTTATGGAGCGAGTTAAGCCAGAACAATGAGAGGGAGCGCTGCGCAGCACTCTGTCTTGCTGTTCTAGGTTGGGGCTTAGCTGTGCAAAGCCTCCGCAGAGCAGCGGGGTGCCTTCATCCCGCTGCCCTGCGGAGGCTTCGCGGGCTGTCCCAGAAGCCTCCGCAGGACACGGGGATGAAGGCTCCGCGTTCCCTGCAGAGGCTTCACGCAAAGCTAGACCAGCACAGCGCTCTCTCTAGCTATTCTGGCTTTTGTTTGTTTTTTTTTAATAAATTTTTTATTGGTTTTTCAACACATATTAAAAGACAATACAACACAATACATAAACAAACAAACATATAAACACGTATAATTTCTTAACCTTTCTTTCCTTAGACCTTCTTTCAGCGACTTCCCCATACCTCCCCTTTCTGCATCCCTGTTTTAAATCATTCCAGCAACCCCTAATTTCAATTTCTTATAGCACTTTCTTTAAATCTTTTTTCTCATATCCAATTGTTTGTCACTGCAATTCTATTTTGCGTTACCCAAGACATTTTAACATTCATTAATTTTACAACAATTCTTAAGATAAACTTTAAATTTCTTCCAATCTTCTTCCACCGTCTCTTTCCCTTGGTCACGGATTCTGCCAGTCATCTCCGCCAGTCCCATGTAGTCGATCACCTTGGTCTGCCATTCTTCCAGTGTGGGTAGTTCTTGTGTCTTCCAATACTTTGCTAAGAGTACTCTTGCTGCTGTTGTAGCATACATAAAAAACGTCCTATCTTTCCTTGACACCAATTGACCTACCATGCCCAGGAGGAAGGCTTCTGGTTTCTTCACGAAAGTGCATTTAAGCACCTTTTTCATTTCATTATAAATCATTTCCCAGAAGGCCTTCATCCTTGGGCACGTCCACCAAAGGTGGTAGAAAGTACCTTCAGTTTCCTTACATTTCCAGCATTTATTATTGGGCGTATGATAGATTTTTGCAAGCTTGACTGGGGTCATGTACCACCTATAAATCATTTTCATAATGTTCTCTCTTAAGGCATTACATGCCGTAAACTTTATACCGGTAGTCCATAACTGTTCCCAGTCAGCAAACATAATGTCATGACCAATGTCTTGTGCCCATTTAATCATAGCTGATTTAACCGTCTCATCCTGTGTATTCCATTTCAACAGCAAGTTATATAGCTATTCTGGCTTTTGGATAGCCCCCGCAAAGCCTCCGTAGGGCAGCAGGACGAAGGCTTCCCGCTGCCCTGCGGAGGCTTCATGCGGCTCTTGCGGGAAGGGGGGGGGAGGGACAGAGTGCGCGGCCCTGTCCCCCGTCTCAGAAAAGCCCCCCAAGAACCGTGCTCCCTTTAAAAAGCACGCGGTTCTTGCGGGAGATGGGGGAAGGTACAGAGGGCAGCTTACCCGCGCACAGCCTCTTCGGGGCAGGGAGAGCCTTCATCCCACTGCCCGGGAGAGGCTTCAGCGGCTATCCCAGAAGCCGGATCTCTCTTGCTGTTCTAGCTTCTGAGATTCAGAATTTGTTTTTGTCCCCGCCCCCCCCCAAACTAGGTGCATTTTAGAATCATAGAGTTGGAAGAGACCACAAGGGCCATCGGGTCCAACCCCCTGCCAAGCAGGAAACACCATCAGAGCACTCCTGACATATGGTTGTCAAGCCTCTGCTTAAAGACCTCCAAAGAAGGAGACTCCACCACACTCCTTGGCAGCAAATTCCACTGTCGAACAGCTCTTACTGTCAGGAAGTTCTTCCTAATGTTTAGGTGGAATCTTCTTTCTTGTAGTTTGGATCCATTGCTCCGTGTCCGCTTCTCTGGAGCAGCAGAAAACAACCTTTCTCCCTCCTCTATGTGACATCCTTTTATATATTTGAACATGGCTATCATATCACCCCTTAACCTCCTCTTCTCCAGGCTAAACATGCCCAGCTCCCTTAGCCGTTCCTCATAAGGCATTGTTTCCAGGCCTTTGACCATTTTGGTTGCCCTCCTCTGGACACGTTCCAGTTTGTCAGTGTCCTTCTTGAACTGTGGTGCCCAGAACTGGACACAGTACTCCAGGTGAGGTCTGACCAGAGCAGAATACAGTGGCACTATTACTTCCCTTGATCTTATCATAGGTGCGTCCTATACAGCGAAAAATACGGTAATTTCCAGCGAGTGGATATTGCGAGGAAGACTCTGGAGCAAAGGGTTATAAATGCCCATAGCAGTTTCAGAGTCCCCTTCTCACAGGCATCCCATGTCTCATTTGCAGGTGAACATGCTTGTCCTGGGAAAATACCTGGGCATCCCAAAGCCCTTTGGACCCATCATCCATGAGCAGTGCTGCTTGGAAGAGGAGGTCCGCCGTTTGCTGGAGCCGCTGGGGTTGTCCTGCACCTTCATAGACGACTACGAAACCTACCACGAGAGTCTCGGCGAGGTCCACTGTGGCACCAACGTCCGACGCAAGGCCTTTTTCTTCAAGTGGTGGAACATGACCCCTTGAGCGTGGAGAGATCCACAACCTGCCCTCCTTGCAGGCGAGGAAGATGCCAGGGCAGCTGCTGTGTAGCTTATGCTTATCTGCAGAATCGTCACTTTCCGGGGAACTGCGTACGGTTCCTGTCTTGCCCAGGACTTTTGATTAACTTCAAGGGCTGAGCTGATTGCTCACCCTTTTTTCACGCTCCCAGGTCCACCCACGCATTTCATTCCCCCGGTATGTCACTCTGCAGTCTGAGCCAGATGAAGAGACCATGTTTGCTGCTCAGGAACAATCCAGGCATTCAAATGAGATCACAGATCTCTAGCCTGTTATCTTTTAAAGCTGGGATTTTTGGGGAGGACGGAAAGGGGCTTGAGTGCCCGTTTTCAGTGTAAGGCAGGTCAGAGACACAGAGCCAGTTCTAAGTTACGCAGCATGCAATCCTTCAAGGACCCAGATTTAGGGCCGATGCACAGGGCAGGGGGTCAGTCCAAAAATTTCTGTGCCGAGGATCTCCCCCTGCCCCCATGGCACTGTGAAGAGGCTACACCTCTCTAAGCCTTAGCAGAATAAGGAGTGTGAAAAGCATACATTTCTTTGTTTTTTTTAATGAATTATGTAATGGCTGCAGTCTATACCTCTGTTTTTGATGATTGCAAAAAAAGGCACGCAAATGTTTTTCGCTTGCATTTTAAGGAGCGTTTGAATAAACTTGTGGAGAAAAGTTGAGCGCTGAGCAAAGTCTTTTGTTGGATGCTGGTGCTGGGGAGAGGTGAGCTAATTCATACATGATCTTCCATAATCCTCTAGACCAGCCGTTCTCAACCTGTGGGTCCCCAGATGTTGTTGAACTACAACTCCCATCACCCCTAGCTAGCAAGGTCAGAGCTCAGGGATGATGGGAGTTGTAGTCCAACAACATCTGGGGACCTACAGGTTGAGTACCACTGCTCTAGACTGAAGTGACATGACAAAAGGTACATGGCACAGAGAAAGTGGGTAGGGAAAAGTTCTCTCTCTTGTAATGCTAGAACTCTTAGGCAGCCAGTGAAGCTGAATTATGCATCAAGTTACACTGCTGTTACATGCATAAAGCTCTACGCAATGTTGTCGTTTATTTAAACATTTATTTTGAGAAATATATATTAAAAAACCCCAAGAAAAACCATAGGAGTTACATGACTAGGCTAGGAACATACCCCACCAGATTTAAACCCAAAATTCTTCGTTTTATCTCTGAGCTCTTCCTCCACAATGAAGAGAGTGGGGACAAGAAGGGACCAGAGGCGGAGACACTAGAACAGGTGAACTGTCTAGGTCTGGAAGCAAAAAGCCAGGGTTTTTTAAAAAAAAGTATTAACAACAGAGTAATGTCACGCTTTGCTGCAGAGGGAGGGTCTGTTTCCTCTTTCTCCCACCCACCCTGACCCTTGCAAATACGTTATCCCCGAAGTTCTGTTCCAGTTAGGTTTCTCCTCGAAATGTCCTCATGTACCACACACATCCCTGCAGCTCCAGAAACAGAACCACTTTTTTGCACAGGTGAAAAAGGCCATGAAAGAAAATCTCTTCTGTATGAGGTATGTAACTTGACTAGACAGACAAACAGGAATGGAGACAAAAGCAAACACTTCAGGTGTAGGTTTAGATCCATTTTTTTTTCTTAAAATAAAAAAGACAAATAATAATGCAATGTACAGCCCCTATTTCTTCCCCACCCTCCCCCCAAAAAACAAAAAGGAAAAAATTTAAGGGTTGCTCCCTCTAACCCAGCATCCCGGAAAAGCCCCCAACCTTTTCAAGAACTCTGAACCTGCAAATGTTAACGTGGTATGGGACTAAACCCCCCCCCCAAAAAAAACAGAGAGCTAGCAGATTCAAGGAAGGGAAAGGGGGGAGAAGAGGGGACCTACTGCTAGAAAAAAAGGGAGTTCATGCTGGGACAGAGAGGAGGCAAGTTCTGTTTCAAAGGCACCAAAATTTCTCCAACACAACACACGGCCGCAGAAGGGAGAAGGAACTAATAGACTTGTAACAGGAATCTGGGGGCCAACTAATATTTCATCGAGGAGGCCGAGAGGTTCTTTAAGTCATCCCAAAGCACCTTTGCATAACTGTCACACACACCCCCACCCAAGGCGCCTAAAACCGGGAACTGTAGCAGTTTTAAATGGGGGGGGGGTGAAGCCTATGGGTATCTGCAACGTACATGAGGGACACCCTTGCAACTTGCACCAGCTGCAAGCGTGGCCCTGACTGTTTTTTGAGGGGGGGATAAACTCTCTCTCCCTTGCCAGAAGGATCCATGAGGCTCACATAGAATTTGGTTAAGAAGAGTGGAAATAGTGGAGTGAGTGGGAGAAGGAAGGAGATTCCTTCCATCCAAGTAGCTGAATCAGGACTTTGAATTCTCTATCAACAAAACAAAAGGCCCCCCCCCCCCAATTCAAACCAAGGGTCGCTCCTCCTGCTTCGCTCCCCCCTCTTATTCCTGGGGCTCTGCAAATAAATTCAACCATTCGCTAGGAGGCTGCCGAATGTGACAGCGCCCCCGTGTGGTGGACTGGCCTGGTATTTACAACACTCCCAAGACAGGAGCAGTCGGCTGAGGTGCCTTTTGGAACTCTTGACTACAATTCCCATCGCTTCTGGCCACTGGCCATGCTGTCTTGGGCTGATGGGAGTTGCAGTTCCGCAACGCCATCAAAGGGTTCCCCACTCCCATTTTAGCAGGTGGGGAGCTTATGAAAATCTGCAGTACGGGAGGCACCTCATCAACAGAAAAATCTACGTAATTAAGGGGAAAAAAAATCTTTTGCAGAAGCCTCGAGCTTGTGGAAATCTGTAGTGCAGCAGGCACCCTTTTTTTAAAAAAAATCTGAGATACTTTAAGGACAGCCTTCTTGCAGAGACCTCGAGGTTTCTTGGGAACAAAAAATATATATATACAAGATGGCCCCTTCCACAAAGGAGGAAATCGTTTCCAGCTGCAGGGGAGGGTGGGGGGGGGGGAAAGAAGGGTTAGCCTTCTCAAAATGCTGGTTACTGGTCTGCCGCTTAAAGTATCGGCTATGGGAAAGGAAAACAGAAAAAAAATGGGCGAATTTGGACAAACAGTCCTGCCATTTTCATCGAAACTCAAAAGAAGAAGCAGATCTCTCTTGACGTAATGTCCCACCTCCATGCCCCCCCCACCAAAGAAACCAAAATACAAAGCAACCTGTCTTAGGGAAAAGGGCAGGGTGGGCAGGGAAGTCAATGTTAACTGGTAGCTGGAAGCTTCAAATTGCTTATCAAATACGAAATCTTGGGTAGTCTAAGGAGACGAGTGCCGGTGCCTGGAATCTCCCCATCGCGTACGGATCCCATGTCCCCATTGCACACGACGGGAGCAGCGACTGCCTTGTCGGGGGGTGTGGGACGGCGGGGAGGAGGAGGAAGAGGCCCCCGCGTGGGTCAGAGCGTGCGCGGGTTGTACTCTGGCAGCTTCTTCAGCTTCTCGTTCTCAGCCTCGCTCTCGTCGCGGGCAATCGCGAGGGAGTGGGCGTAGCCCATCGCCACCTGAGCAAAGTGAAAAAGGACAGCGCAGGGGTGTTAGGAAGATCCAAAGTTCTCGAGAGCGGCCAGCCAGAGGCCGCACAAAGCCAAGCCCGCACGTAGGGCCCTCAGAGAGAAACAGCACCCATGCCTTTCCCACTTGTGGTTCTCAGTCAGTGGCATCTGGAGGTAAACTGGATAGGAAGGGTCCATCTATTTCATGCATTTGATCGCCACTGACAAGTGGACCTGCTTAAGAAAAGAGCCTTACAGCTGGATCAGGTCCACTTAGTGCAGCCCCCTGTTCTCACGGTGGCCAACCAGATGCCCCGATAGGATGTGAAAGCAACAGCCTTCTTATGCTCTTGTTTTTCGCCATTCTAAGGTTCACTGCCACTGTCCAGGGAGGTTCCATTTAGGAATCATAGGAAACTTAAGTTGAGCCCTGCAGCTGGATCAGGCCCATCCAGCCCAGCATCCTGTTCTCAGCAACCATCCCAAAGGGAAACCCAAAAGGAGGACCCGAGTGCAAAAGCAGCAACTTTTCCCTCCTGTGGCTTCTTGGCAACAGGTAGAGGAATAGTGGGAGGTAGAACGTGGCCTTACTTTGCTCCATGAATTGGTCCAACCCTCTTTTAATGCGATCCACACCGGTGGCCATCGGCAACCCTCCCTCCCACAAGATGCAACGGACAGCCACAAACTTGAAAAGAGAATTACCGCATTGCCCCAAATATAAGCTGTGCCTGCAAATAAGCTGCAGCTATAAAATTCAAGATTTGCGGGTGCAGCCCGCCTCCCGACACTACCGCCCTGAACAGGGTAGGGGTGGGGAGTGGTGGGTGGGCAGACGGGCTGTGTGCCATTGCCCTGTGCTGCTTCCTGGGGGGGGGGGGGAGCTGTGCCACTTTGCTGGTGGCCTTCCCCCTTCTGGCAAACTTGGGATACATGGTCGGGATGGACGCTGTTGTCCCACCCCCCCGACAGCCCTCGAATATAAGTCGCACTTAACTTTTCACAACTGGAACTTGGAAAAAAGTGTGGCTTATATTCAGCCAATACAGTAGATTGGGGCAGGGGGGTTGGTTGCCAGGCCAGGACACTCTTTCCCCCCTTTTTTGGGGGACCCAAGAAACTTTCAGAAGGAGGTTTGGAACCACGAGGTGCTTCAAAAGGTGGTTCCTGGCTGCCACTACCTGCTCTTTCTTACCTGTTCTGTGTAGATGCCATCCAAAGTCTTCACCTCCTGAGCTGCAGTTGAGGACTTGGGCTTGTGGTCCCCGTAGCCCTGAGAAGACAGAAACGGGACTCAGACCCTCTCCAAATTAAAGAGCCAAGGCAGTTCTCCGCTCTGACCATTAATGCACAGAATGTCAGGAGGCCAGACCTGAAGCCTTTCCCCTCCATAGCACAGATCAATCACCTCGGTCCTGAGAAACCTGTTTGCCTTGTAAGTCTCTGGGTGGCACCAGGCAACTGCCTTGCAGAGTCGGACCCACTGGTCCAATTAGTTCAGTGTTGCCTACATTCACAGGCAAAAACTCGTTCCCGGCATTTCAGAAAGGGGACATTCCCAGCCCTTCTCAGGAGACTGAACCTGGAAGCTTCTGAGCACAATTCAAAGTGTTGGTGCTGACCTTGAAAGCCCTAAATGGCCTCGGTCCTGTATACCTGAAGGAGCGTCTCCACCCCCATCGTTCAGCCCGGACACTGAGGTCCAGCTCCGAGGGCCTTCTGGCGGTTCCCTCCCTGCGAGAAGTGAGGTTACAGGGAACCAGGCAGAGGGCCTTCTCGGTAGTGACGCCCTCCCATCAGATGTCAAGGAAATAAACAACTATCTGACTTATAGAAAACACCTGAAGGCAGCCCTGTTTAGGGAAGTTTTTAATGTTTGATGTTTTATCGTGTTTTTAATATTCTGTTGGGAGCTGCCCAGAGTGGCTGGGTTTCCCCAGCCAGATGGGCAGGGTATAAACAATAAATTATTATTATTATTACTTCTGCATGCAAAGCAGATGCTCTACCACTGAGCCACAGCCCACCTGAAGCGTCCAGTCCCAGTAAATTAAGAGCTGCTTTAAAGACAAACATTGGGAGCAGACCTAGCTCAATAATGCCTGCAATGACTGGCAGCGGCTCCCTCCTGGATTTCAGGCAGAGGACATTGCCTGCTCTACCTGGAGACAAGGACGTAAGACGAGTCTGCTGGATCAGGCCCATCTAGTCCAGCATCTTGTTCTCAGATGCCTGTGGGAAACTTGCAAGCAGAATTTGACCGCAAGAGCGACACTCCCCCTCCTGCGGCCTCCAACAACTGGGGTTCAGAGGCAGAGCATAGCCCCTGTGGCTAGTAGCCACTGATACACCTTATCTGCCAGGAAAATGCTGGAGATTGAGTCTGGGACCTTCGGTGTGCACAGCAGACCCTTTTACCAGGGCTTTCCAAAAATGGCTTTGCATCATTGGCAAGAGGTGCAGGCCAACTTTTGCAAGGGAATATAGAAAAGCAGAATAGTAGATCTGGGAGGGACCCTGTGGGCCATCATCTAGTCCAACCCGCCCTGCAATGCAGGAACCTCAGCATGTGGTTCCCCATCCAATTTGAAACCATGTCGGACCCTGCTTAGCTTTGCAAATGTGCTAGCAGCTTTACTGCTGCACCAGTAGGAGGATAATTAACCACAGGCCACATTGTGCCACCAGCTTGACGCAACACTAATCTAGACATTAGATGGCCCAAAGACTTGCCCCTGAAAGGGTCAGCTTTGAAAGTAGGTGATTTGGGAGTTTTCACACTGTTTTTATGACATTTGTATTCACACGTTTTTGAGCTCCCTTGGAAGGAGGGAGAGCTAAGAATGTAATAAATCATAATAATTTGTATGCGTGAGAAATTGGTAGCTGGATCAGTGTAAGCCATGTATGACATATTACTTTTTTACGTGCACGATGCTTAAAGGTAAAGGTAAAGGGACCCCTGACCATTAGGTCCAGTCGTGGCCGATTCTGGGGTTGTGGCGCTCATCTCGCTTTATTGGCCGAGGGAGCCAGCGTACAGCTTCCAGGTCATGTGGCTAGCATGACTAAGCCGCTTCTGGTGAACCAGAGCAGCGCACGGAAACGCTGTTTACCTTTCCACCGGAGCAGTACCTATTTATCTACTTGCACTTGACGTGCTTTCGAACTGCTAGGTTGGCAGGAGCAGGGACCGAGCAATGGGAGCTCACCCCGTCGCGGGGATTCAAACCGCCAACCTTCTGATCGGCAAGCCCTAGGCTCTGTAGTTTAACCCACAGCACCACCCGCATCCCTAATCGGTTGCTAAAAAGCTGTGAATTGCACTGTTTTCCAGTCTGGAGCCTCATCTCTCGTGTTGAGAGAGCCTTTCACAGCATACAGCGAAAGCATTACAATTCACTTTGAGCAGCCATGGCTTCCCCCCCCCAAAGCATCATGGGAGCTGTAGTTTGTTAAAGGTGTTGTTGGCAGACCCCGCTATTCCCCTCCCAGAGCTGCAATTCCCAGAGTTCCCTGGGAAAGAGGAATCGATTGCTCAAGCCCAAGCTCTCGTTGTCACCTCCTCTGGAGTCGATGGGACCGAGAGGAAAGTCCTCACCTGGCCAAACCAAGCGGCAATGGAAAAGCCTTCCTTCCTTCTTCCCTCCCCCAGATGTGGGCCTATCGCAGCAGCTGCGTCTGCCCTCCTTACCAGTTCTCCAAAGGTCGGAGATGGGCCCCAACTGATTGTGCTCTCATCTGCAGCCACTATTATACTGCTCTTCCTGAAAACAGGTACACAAAGGAGGTTACTGTTTTGGAGAGCCCCGGAGCCCCCACCCCACAGATCCCTTCTCAACCTGGATGTGCCTGCCAGCTTGGGTAGACCCAGGGGCCCACACCTCGCAACAGGCTCCTCTGCCTTCAGAAGGAGCGGTTACTAAGAAACAGGGCCTTCTCTGCAATGGCTCCCTGTTAGATGGAATATCTTCATCCCACAACAAAAAGTACATACCTGGATCTGGACCTTTTAAAGCACTGTGTGAAAGCTTGCAGTGGGATTTAACTGTGGGTACACTGAACACTGGTACAAGTGGAACCTTGGTTTTTGAGCGCCTCGGAAACCGAACAATTTGGAACCCAGACGCCGAAAACCCAGAAGTAATTGCTTCCGTTTTTGAACACGCCTTGGAAGTCGAACAGATTCCAAGGCGTGCTTTTTTCCATCTTTTTGCCGACTACCCATTGATCCTGTTTTCAAACATTTCAGAAGTCTTCTGAAATGGATGACGTTCAAAAACCGAGGTTCCACTGTATATTGAATAGGCAGGGGGACGGAAAGCTTTGGCTCCCTGGACGCCGCCGAACCACAACTCCCATCGGCCCTAGCAAATGTGTCCAATGGTCAGGGATGATCTGGAGGGCCAAAGAGGTCCACCCCCCCCCCCCGCCCACAGGTGGAATAGTGTCAGATGAGGGGTGTGGGGACGACGACACACAGGTTCATCTGCAAAGCTCAGTGGGTGACCCCAGGCCTAGCCTGACTCGCAGGGGTCTTGTGAGGATACAAAAGGTTCGTGGGGAGAAGCACGTAGTCAAGAGCTCAGCCAGATTGGATCAGGCAAGTGGCCTTCTCTAGCCCAGCAACCCGTTCTCGCAGCAGCCAACCAAGGGCCCCATTGGGTGAAGCCCACAAGCAGGGCGTGACGGCAACACTCTCCCCAGAAATGGACAGAGGCTTGCGGCCTAGGACCCACGTACCTACGGGATTGCCTCTCCTGGTATGCCCCGCAGAGGACCTTAAGGTCCACAAATGACAACATTTTGGAGGTCCCAAATCGCAAGGTGATTAGATTGGTCTCAACTAGGGCCAGGGCCTTTTCAGTACTGGCCCCGACTTGGTGGAACGCTCTGTCACAAGAGACTAGGGCCCTGCGGGACTTGACATCTTTCCGCAGGGCCTGCAAGACGGAGCTGTTCCGCTTGGCCTTTGGTTTGGAATCAGTCTGACTGTTATGTTTCCCTCCCTTATGGTCTTGATTTATCGGCTACTTTTAAAATGAGGCTTCATTTTAAATTGCATTTTAACCTGTATTTTAAATTGGTTTACCCCCCCTAATTATGTTTTGTAATTTTACTGGTGTTAGCCGCCCTGGTCCCTCTGGCTGGGGAGGGCGGGGCATAAATAAAATTTATTAATAATAATAAAAATAATATTCCCTTGAAGGGAAGGTGGGCTGCATTAACAATGGTTATATTCCTAGAGGCATAGAAAGCTTCCTTGTCCTGCATCATCCAGCTCAGTAGTCGACACCTGTGGTTCCCAACATGAGGCACATGCCCCACGGGGGGGGGGCAATTTGATTTTTAAGCAGGGCAATTCCAAGAATGAGTTATTAACAGTGATTTTTTTTTGCATTTCTTATGGCTCTAGGGGCCTCCTATATATATATATTTCTTATGGCTCTAGAGGCCTCCTATATATATATTTCTTATGGCTCTAGAGGCCTCCTATATATATACAGTGGAACCTTGTGTTACGGACGGGATCCGTTCCAGAGGCCCGTCCGTAACATGGAACTGACGCAAGCCGAAGCGCCACGTCTGCGCGAGGCGCGATTTAGCGCTTCTGTGCATGCGGCAAAACCCGGAAGTAACCCGTTCCAGTACTTCCGGGTTGCCGCGGGACGAAACATGAAAACACGTAACCTGAAGTGGACGCAACATGAGGTATGACTGTATATGGTGATTCATAATGAGGTATACAGTATAAATGCAAACTGTATACTTCATTACGAAGCACCCTGTATATTGTGACATACAAATTTTTAAAATTAAAATCAGAATGTACCGTATTTTTCGCTCCATAGGACGCACCGGCCCATAGGACGCATCAAGTTTTTTGGGGGGGAAATAAAGGAAAAAAAAATTATTTCCCCCCCAGGCGCTTGTGGTGCCGGCAGCAGGGAGAAGCGCTCTTCTCCCCGCCACCCGCCTTGAGATCAGGTCCGGGGACAGCGGGGAGGCGCAGCGCGTCTCCCCGCTGTCCCCGGAGCTTGCGGGGCAGGCAGCGGGGAGAAGCGCTCTTCTCCCTGCCGCCCGCCCTCAGACCAGGTCCGGGGACAGCGGGGAGACGCGCTGCGCCTCCCAGCTGTCCCCGGAGCTTGCGGGGCAGGCAGCGGGGAGAAGCGCTCTTCTCCCCGCCGCCCGCCTTGAGATCAGGTCCGGGGACAGCGGGGAGACGCGCTGCGCCTCTCCGCTGTCCCCGGAGCTTGCGGGGCAGGCAGCGGGGAGAAGCGCTCTTCTCCCCGCTGCCCGCCTTGAGATCAGGTCCGGGGACAGCGGGAAGACGCGCTGCGCCTCCCCGCTGTCCCCGGAGCTTGCGGGGCAGGCAGCGGGGAGAAGCGCTCTTCTCCCCGCCGCCCGCCTTCAGACCAGGTCCGGGGACAGCGGGGAGACGCGCTGCGCCTCCCCACTGTCCCCGGAGCTTGCGGGGCTGGTGGCGGGGTCTCCCCTCTCACTCTGCAGGCTTCAGCGAAAGCCTGCATTCGCCCTATAGGACGCATACACATTTCCCCTTCATTTTTGGAGGGGAAAAAGTGCGTCCTATAGAGCGAAAAATACGGTATTTTGAATTTGTTAGGTACCTTTATTTTAAATAAAGGGTAAAGGGACCCCTGACCATCAGGTCCAGTCGTGACCAACTCTGGGGTTGCGGAGCTCATCTCGCTTTATTGGCCGAGGGAGCCGGCGTACAGCTTCCGGGTCATGTGGCCAGCATGACTAAGCCAGTTCTGGCAAACCAGAGCAGCGCACGGAAACGCCGTTTACCTTCCCGCCGGAGCGGTACCTATTTATCTACTAGCACTTTAATATGCTTTCGAACTGCTAGGTTGGCAGGAGACCTTTATTTTATTGCATAGCAATTAAAACGATAGAAGTATTACAGAAAAAGCTTCCATTAAAATTATTTTATATTTATTAATTCAGTTCTCTATTATATGCTTTGATTTTTTATTTACTATTTTTTCGTATCACTTCATATATTATTATTATTAAACAATTTCTTAGGTGATTTCTCCCTCGGTACTTCACCTGCCCTTTTCGTTCTTTTATTTTTCTCTTTCATGGTTGCCATGTTCTTTCGGAAGCTTGTTTAGACCAAGTTAACGGCCTTTTAAGCTTCCTCTATGCGGATAGGAATTCACTTTTTGAATAATAAGAATTATGTGTTCCCAGAGTTTCAAACAGGAAACCTTTCCAGGAGACGCTGGGGACTGAACCCGGGACATTCTTCATGTCACAAAGATGCTCTAACCACCTGATTTCCATCTGGCCTGCTTTTTGTTTGACCACTGCCATGCCCCAGCCCATTTTACCCATCACAACAACTCTGCAATGCAGATTAGGCTGCAAAAGCATGATTCCATGGGGTTTGAGAAGAGGTTTGGGCCTGAGCCCTATCCCAAAGCACCACACCATTTTATATAAAACCACCTTGGTTGCAATTCAGCAGGAAAGAGGCACGATATAGATCCCTTTAAAGCAGATGGAAACAACTTTCTTCTAGATGGACATCTGCCCCCTTACAAACTGCCCCTCAGTTTGCTTGCTTGCTTAGAAGCAAGCCTCTCATTTCCCGATAATCTTCTTTCCCCGTTGCTAAATGGCTGAGACGCCAGTCCTTCCTTCATTTTCCAAGCACACCACTGTCTGCAGGAGGTTAAGCCCATTAGCAGGGGGATCTTGAGACCAAAAGTAACAGAAGCAGATTTTAGAGGCTCCCCCAAGCCCTGTCAGAAGAGAAAACCACTCTCTTGAAAGTGACAATTAGCAAAAAGAAAGAGAGAAGGTGAATGAACCCCAAACAGATTCAGCCATCAGCTCAAAATAATAATAATATATCAGCATGCAAAAGGAGATGGCTCTTTGTAATAGCTTCCATTAGAGGCCATTAGAAAGGAACCTCTATGCCCCTTTGCGCATATCAACAGAAGAAGAGAGGGAGCGAATTTATAAGTGGAGAAAAGGAGAGGGCTTGAGGGCACTTAAGCTATTGCGGTCAAAGTGAAACTTCTCAAGTTTCTAGCCCTGAAGAGAATTTCGTTGCATGGTGAACACAGATGGTCAGTCCTGTTAGAAAACCCTGGCGTCTGGGGTGGGGTGGGGTGGGGGGAAAGCAAGGTTGACTCTGGGTGAGACTGCTTGTTTTTGTTGTTTTTTAAAGGCACCTTTTCTCTCTCTCGTAGAAAATCACAACTTCTTACCCACAAGCCAGACTGCGGATTTTCCAGCCGCATAGATCCTGCACAGTTTTGGGGTACATTGTGGACTCCCGGGAGGTGTTTGTGGCTCCCCAGAAAAACAAGCCTCCTGTAGAAAGGGGAACAAGAGGGGGTTATTGAGTCTTATGGTTAATATACATGGCACACTGGACTACTGCAATGCGCTCTTCGTGGGGCTACCTTTGAAGGTGACCCAGAAACTGCAATTAATCCAGAATGTGGCAGCTAGACTGGTGACTGGGAGTGGCTGCCGGGACCACATAACACCGGTCCCGAGAGATCTGCATTGGCTCCCAGTACGTTTCTGAGCACAATTCAAAGTGTTGGTGCTGACCTTTAAAGCCCTAAACGGCCTCGGCCCTGTATACCTGAAGGAGGGTCTCCATCCCCATCATTTAGCCCGGACACTGAGATCCAGTGCAGAGGGCCTTCTGGCGGTTCCCTCATTGCGAGAAGCGAGGTTACAGGGAACCAGACAGAGGGCCTTCTCAGTAGTGGTGCCCGCCTTGTGGAATGCCCTCCCTTCAGATGTGAAGGAAATAAGCAGCTATCTTAACTTTAAAAGACATCTGAAGGCAGCCCTGTGTAGCAAAGTTTTAATATTGACTGCTGTATTGTTTTTAACACTCGACGGGAAGCCACCCAGAGTGGCTGGGGAAACTCAGCCAGATGGGCGGGGTATAAACAATAAAGTATTATTATTATTATTATTATTATTATTATTATTATTATTATTACATAGTTGGGTCTCCCTGGCAGTCTTAAACCAACACACACCTCCAGCAAAAGCTGTGCAATAATCTCTTCCTTTCTTTTGCAAATAGTGCGCATACATCTAATGACGGGGCCTTCTTGGTGGTGGCCCCCTAGTTGTGCAATGCCCTCCCAGGAAGGCGGTGTCTGCAGATGGGTTTTGCAGTCTGAAATTTGACAAGGCATGCAGCTTACCTGTTTCGCTAATGGCGAAGGAGCAGGTGTAGCCTGCGTAGATCTGCGCTGCCCCACGGCCAGGGAAGTCGAAAAGCTTCACCAGTCGGGGCACCATTTCGTCCCTCTGCTCGGCGTGGCCCAGACGGCCGTAGCCCCCGAAACCCCAGGAAAAGACACGTTTCTGAGAGTCCAAGACAAGCTGGAGGAAGAAAGTAGGTGAGGAATTGAAAGGAACCTGTGAGCTTGCCAAGGAAGTTGGTAAGGTTCGTTACTGAGTTATTTGAAGCTCGACAGATCAGCCTTCTTTCCCAGGCCAGGAGAAAAATGGCAAAAACGGGGTATTTATCGGGACAGTGTGATTTTTGCAGCTGCTGTTGAAGTTGCAAAACAATGAATGAAGCACGGAATGGAGCAATGGAGATATTTCTGGAACAACAACAGAATATCAGCTCTGCCCAAGGCATGATGGAGAACAGCAACAACCGGGAAAAGATAGATATAATATTTTACAAGGACAGGAAGGAACATCACAGACAGAATAATTGCAACACACAGGAAGAACAAGGATGTAGTTTGAATGCTTCACCTGTAAGTTTTTAAATCATTTAATGTGTCGATACAAATGGAAGTCGTTAATACTGCAGCTGTCGTATAAAGAATTGTTATTTTGACAGCACTGTACTCTGAAAATTTATTATTCCCAAAATGAAACTTTCCTCTGGTTGTAAATATTAAGATGATGCCAGCAAGAATGAGTCTGTAAAAAAATGATTTGAATCAAGTCTTACTGACTAGTGACTTAAATCGTGATTCAAATCGATTTGATTTAAAATCGAATCCACCCTGTCTGCACCCAATGCAGTTTTCCGGACTCCCAAGCACTTAGGACGACAACCTCTCATTGGCCGCAACGGTCAATCTAGGCAGCAGAGGACGACCAAGTCTTACCGTATGATTTGCCCCGCAAGCAACGTCCCTCACCACAACATTTGGCACCGGCAGGATCTGGCCATCTTTCGTCTTCTCGATGAAGATGGCGACACGGCGGGGAACCAGCTCACAGTCATACTCTATCCTCTGGGCTCGGGCGATGAACTTTCCGTCGGAATTGTGCCCTATTTTTTGGGGGGGGGGGAGAAAGAGAGACAGACAGACACTAAGGGAACCAATGGAACAGACACAACAAGGAAGCAGAAGGCTCCCCTCTCCCAGTCCCCCCCCCTTAAAGGTAAAGGTAAAGGTACCCCTGCCCGTACGGGCCAGTCTTGACAGACTCTAGGGTTGTGCGCTCATCTCACTCTAGAGGCCGGGAGCCAGCGCTGTCCGCAGACACTTCCGGGTCACGTGGCCAGCGTGACGAAGCTGCTCTGGCGAGCCAGAGCAGCACACAGAAACGCCGTTTACCTTCCCGCTAGTAAGCGGTCCCTATTTATCTACTTGCACCCGGGGGTGCTTTCGAACTGCTAGGTTGGCAGGCGCTGGGACCGAGCAACGAGAGCGCACCCCGCCGCGGGGATTCGAACCGCTGACCATGCGATCGGCAAGTCCTAGGCGCTGAGGTTTTACCCACAGCGCCACCCGCGACCCTTCGCGCCCCCCCTTACGCCACCAAAATGCGGAGGAAATTAACAGTGTACCCAGCTGTCCATATTCGGGGCATCCAAATGAATACAAGTTCCCTTTGCAGTCCATTGCCATGCTGAACTCGGCCCCACACGCCACCTTTGTAATCGGCTGCCCGTTGTACATGATCTATAAAAAAAAGGGGGGGAGGTTAGAAAAAGCTGAAAGACACGCCAACCCTCAAAAAACCTCTCCCAAAGGTCACACGCCTAGCTTATAGGCACAACTGTCTTGCAATTCATTAGGTCTGCATAAACTGTACAGTGGTACCTCAGGTTAAGTACTTAATTCGTTCCGGAGGTCCGTACTTAACCTGAAACTGTTCTTAATCTGAAGCACCACTTTAGCTAACGGGGCCTCATGCTGCTGCAGCGCCGCCGGAGCCCGATTTCTGTTCTCATCCTGAAGCAAAGTTCTTAACCTGAAACACTATTTCTGGGTTAGCGGAGTCTGTAACCTGAAGCGTATGTAACCTGAAGCGTATGTAACCTGAGGTACCACTGTACGTCTATTACTCTGATCGGTGGAACTGGTACTGTTAAAGGTGCCACAGCAATAATTCCACATTTGTAAGAAATCCACCTGGGTATAGGGCGGTATATAAATTCAATAAATAATAATAATAAATAAACAATAAGGATGCAGTCCCTCTGCCTACCTGTGTGGGGCTGGGAACGGCGTCGGTCTGATTGCCCAGGCCCAACTGACCCATCTTGTTCTCTCCAAAGGCAAATACAGAACCGCTCTCTGAAACAGAAAGGTTGGACAAACAACTTTCCGCTTTCACACCATGCTACAGAGACCCACAGCCAAAGCCCTCCCTCGCCCCACTGCTTGCTTTATTTTATTTCGACAAAGTAAAAATCATAAATAAATAAGAATAAAAATGTGCACCTCACCCCTGAGACCATTCCACTTTAACTATCCAACCTCCCGAAATCTCAACACCTCTTGCGATGGTTTGACCCCTTTCCGTTTTAACAATACAAATTCTACAAACACCTTCCATATCTCCTCGAAATCATTTCTCCTGCGGATTCCCCGTCTTGCCTTAATAGCACGTTAATTCATCCTTAATCGCTATATCCCACACCTCTTTATACCATTCTTCTATTCTGCTTGCCCCTTCCATTTCCTAGCTATCATAATTTGTGCAGCTGTCAATAAATTTGTGAGCAAGTCCTTCACAGCCTGCGAACCTCCCACCCCATCGTAAATTGATAATAATGGACTTTCTGTCAGCTTTAACCCAGTGATTTCTGTTATCTCCTTAAACACCCACTGCTTTTGACTCTGTGGCCCTTTCAAAACAGCAGCAAAGGAAAACTGCCTATGTCAGAACATGGGTCAGCCAACCTCAGGATTGGCGACTCTGACCGGCAGCTGTGACTCTCCTGGGATCATCAGACAGGTGAGTTTCCCAGCTCTGCTGCCTGGATTGAACCTGGAACGTTCTGGATGCAAAGCACATGCTCTCCCCTCCTCCCTGCGAGCCATGGTGCTTTCCTTGAAAACACAGCAAGTTTCCAGTCCTCATCGTTCTGAATAAAGCAGCACATGAAGATAGGAAACTGCCTTATTCAGAACATTGGGTGCACTGCGCTCAGCACCTCCTACACTGACTGGCAGCAGCTCCCCAGGGATTCGGGGAAGAGCCCTACCAGGAGACACCCCTGGGGATTGAACCACAGACCTTCTGCATGCCAAGCAGGTGTTCTGCCACTGAGCTATGGATTCCACACCTGCCGACGGCACCTCTGATTCCTAGGCCCTGTCCAAGACTTCCCTCTCCCGAACCCAACTCTGTGCCTCTCGTCGGAACAGCTGTTTCCCCACCGTAACGTTCTCCTCCTGGCTGCTTTCCCTCTGAGCAGCCTGGTGAGCATTCCGTGACATAAGAGCAGCTCAGCCAATAGCAGAGCACGGTGGAAGGCAAAAGCACGCAGGGACACACAGATTGGACAGAGCCTCCCCTACCTGTCAGGGCTAGTGTGTGGTTGCGGCCGCAGGCTGCTGAGACGACGGTTTCGCTGGAGAGCACTTCGATGGCCTTTGGGGCGTCCACGCGCTTGGTGTCCCCGTGGCCCAGCTGCCCTTTGTCGTTACGTCCTAGAGAGTTAGGCACACACACATACACAATGACTGCGAAGCCCAAATTACAGGTGTGCAACTTGCTTTTAAAAAGCAGCCGAATCGGGAGCCCAGCAAGCGGTAAATTTTGTGTTCTCTCAAAATCAGAACTTGGGGGTCCATCTAGCTCAGCGCTGCCCACACTGACTGGCAGCAGCTCTCCAGGATTTCAGACAGGCTCTTTCCCACTTTTCCCTGGAGATGCCGGGATTTGAACCTTGAACTCTCAGCACGCAAAACAGACACTGTGTCGCAGAGCTGCTGGATCTCACGAAAAATAAAGGAAGATTCTAGCCTTGTAGATGCCACTGGGTTCTTTTTGGGGGGGTTGTTTCCCAAAACATTTTTATTGATTTCACAAAAATATGCAATAAATGAACATAATAACACCCATACAAAAATGTATTACTCTTAATAATTTTTATGTATACATCCCTCCTCTTTCCAGAAGTCAGGCAGGTATTATTTATAATCTATTGTATGGTGTTTACTATCTGTTTTTGTCATTCGTTCCCCATAAGGTGCAATCACATGGCACCTTCTGCCTGCAAAGAATAAAGCCTCATCTAGGGTTAAGTGTTGTCTACACTGACCGGCAGCAGTATCCCTCCAGGAGTTCAGATTGGGAAGAGGGGAGGTCTTTCCCAACGCTACCTGGTGATGCTGCTGGGGTCTGCACCTGAGTCCTTCAGCATGCCAAGCAGCCACTCTAACCACTGAGCAACCTTCCCTTGCAACAAGCAGGGTTTTCTCCAACCAGTTTTAGCTCCAAAGGACATATATGAATGCAGAAGGCTCAGGAGACTTACGAATATGCATTTTTCAAACCACTGCAGCACTGAGCCTACTGCAAACCAGGGTGGACAAAAATCAGTGATTTTTAAAAAAATGATAATAATAAAAAAATCAGATTTTTTTTATTTAAATTGGATTTTTAAAATTTTAAATTGGATTTTTAAAATAAAATGCTTTTGGAGGAAAAATCTTTCTAAAGATAGTTTTCTATTAGAGTTACATTATAGTCCAAAGGCTATTCATCAGGAAATAAGGATTTGTTTTAAGTTTTTCATGTGTGCTAAAACTTAGTCTAAGTTTTTGTTTTTTAAAAAAAATCATTTAACCACACCAGTTAACAAACATATGCTATAATGTTATTGTTTTAGTTAAATAAATTGTTTAAACTGTTATTAAGGAAATGATTCTTTTTCTCCTTCCAATGAAGTACAGCATAAAAGTTCTCCAAATATAAACAGTTAACTTATTAAACCTCACAATCATTGGTCTATGTTATTTCTAATAGTATAACCAAATCAGTAATTCTTGATAGAACTGTAAAAACTACTCTGGCAATTTATTATTCCAAAAACGAAACCTTCACCTGGTTGTAAATATTAAGATGACGCCAGCAAGAATGAGTCCTTCTTTAAAACAATGATTTAAATCAAGTCTTACTGACCAGTGATTTAAATTGTGATTTAAGTCGATTTTATTTAAATGAAATCCACCCTGGTGTAAACTACCAAATGCAAACCCTGCGGGAGATTCAAGACACTCACCCCAGCTCCAAAGTTTTCCCTCGGTGGTGATGAGCAGGCTGTGAGCGGCGCAAGGCCCCGAGACCACCGTCCGGACTTGGACCCCCGAGAGGGAGCCATACCTGTGGGGCCCCCATAAGTTCTGGCCCAGGTTCCTGTAGGCGGCTGCAAGGGAAGGTGGCAATGGCTTAATAATAATAAACGACAGGAGGCAGTCCTGTCGAGAGCAGGCGTCCCTGATGTCCCCCCTCCTCTCAGTGCAAAAAGCAGATTTCCAATAGCACAAATTTTCCACCAGGCAACCCACAACAATTACTAATAAAAACAACACACAGTTCTTATCTGCTATTATGATGCTGTCACCTTAATCGGAAAAATGACTCAAAGCGACTAACAAAGGCAGCAAAACCGACCAAATCCATTACGAAAAACGCAAGGGATTTTGCAGGGATAGACCACTTCTGGCTCAGAGACCTGCACAAGTCTTGGGATATAAAAACCTTAATTATTTGGAGACCAGTTAAGCTATGAGATCGCCTTGCCCCATAAACGCCCGCTTGACCTCTTTGATCTGTGGAAATGGAACTGGCTACGAATACCACCTAACACCCATTAAACATTTGTCTTTTGAAATTTTATTTATGCTTTTCAAGTTTATACATTTCACTGATTTTACAATCGTTTTAACATTTCAAAACTTGACTTCCTTCCCCCTCTTTCTGCGGTTCCTTAAATTTATTTTTAGTATCGTCTGCATATCCAAATTAACTTAGCTCATTTGTTCATCTACTGTAAATATATACACTTATAAAACTGCAGGTTATTACAATAATCCTACCAATGTTCTTAAGTAAAGGTAAAGGGACCCCTGACCATTAGGTCCAGTCGTGACCGACTCTGGGGTTGCGGCACTCATCTAGCTTTATTGGCCGAGGGAGCCGGCATACAGCTTCCGTGTCATATGACCAGCATGACTAAGCCGCTTCTGGCGAAATAGAGCAGCGCATGGAAACACCGTTTACCTTCCCGCCGGAGCGGTACCTATTTATCTACTTGCACTTTGACGTGCTTTCGAACTGCTAGGTTGGCAGGAGCAGGGACCAAGCAACAGGAGCTCACCCCGTCCCGGAGATTCGAACCGCCGACCTTCTGATCGGCAAGTCCTAGGCTCTGTGGTTTAACCCACAGCGCCACCCGCATCCCTACCAACGTTCTTATCTATTTAAACTATTTATCTGTGGGTATTCAATAATTCTTTTATAAACAGTTTGTTATCTTGATTTGAGTTTTGCCATTTCTGCATATTCTATGGGTAGGCAAACTAAAACCTGGAATCCAGCCCGCGGACGGTCCGGGAATCAGCGTGTTTTTACATGAGTAGAATGTGTGCTTTTATTTAAAATGCATCTCTGGGTTATTTGTGGGGCATAGGAATTTGTTCATTTTTTTCTTCAAAATATAGTCTGGTCCCCCACCCCTGTTTTAAACAGTTGTTTTTAACTGGGCTTTTTTCCTCCCCCAATCATCTTGTCGTTTTATTCTTTTTGCAAACTTGATTTTTATTTTTTGTTATTCGCAACAAGGCAGCATGTACATTTTTTGAAGTAAGTAATATAAATTTAAATCCATTGCATTAATATCCTGCATTTTTCTTTTCCAAGGAACTCAAGGTTCTCCTCCTCCTCACTGAATCCACACAACAACCCCGTGAAGTAGGTTAGGCTGTGAGGCAGTGACCGGCCCCAAATTTCACCCAGTTTACTTTTTAGCAGGGTGGGGAGATTTTAACCCTGGCCTTTCCCAATACAGTGGTACCTCTGGTTACGTACTTAATTCGTTCCGGAGGTCCATTCTTAACCTGAAACTGTTCTTAACCTGAAGCACCACTTTAGCTAATGGGGCCTCCTGCTGCCACTGCGCCGCCGGAGCACAATTTCTGTTCTCATCCTGAAGCAAAGTTCTTAACCTAAAGCACTATTTCTGGGTTAGCGGAGTCTGTAACCTGAAGCATATGTAACCCGAGGTACCACTGTATTGGTCCTAGTATTGACACTCCAACCACTGCATCACACTGGCTCTCTATATTAACTGAAATACTTAAAAAAAAGGAAACTCAATAAATCTACACACACACAAAAATAAAAGACAGGTCTAGCTGATCCTGCACCCCCCCCTTTTGCACTAAACTAAAAAGTCCGAAGTGTTGCCACCATTCCTTACAGGGAGGGCTGCTCTATTTCTACCATGGCTAAAATCATCCTCCAGATGCAAATCCACAATTTTCTCCGCTGGGACGCAAAGGCCACGCATTTACACCTGCCCTCCAAATCAGAGGGAAAGCGTTGCATACCCACCAGAGCGGTCCAAATGATTCATAGGTCCAGCATCATTTGCTGCAGCTGGCAGCATCCTTCCCAGGTCTGTCTGTCTGTCTGACCTCTGTTTCCCACACTTCTTTGTCTAACAGGAAATTGCCAGGGGTAAACCCTCGGGCCCTTCTGCAATCGCAACATGCGCTCCATTGCCCTGTCTACATTTTGCAACCCCTCTCCCTTCTGCCAGCCTGCCTTTTTCTTTCTTTCTTTCTTTCTTTCTTTCTTTCTTTCTTTCTTTCTTTCTCTCTCTCTCTCTCTCTCCCTCCCTCCCTCTCTCTCCCGCCTGTCCCCAACCTTTTGTCTTCCTGGAGATCACAGCCTGAGCTCAGATGTCTTTTAAGCCAGACGCCAAACAAAGAGACCACAGTCTGAGCTGGGAGGCAGATGTCAGCTCCAGAGATAAGGAAAATCTGCAGGGTGGCAATGCTGTCCACCCCCCCCCCAATCTGCATTTGATACATACCAGCAGCTTAAAATGCGAGCCTTAATGAGCCAGTGAGCAGATCCCCCATCGGACAGCATCCTGTTCTAACAGTTGCAAATCTAGATGCTTATTATGGGAAGCTTGCAAGCGGGACCTGAGAGCAACAGCAATGATCTCCCCGCTTGAGAATCCCAGGGACCAGAATTTGCAGGTAGATTACCCCTGGATATGAGAGAGTCCCATCTATTTAGCATGGCTTCGTGTGCTGCTCTGGTTCACCAGAAGTGGCTTAGACATGCTGGACACATGACCTGGAAGCTGTACGCCGGCTCCCTCGGCCAATAAAGCAAGATGAGCGCCGCAACCCCAGAGTCGTCCACGACTGGACCTAATGGTCAGGGGTCCCTTTACCTTTAAACCTAGCAACATCAGTAGAGGCCTTCAACTGGAACAGACCTATAGAAAAAAGGTAAAAGTAAAAGGACCCCTGGATGGTTAAGTCCAGTCAAAGGCAACTATGGGGTGCGGCGCTCATCTCGCTTTCAGGCTGAGGGAGCCGGTGTTTGTCCACAGACAGCTTTCCAGGTCATGTGGCCAGCAGGACTAAACTGCTTCTGGCACAAGGGGACACCGTGACAGAAACCAGAGCACATGGAAACGCCATTACCTTCCCACTGCAGTGGTACCTATTTATCTACTTGCACTGGTGTGCTTTCGAACTGCTCGGTTGGCAGGAACAGAGCAACAGGAGCTCACCCTATCACGGGGATTTGAACCGCCGACCTTCCAATCGGCAAGCCCAAGAGGCTTGGTGGTTTAGACATCAGTAGAGGCCTTCAGGGGGACGCGGGTGGCGCTGTGGGTAGAACCTCAGTGCCTAGGACTTGCCGATCGTATGGTCGGCGGTTCAAATCCCCGTGGCGGGGTGAGCTCCCGTCATTCGGTCCCAGCTCCTGCCCACCTAGCAGTTCGAAAGCACCCTTAAGTGCAAGTAGATAAATAGGCACCGCTTTATAGCGGGAAGGTAAACGGCGTTTCCGTGTGCTGCGCTGGTGCGCAACCCCAGAGTTGGTTACGACTGGCCCGTACGGGCAGGGGTACCTTTACCTTTTTAGAGGCCTTCAGTGTAGGTCTCTGAGCACAGCAGTTACAGATTTTATATATAAATATATTTGGTACCCTTTTTTCACATTCTTTATCTTTCTGGTGCTCACACAACTCCCCTTAGCCAAGAAGGACCGAGCAGTAGTCAAGTTATGAACGTGCCGGATGATTAAATACTTTTCATCTCAAGAGAAGAAGAAAACCCAACCCAAATCAAAGCTCAGTTTTTCCTATTGTCATGAGGCCTAAAAGCCTTGACAGAAGAGCAGTTGATGGTAACAGAAATGGAAAGAAATACAGCACCATAAAAAAGAGATAAATAATAGGGCAGAGAAACCCCACCCGTTAAAACACAACCATTCAACAACAGAGGCTCCACGAGAAAATAATTTCAGGAGCAGCCTAGCCCTGAAAATACATGTTGCGACAACAATGCTTATAAAACGTGTTTAGATCAGCCTTGTCCAGTCTGGGGCTCTGCAGACAAAACTACAATTCCTTTTTTTTATAAGATATTTATTAAGATTTTTTAAAGTATTACAATAAAATAAAAAAATAACAAAAATACAAAATAAAAATAATTAAAAACACACAAATTTTCCATTGCTTATTTTCCTTTAGCTTGTTTCCCAGACCTCCTCATACCTCCCTTTTTTGTATTCCACCTCAAATTGTTGGTTCAGCAAATCCTTACCATTATGTTTTTACCTATTTATAACCCTTTTTTCATATTCTCTTAAAGCATTACAGCTGGAAACCACTTAATTTCTATCCAACATCATTCTAACATTCATTAATTTTACAATATTTCTGTAGATAGTCTTTAAATTTCTTCCAATCTTCTTCCACCGACTCTTCTCCCTGGTCTCGGATTCTGCCAGTCATTTCTGCCAATCCCAAAACTACAATTCCTACCAGCCCCGGGGGGAGTAGTCAGGGATAGAATCGCAGCCTTGGAAGAGATCCCAAGGGTCATATGGTCCAACCCCTTGCAGGGATCTCAGCTAATGCTGGGAGTTGTAGGGCAGACCCACACTCCACATTTAAAGCCTATCCGATGCACATGCGACTTCCTGGGAACCGCAGCGTGTTGAAGGTACTGGGAGTGACAGCTCTGTGAAGAGGAAACTACAGTTCCCAAATCACCTGGAGGGCGCCAGTTTTCAGACAGCTGCCCTAGATTGTGGGGAGCGGGCCATGCTTAACGGGCAGTGTGACAAGCTGAGATCTGCACATGCTCAGGGGCACCCTTGGCCTTCTGAAGTGTGCACTTGAACAGCCTTAGGCCCACGACAATGCAGAATGCAGGCCTAAGGGGCTGGTGTGAATTGTACCCCAATTCCCCGGAATGGTGAAGGCATGCTTAAAACAAACTTGTTTATTTAGGAGACCACTGTAAGCAGATGAATTCAGCAGAATTCTAAGAACATTTGTAATGTAACAAGTACTAAGGACAGTCTGGACAGATTTAAAATACAGTGGAACCTTGTGTTACGTACCGTCCTCCTTACAGACACTTCGGGTCACGAGCTCCGCTAACCCGGTAGTAGTTGCAAATTTTGCCCCTGGATGCAAGCGGAAGTTGCATGCTGCCGGCATGGCAGGCGCCATTAGCAAAAGTGTGCCTCATGTTAAGAACAGTATCGGCTTAAGAACTGACCTCTGGAACGAATTAAGTTCGTAACCGGAGGTACCACTGTACGGACTATGAAATAATATGTGGTTGAAAGCGTTGACAATAGGAGGGGATAGAGGGAAGTCTAGAGATTCAGAGAAAGCTCTAAATGCTGATATTTATCGGTACTCTACACTTGTAAAACCAAATAAAAATTATTTTCAAAAGTAAAACAAAACAAACTTGAGCAACATTGCACAGGCCAAATTTCCACCTTAAAAATACAGTAGAACCTCGACTTACCACCACCCCTACTCGCAAACAATCCGACTCGCGACTGCGGCAAATCCGGAAGCAAATACCAGGTTTGCCGCAATTTGCGCATGCGCAGAAGCGGCTTCTGCCGACTGCACATGTGCAGAACGGTGCTTCTCCCAGGGACCAAGATCAACTCACGAACGGACCTCTGGAACGGATTCTGTACGCGAGTAGAGGTTCCACTGTAATTTGGAAAAATAGCATTCTACCTACCTTGCTGCTTAGGCACTTCCTTACGGCCAATCAAGTCCCAGTTGGTGGCTCCAAATATCAGAAGCTGCCCTTTGAACTTGGATCCTTCAAGCTTCTATGAGGGGTAGAGAAGGTGGGAGAGAAAAAGAGAAAGAATCAGATCCAGCATTTGAAATTTGCCAGGGCTAAGTACGGTCCCCCAAGACGAATTAAGTTCGTATCTGGAGGGTCCACTGTTTAAGCTAAACAAGCTAAAACTTAGGGCCCCTCTCTCTTGGGGGCCCCCAAAAAATTTAAAGGGGAAAAAAACACTGGATGTACATTTCCAAAATATAAGATAAAAAACAAATAAGATAAAACCTACATGCAGCAACAGTGCTTTGTTTTGTGCAGGCTCCTATGATGTAAGTAATTGGCCCCGCCTGCTAGCCTGCTCCCTAAAATATCACGGGTTTGCTCATTTCTATATATAGGGTGCCTACATTCTGCATGGACTGGTTGCATGGCCACATATGCAAATGGCTTGAGATACCTATTAGGTCCATCAACTACCATATAGCACAGGGGTCAGCAAGCTCTTCTCGCCTCGGGCCGGTGTCTCCAGCGACGATCGCGCAGCAGGCTGGAGGGCGGGGAAGCGCACACCTGTACGCATGCGCACACACTATTTCCAGAATACTTCCGGGTCGGAGGCACACTAGAAATAGCATTTGCACATGCGTAGGAGGCCCCTGCGCACAAGCTATTTCCAGTGCTCCTCCGACCCGGAAGTGTGTCCCCGCGCCACACTGGTAAGAGCAGGCGGCGGCTACAGGGGTAGCCGTGGGCCAGATATACAAGGGTCTTGGGCCTTATCCAGCCTCCGGGCCGGACGTTGGTGACTGCTGCCATAGTATATATTCAACACAAAAACCAGCGACAATTTGTTGTTGACACAGGACAGCTGCACATATAAAAGGGCCCCATTACCTTCAGTAGCTTAGGGCCTCATCAAACCTAAATCCAGCCCTGTTCCTAACCCACCAGCCCACCTGATCCGCTCCACCCCAGACTTAATTTTGCAACAACAAATGACATTATGGCCAGCATTGTGTGCCTGGCATGGAAGCAATTCAGATCATGGCAAAGAGAGAGAGAAAGAAAACACTACAAAGAGAAACAGGAAACAGTGACAGGAAACGAAGCCGGCTTTGGGTGCTGTGTCTGGGTTGTGAGGGCAGGGTGTGGGTGCCATTCTGTCAGAAGGAAGTATAATAATACTAATTTTATTATTTATACCCTGCCCACCTGGCTGGGTTTCCCCAGTGATGCTCTGCTCTCCCCTCCACAGCTGGACACAAAGGTCCCAGACTGAAGTCAACAGGACTTCCTTTTGAGCAGACACACTGCAAAACACCCTAGGTTCAGGACGGATAACAGAAAGTACTTCTTCATGCAGCACAACTATGGAACTCACTGCTGCAGGAGGCAGCAACAGCCACCAAACCAGATGTCTTTAAAAGAAGACCAGGCAAGTTCCCTGAGAAAGGGGCTATCGATGGCTATTAGCCAACCATGGTTATGCTCTGCCTCGCAGTTGCAAGCAGCAACACTTCTGAATTTGAGTTTCTGGAGAGGACAAGGGGGGCAGGAAGAGGGTTCTTATACTCATCTTTTGCTTGCAGGTTTCGCACAGGCATCTGGTTGGCCACGGTGAGAACAGGAGGCTGGACCAGATGCAACACGAGCATAAAACGCTCTCTCTCTCTCTCTCAACCAAGTCAGGACCCAAACCTTGACTACAGAAACACAGACTGGGTGTACACAATTTCGTACGCTCTTTCTGCGAACCTGGGATTTCCTTTTATTAAAAAAAAGTTTTAAGAATGTAAGAAGGGCCCCACTAGATCTGGCCAATGGCCAATCTTGATGTATAGGTAAAGGACCCCTGGAGGGTTAAGTCCAGTCAAAGGCGACTATGGGGTGCAGCACCCATCTCGCTTCCAGGCCGGTGTTTGTCCACAGGCAGCTTTCTGGGTCATGTGGTCAGCATGACCAATCCGCTCCTGGTGCAATGGGACACCGTGACGGAAACCAGAACGCACGGAAACGCCGTTTACCTCCCCGCCGGAGCGGTACCTATTTATCTACTTGCACTTTGACGTGCTTTTGAACTGCAAGGTTGGCAGGAGCTGGGACAGAGCAACGGGAGCTCACTCCGTCGCGGGGATTCGAACCGCTGACCTTCTGATCGGCAAGTCCAAGAGGCTCAGTGGTTTCCACCCGCTTGACCTAAATCTCGGTGTAGCGTCCTGTTCTCCCAATGGATGCCCCGATGCCTGTTACGAGATGCTACCAAGCAGGATCTGAGCATAAGAGCAACCCTACTTGCGATTCAGAAGCCTAACTATCTCTGACAGTGGAAGAACGGAAGAGCTGGCAGCTGGATCAGGCCAATGGCTCCTGTGGTCTGGCATCCTCAGGTGCCCCTTAGGAACCCGCTACAGGGACCCAAGCACAAGAACCCTCCCTGTCCTGTGGTTTTCAGCAACTATTATTCAGAAACATTACTGCCTTTGACTGCGGAGGACAGAGCATAGCCATCATAGTTAGAATAATAATAATAATAATTTATTATTTGTACCCCGCCCATCTGGCTGGGTTTCTCCAGCCACTCTGGGCATCTTCCAACAAAGTTTAAAAATACATTAAAATGTCACACATTAAAAACTTCCCTAAACAGGGCTGCCTTCAGATGTCTTCTAAATGTCAGGTAGTTGTTTATCTCTTTGACATCCGATGGGAGGGCGTTCCACAGGGCGGGTGCCGCTACCGAGAAGGCCCTCTGCCTGGTTCCCTGTAGCTTTGCTTCTTGCAATGAGGGAACTACCAGAAGGCCCTCAGCGCTGGACCTCAGCGTCCGGGCAGAACGATGGGGGTGGAGACGCTCCTTCAGGTATACTGGGCCGAGGCCGTTTAGGGCTTTAAAGGTCAACACCAACACTTTGAATTGTCTCATAGAATAGTCTCATTGCCCTTTGCAAATTTGCCCAATCCGCTTGCAAAGCCATCAGTTGGTGGCCATTGCTGCCTCCGACAATCGAGCTGTGTGTAAACACCGAGGAGGAGTACACACGAAACAGAAGCAACAAGGTTCCTATGACTGGATCAGGCCAGAGGGAGGGGCCCTCTTAGTCTAGCATCCTGTCCTTTGGGGCCACTCAAAAGGAAACCCTCAAGGAAGACCCCAAACTCTGCCCATCGGCAGTTGCCAGCAATTGGCAATCGGTGGCATCCTGCGTCACACTGCAGAAGAACATCGTAAGAGTCCTGCAGGAGATGGATCAGGCTGGTCAACCACCTTAGTCCTCATAATGGGAAATCTGCAAACAAGCTCCAACCCCAAGAGCAACGCTCTGCTCTTCCTGGGACTTCCAGCAGCTGGCAATGAGGAAGCAAGTTTGGTGCTCCTGCAGCCAAAACGCAGCAACTTAAAAAAAAAATTAGCCCGGCCGTTTTAACAAGCAAGAAACAGCCCGCTGTTTTTTGTTTTTCCCCCTCCCAATTCTCCCTCCTCCCTCCACTGCGGTCTTGCCTTGGCAGGCCTGGAGGCAGACAAAAGGCAGAGGAGGAGGGGGGGGAATGTGGGAGTTTGCAGACAGGCCCTGCTGTCCGGAGGGGCCGGGCTTCTCTGCTCTGCAGGAGGACTTCCCTTACCCAGAGAAAGGGGGTGGGTGGGCCCCCACGCGGTCAGACAGGGAAGCCTCCAGCCCCTCCTAGCGGGCGGAGGGCAAGCATCAGCATCAGTGTCCTCACGTGGATTCCCAGAGCCAAGGAAGGGAGAACCTCCCCCCCAAAAAGTGGCCTTATAACACAGGCATGCCAGTCCTAACATCTTGAATCGCTGCATGCTACGTCTTTGGGGTTTGCAAACAGCAACAGATGCCAACTAACACTAGCACCCCCCCCAAGTTCTCCAAGTGTGTTGTGTGATTTGGGGGGGGGGGCTGGGGGCGGCAGGAGGAAGTTTGCTAGTTTGCTGCTCCAATGTGCACACAGTCTATATCTGATGGAAACTGCAAGTGGATGAAATTGAGAAACTCAAGATCATTGCCAGAGGAATACAGAAAGGAGGCTTTGAACCATTTGTCCACCTGGCCCAGTGTTGTCAACACCGGCTGGCAGTGGCTCTCTAGGGTTTTAGGAAAGGGGTGTCTTTTCCTACCTGGAGGTGCTGTTGGGGACTGGACCTGCGTCCTTCTGCATGCAAAGCAGGGGCTCTCACGCTGAGCTATGCCTCTTCCCACAAAGACACAGGAATTTAGGAACCTGCTTTATACTGACTCAGAGGACTGGTCTGCTGCCTAGCTCAGTACTGTCGACACGGACTCGCAGCAGCAGCTCCGCAGCATTTCAGTCAGGGAGCCTTTCCACCCATACCTGGGTGATAGCAGGGACCGTATGTGGGGTTTTCGGCTTGCAAAGCACTACACCACAGCCCTTCCCCTAAAAAAAATCAAGCAAGATTCTGGTCCTCATTGTTCTGAATTTAGGGCCAATTTAAATGGAACGGGGCCTTTTCAGATCCAAAGCCTCAGGTAAGGGGACAGTCCCAGTTGCCTGAACCAAAGTTAGCCACGTCAATTAATTTCAATGGGTCTACTCCAAGTAGGGCTGGCACTGGCTTACATCCTCTTATCCCTGAGCTAGCTACAGGTTTTGCCTGTCGTTTCTGCACAAGTATCTACCAGCACCCCATTTCCCGTGTCTGCAACCCCTGCAAAGGAAAAGGGAGATGGTAACAGGATAGGGGAGGTTCCCATGCTCTCCGCCCCCCCATCCCCAAAAGATGGAGGGAGCCCCATATCTGCCTTCAACCTGTTTCCCTCCATACATTTGGGGTCCAAGCACCTGACCAATGGCCTTGATGGCTGGGACTAATGGGGTTTGGAATCCAACAACATTCTGTGTGAATGAGGGAAGGCTGCCCTATAATTTCCAGCCCCCAAAAGGGGAGTCCCTGTCTTCTTCCCCCCACCCCACCCCACCTCAAACAGCTTTCCAAGTAGACTCAGCCCCTCCACTCACAACATACTCCTTCCTTCTCAGTGATTGAGACCCCCTCTGCCAATATTCCCATCTCTACGTTATCCACCCTTTCCCCTTAAATAGGGGGTCGTCAACTCCTAATCTCTCCTCCCTAAAACAAGGTATAACCCCCCCTTCAAAATATCAATGCTCTGCCTACCTCTGCCTAAATACAGTGGTACCTCGGGTTAAGAACTTAATTCGTTCCGGAGGTCCGTTCTTAACCTGAAACTGTTCTTAACCTGAAGCACCACTTTAGCTAATGGGGCCTCCCGCTGCTGCTGGAGCACGATTTCTGTTCTCATCCTGAAGCAAAGTTCTTAACCCGAGGTATAATTTCTGGGTTAGCGGAGTCTGTAACCTGAAATGTCTGTAACCTGAAGTGTATGTAACCCAAGGTACCACTGTATTTTACCCCTCACCCGCCAAATCACAGGGTCCCCAACTCCTAATCCTTCCCTCCTAACACAAGGAAACCCCCCAAACAGGTAGGTCCCCCATCACAGCACCTCCCCAGATATGAACACCCCGCAAAAAACAGCAATTTTGGGAATATCTTACAATGCGTTCCTTGCTGTGTTCCGGCTCGCTGACCACCACGGCGGCCTGCGGAGACTCCTGGTTTTGGGGGGGCTGCTCCCCGCCGCCCCGTCCTCCTCCTGCCCGGCCTGGCTTCTTGCCCCCTCCTGCCGCCACAGGGGGAGGTGGCAGCGCCAGCCCGTCCTGTTCGTCCCCACTGCTGCCGCCACCCCCGTTGCTGCTGCCGCTGCCCCCTCCGTCCCGGGCCTTTTTCTTCCCCGGAGGGGGCGCCCCACGAGTCAGGGCGGACCGCTTGCGCGTGCCTCCAGTCCCGTTGCCGGCACCGTCCCAGGTGGCCGAAGAAGCCGCCGTCGCTTTCCGCCTGGGCATCCTGGTCGCCCGCCTTCGATCTCCCTGGATCGTCCCGCCTGCAAAAGGGGGGGGGATCAATTGGGGGGGGCAGAGAGAGGAAAGAGGTGTCACTGCAGAATTCATTTCACTTTTTCATCTACGTCCCCCCTTTCCCTCCAAGGAGTGCCTGGTTCTCTCCCCCATACTTTAAACCCAACAACAAGCCTGCGAGGTAGGCTTTAGCCGAGAGGTGGCCCCCGAGGTCGCCCAGTGAGCTTCACGATGGCCATGGCGGGATTTGAACCCTGGTCTTTTCCAGCTCCTAGTCCTACACCCTAACCACTAGGCCACCACGACATAACTGAGGTGTGTCTTGAACCCTTTTGAGTTCATCACTGATTATTATCTGCATTTTAATACATTTGTTTTCAATTACACCGTTTCGATTCTATTGGCATTTCATTATTATTTTTTAAAAAAATACAATTTCCATTAAATTTTCTGTTTTACAATTTAGAATACTCGTTTAAGCGTCCTTAAAATATCATTGACTTTCTTTCTTCTCTTTCCATGGTTCATATTTTACATAAACCAAACCATTCTGTATTCCATTATTACATCCATCAAAACTTATTTAATCGCTTAATTACTTTTTTCACCATCGTCTTTTAAATGTTTCCCAGCTTTTTGTACTTTTATCCGCCTTGTTTTCATTTATTGTAAACTGTTTCGAGTCTCGGAAGAAGTCTCAAAAAAATGTTATAAATAGATGCTTTTTGCCATTTTTACTGAAAATTGCATTGTTTTATTTTTTGAGGGTTTTTCCCCATTACCATCACAGGGTGTATAAATTTTGTGAAATTTATAAATGAAAACAGAACAGCAGAGTGTGAGTGAGAGAGGAAACTGAGGCAGGGGCTCCTAGCCCTCTTCCCCTTCTCCAAATACACAATTTCACGGACACTATTTATTTATTGCCTTTTTTTCCTTTAAGGAACTTAAGAAGGCATGCATAAGTTCTCCTCCCCATTTCATAGAATTGTGAAGTTGGAAGCAAACACAAGATCATCTTCACAACAACCTGTGAGGTAGGTCAGGCTTGAGATTGAGCGACTGTGGCCCAAGTCAGCTTCGTGGCTGAATTTGAACCCGGGGTCCCTCCCAGGGCCTAGTCCCAACACTATTTAAGCACTACAAAAGTGAAATTTATTTTATTTCATGGAATTTATATTCCACTTGGTGGTTTAAGGGAGGGGGGGGGAAGAATCACTCAAAGCCTTTTACAAAAAAACCCTATTACCCTGCCCGTTCCTTTTTCCTGCATATTTTTAAAGAAGGTGGCAGAACTCTCTTAAAATACACAGCAATGAAAAGTATCATTTGTTATGAAATGGAGGGATGGACACCCCCCCATTCAAATGCTTAAACCCCACCCCAATGAAGTGTTTTGCAGAGGGGACCCAAAAACTACCAGTTCAAATTATTGGGGGGGGGTGCCGTTGGTAGTAAATCACCCTCTAAAATTGGCTTGTTGGTGTTTAAAACAAAAACCAGAACAGCTGATTTTTTATTTCCCCCCCCCCCTTTCATAAAACTTTATGGAGAAGGGGCATTTTCACCCCCCCAAAAGGCTCTCAAATTGTAAGTACATGATCTACCTTATCCCAATTCTTCAGGGAAGTGGGGTGAAGTAGAGTGAACCCCCTCCCATGCCAGCCTTGAAAGAGGGGGCATTATTATCTCCCCCCTAAAAAACCCACATTGAGAGGTACAATTTAAACCTCCACAGTCTTCCCAATTTGGAGGAAACTCCTCCATTTAATTATAAGTGGGGTTTATGGGGAGAAGATCCCACCAATTTGGCTCCCCACTAGGAACCCTTGGGGGGGAACCCTACCCCAGAAACCCATTACAAGGTGCACCCCTCAAACTCTCACCCCCACAAAAAACTAGGGGGGCAGGAGCAGTAACCCCACAGCAACTCCTGGGGCCACGAAGCCAAACTTTTGTGTTTGTGTGGTAGGGAAATATAAACTCCCATATATGAAAGAGGGAGCGATAACCCCACAAAATAAAGATGGGGGTTATTTTTTGGGGGGGGACACGGCTGGCTAATAGCTCAACCCCTCCCCAAACATTAAACCGCACATGGCCTTTAGAAAATGAAACAGATTTGGCCAGCCAAATAGATGGAGCCCCTCCACAAAATATCTCTACCCCGCAGCGAAAAAGCGAGAACCCCAAAAAGATATCGGGGTGAGAATCCCCATAAATATTGGGGAGGTGGGAAATAATGTCATGGGCTAACCCTGGGGTCAGCAACCTTTTTCAGCTGTCGTCCCTCAGACCATATGGTGGGCTGGACTGTATTTTTTTGGGGGGGGGGGGGAATGAATGAATTCCTATGCCCCACAAATAACCCAGAGATGCATTTTAAGTAAAAGAACACATTCTACTCATGTAAAAACACCAGGCAGGCCCCACAAATAACCCATAGATGCATTTTAAATTAAAGGACACATTCTACACATGTAAAAACACTTTACATGTGGGTTGGATTGAGAAGGCGATTGGGCCGTATCCAGCCCCTGGGCCTTAGGTTGCCTACCCCTGGGCTAACCCCATCCTAACAGGGTGGGAAACCCCCCAATAATTTACTTATTTGTGTTTTAAGTATGGAGAGGGGGGACCTAGATAGCCTGCTCCCCCCCCCAATAATGCAATATGTGAGGCAGGGAATTGATTCCCTTTCACATAAGCACCCTCACAAGTCACAAAACCAGAGTTTGGCGTGCGAATAGGGGAAACTAGGCCTTATAGACACCGACCCCAAATAAAACTTATCCATTTTGTTGCCGTTCAAGAGGCTTGCTCCAAAAAGCACGCCACACAAAGTGGGGCAACCCATTCCAACACAACCAGCCCCCTAGCATGAAACCAATTTCTCCCATTTTGGGGGTCCTACAGTTTTAGAGCTGCAAGGGAACACCCTCTGACACACACACATCCCCCCATTTCCACAGTCCTCCTTCCCCACCCCACCAAAACAGGTTAGGGGATACAGAGCATGCCATTTTTATATAAAAAAGGAGGCTGGATGCTAACAAACTCACAGTCTATCCCTTACAAACACACACACAAAAATGGCCCATGCTTCTCCAAAATTAAAGAGGGAAAGGGTTGGGTTTTTTGTGGCAGGGGGGACACCTCACAGGAAAACACAGCAACTCCCCATTGTAGGTCAAATATAGGGCTAAGAGTCCCCCAAATAACCCGACACCCCATAAAATATGGGGGAAGCCCAGGCTCCTTCCCCAGTTGTTTCAAAAAAAAATCTATTCATTTGTTCCCCAAATTTAGGCATATATATATAGATATATATGTGCTCCCTAAGGACCCCCTATAAAATAACAAGAGGGTGAGTCAAGCCCCATACATTAAAACTGAGGGTTTTTTGACCACACAACCCCCATTCAATGGAAAGGAAAAGACCCTAAATATCCCCTCAAAGTTACCCCTTTAAATATATGACTCCCTCCCTCCAATTTAGCCTTTCCCCCCAGTTTTAAACCAGGGAATTCCCCCCCTCCCTCAGCAAAAAAAACACACACAAGAAAAAAAAACTTACTTCTCACTGTCTCAGTGTTTGCTACACTTACAAGAGGGGAGAGACTCGCCCAGCAATTTTGGAAATTTAACTATTAAAACTGACCTGCACCAACACACCAGATTTCATTAAACAGATAATGCAATGAGAAATTGGGAGATAATGCAAGGAGAAATTGGAAGGGGTGTCCTCCGCAGCCCGATTGCGCCCCAACAAATAAATATCTGGAATAAATACACAACTTTTCATTTGCTTTTAAAAAAAACAAAAAGGACACCCAGCTGTTCGCCCCCCCCCCACCAAAATGTATTGAAAACAGAACAAAGCGCAGGAAGGGGGGAAAAGGAAGCCCCTTTCCCATCAACGCACAGCAGTTTGCAATCTTAAATTTGGAAAGAGGGAAAAAGCCCCCACCTCGTGCAAATGCACAAAAGTGTTTAACGAAAGCATTGCAACACAAAACCGGATGGATTCTTAAAAAGTAAAAGTCTTGGGAGAACTTGTTCCTCTCCCCCGCTATCCGAAGTATTTTAACATTTCAATTTCAAAAAAAATAAATTAAAATCAGATTTAAAATGAGAAACTCTTTCAGAAAACTACACACCCATTGTTTTGGGTGGAGGGGGCCAACCCTCTCAAATACAAAAAGAGAGAGAAAGACTTTGAATAAATAAGAGACTATTTATAATCCTACCTGATTCTCAACTCCTTCCTGTTAAAAATAGTAATAATCTATTATTGGCCCCCCAGGTGGAACTAAATCCGCGTCTTCCCCCCCCCCTCCCCAAACCCGGTAACAAAACACCCAATTCTCGGTGCAAATAAATAAATTTCAACCGTCCCGATTTCCAGTCCTTTTTTTGTTTTTGTTTGGGCCTTTGCTGGAAAAAGGTAAAAAAGAAGAATAATTTCCCCCCATCCCCTCAAAAAAGCACCCCTGCCCCCAAATCTTCAATCACCCCCCACTCCACCATTTTTTTTAAAAAAAATGTGCTAGTTTGCAAAATCAGGAGATGGAAAAAGAAAAAAGAAAACACAGAACAAACTTTAGCTTTCTTGGGTCGTCTTATTTCCCCCCCCCTCCCGCTTTCAATCAGAAATACCGACTGGTTGGAATCCTCCTCTTGCAAGATGTACGTCTGAATGCAGGTTCCGAATCTTCCCGCATCTAATTCGTGCCCCCCCCCCTCCAAAAGCCCCGGCTGCCTCTTTTTTTATATATTGATTGCGAACAATGGGATCTCTGTCTGTCTCCGATTAAACCACGTGGATCCGCCTTCCTTCCCCTTTTTTTTTGAAAGGGGGAAAAAAATCACCCCCTCCTTACTCCCCCCCCCCCCTCCGCGCATCTTGCAAAAAAAGAGAGAAAAAAACCCCAAACACATCCGCACACACTCACACAACTTTCTTTGCAATAGCAGTTAGGATCAGATTTCAAGCTGGGAGGAGCAGCCGCCTTGCAAAATGATTGCTTTTAATTATTAGGATGGTTTTGAAAAGAAAGAAGTAAAAAGAGAAAGAGGGGGGGGGATCTCTTTTTTTTAATGTTTTGGACTACTTCCTGTGGAAGGGCGGGGGGGAGAGGCAGCTCCTTAGAGCCCACCCACCAGATCCACTTAAAATATAAATATGAGCCGCGCTGCATATGCTACAGTAGAAAACAAGAAACACATGTATTAGCAGGAAAGGAAGAAGACGAGGAGGGGGGAAGAGGGAAAAAAGATCAGCCAGAAGAGACTCGCTTTATCAGCACAGCACCGCCTTAAGGGCTGGATGACTGCAGAAGAAGGATTTGGGGTTTTGCTTGGTTTTGCTTGGTTTTGGAACAAAAGAAAGTGCTTTCTGATAATACTGTTTCTTAGTTTCCCATTACAATCCAACAATAGCCTCCTTATAGCAACACCCATCTATAATACAATCGTTAATACAGTGGTACCTCGGGTTAAGAACTTAATTCGTTCTGGAGGTCTGTTCTTAACCTGGAACTATTCTTAACCTGAAGCACCACTTTAGCTAATGGGGCCTCCCGCTGCCGCCGCGCGATTTCTGTTCTCATCCTGAAGCAAAGTTCTTAACCCAAGGTACTATTTCTGGGTTAGCGGAGTCTGTAACCTGAAGTGTATGTAACCTGAAGCGTATGTAACCCGAGGTACCACTGTACCAATAGTTCAAATACCAAATGTAATAAACAAAAATCTGCCCTTATTCCCTTATAGGGGACACAAGAGCCCTTACACAGTGGTACCTCTGGATACGAATGGGATCCGTTCTGGAGCCCCATTCGCATCCTAAGCAGAACGCAACCTGCGTCTGCGCAGGTCGTGATTCGCTGCTTCTGCGCATGCGCGTGACGTCATTCTGAGTGTCTGTGCATGCGTGAGCGGCGAAACCTGGAAGTAACACGTTCCGTTACTTCCGGGTCACCGCGGAGCGTAACCTGAAAACGCTCGACCTGAAGCGACTTTAACGCCGAGGTATGACTGTAGAGCCCTTTGTAGGTTCTCCATCGGTCGGAGAAAATAACAGAGACCAACCAGAGAATATTGAGAAGCGAAGCAGCTAATAATTGATTGTTGATTTATTGATTGTTGCAACAGGCTGCTCCCTTCATCTGCAGGAAAGGAGGAGGACCCAGAACAAAGGTGTGCCTGCCCTTATATAGACATTTTTAATTGCCCGCCCTGGAGTCCAAGACCACCCCCAGAAACATCATACCTACATCACAGAAAGGGGTGTAGCTCAAGACCACTCCCCAGATACATCATACCTATAGTTGGTCTATGGCAACCTACATATCACAGAAAGGGGTGTAGGTCAAGACCACCTCCAGATACATCATACCTACATCACAGAAAGGGCAGTCTACAACAGAAATCTGAGTGCGTTGTTTAGCTCCTGTCTGGAAGGTTACCTGTTAATGGTCACTTGATTGGATACCATGGGGAGCCAGGCCAGTCTTTTGTAATGATAAATACTTAGTTCCTGAGCCAGGTCACAGGCTCACCCTATTCATACACAGACATACCCTTAAGACAGGATTTGTGAAGGAAAAGACAGTGGGGAGGCTTTTCCATTTTCCTTCGACCTTGCAGAGAAATATTTGAGGTCAATTTGGGAGGGACAAAATGGTTTCAGGACTTTTTCTGTGGGGTTTCAGGCATGTGGTTTATATATGGAGTTATGGCGTTTGTCCACAGACAACTTTCCGGGTCATGTGGCCAGCAGGACTCTACCACTTCTGGCGCAATGGGACACCGTGACGGAAACACCATTTACCTTTCCTCCACAGTGGTACCTATTTATCTACTTGCACTGGTGTGCTTTCAAACTGCTGGGTTGGCAGGAGCTGGGACAGAGCATCGGGAGCTCACCACCAATGAGGAGATTCGAACCACTGACCTTCTGATCGGCAATTTGGAGTGCAGACAAAGGGCCCACAAAATGATCAAGGAGCTGGAGCTGGGACAGCGCTGTTGGTTAGAGCGCGGTGCTGATAATGCCAAGGTTGCAGGTTCGATTCCTGTATGGGATAGCTGCATTTTCCTGCAATGCAGGGGGTTGGACTAGAATCATCGGGGCCCCTTCCAACTCTACAATTCTATGGAGTGACCCCTGATGTGGGTGCTGAATAATGTGAAGGACAAAATATAAATATCTGTGGGACCTTTTCGGGGGAAAACATCCAGGAGTTTTTGAGAACCACCTTCTGGAATCAGATGTGCAATAAAATGCAACACTTCCTGGGGTTTGCTGTAGCAATTTTAAGCTGAGATTCCTGAATTGCAGGGGTTCGGACTAGATGACTCTTGGGTTTCCCTCCAACTGTTCTACTATTCCTTCCATCCAATCGGATTGCCCTCTTCCATCGCAGAAGTGCTGTCATTCCAATGGAGGCCTTTCCAACCGGAACGGCTGGGACGTGAGCGTTCTGTGATGTCACAGCAGGACAGCCAATCCCCAGCTGCCCCTGCTATACTCCAGAGATATCTGGTTGTCCGGGTGCACTTTAATCGAAAACCAGTGGTAGCAGAATGGATGATGCAAAGACAAGCAGGCGCCTCAGGAGTTGAGACTGAAGCATTGTCTCAGCTTCCCCCCAAAATGGGACTCTCTTGTAAATCCCTCCGATTCTCCAGCTGCGTTAAAAATAATTGGTAGGTTGCCCATGTCAGTTGTCTGGGCTTGTTTGGTCGTTAAAGTCTTCTCGTCGTCGGTGTGTCTGGAGTACGAAGCACAGTTCGTAACAGGCGGTCAGGTTTCTGTTTTGCTCTTTTCCGGATAAACCCGAACAAACCGAATTTAATTCGAAACAAGTGCTTTGATTGGAGGGAGTCCGTCTTCAGTTTCTCCCCCTTCCCCGCTAGTATATTGAATTTACAAAACTTAGTAACGTACAAAGTACCTTTCCCGATCTAGCAAGTGGACACACATTTTCTCCAGCTCTGTCTGAGTAGCCCAGAGGTTGTCAACTCTGGCTGGCAGCAGCTGTCCAGGCAGAGAAGGATGTTTCTCTTTAGGTACTTCTCTGGTCCCTTTAAATTAGAGGGTGGGGGACCTGAGACCTAGCAGAAGATTCAGGACAGCTAAAAGGAAAGTACAGCTCAAAAAAATAATAATGACACATTGTTAAACTATGGAACTCCCTGCCACAGGAGGCAATGATGGCCGGATTAAATTCTTGAAGGAAAGGGCTATCAATGGCTGAAAGCCACAATGGCTATGCTCTGCCTTTGTACCTGTAGCCAGCAATGCTTCTGAATACCAGTTGCTGGAAAGCCCAGGAGGGGCAGAGTTGGTCTTGTGTTCGAATCCTGATTGTGGGTTTCCATTTGAGGCATCTGGCTGGCCAGTGTGAGGGCAGGGTGCTGGACTTGATGGGTCCCTGGCTTGCTCCTTCTGCAGGCTCTTCTCACGCTCCTGTGACCTTCTGCATGCAGAGCAGCCACTCTACAGCTGACCTACAGCCCCGCCAGCTCTAGAAGTTGGGGTTCTACCACCCAGGTGTTAAGATGACCCACCAGAAATTGGCCACCAGCCTTCTGCCCACTCCTGGCTTAGGTTGGCAGCAGCACAAATCTGTCAAGAGGATGTGCTTTGCTTTGCTAGGAAGCACCTAGGCAGCGTGGGAGAATCTTAAATTTGATGCCACACCTCTTTCAGGTTAGGTGACTCCCTGCCTGAGAGACAGCTCTCCAAATGCAATGGATGTCTGGGGAAAACACTCACACACTCCATTTTTATTTATTACTGTACTACGAATCTAAGCAAGCTTTCCAATTTATTTGATCGGATCAGTCATAAATTCCCCATAGCAATTATACTTTATTTGGGATGGGGATTTTAATGCCCAATTTGGAGCAACTGCAAAGGGTCTCTGGCTGCCTGTAGGCTTAGTTCTGGATAGGGTTGTCAGATTTCAAAAAGTAAAATTGTTTTAGGAAAAAATTGCTGAGGGAACCTGCCCCCAAAATAGTATTTTTAAGCTTTTGGAGTTTACAGTTTCCCCTTGACTCTGTATCCTGAAACCCAGGAGAACACAATCACTTCCTTCCAAGTTTCCCTGTTAGTGAGGACCGGGTCCAAGATAGATGATTCCCCTCACTGCTTCTTCCACCTTCTGGGAAATGAAATTGTCAGCAAGGCAATGGAGGAATTTGTCGGACCTTACATTCTTGGCAGAGTTCCCACAGATATTGGGGAAGTTGAAGTCTCCCATGACTACTATATTTCTCCTTTTTGAATGTTTGGTATTCTGCTCTAGAAAGGCATCACTCAAAACCTCAGTCTGGCTTGGTGATCTATAGCAGACACTTATAGTAAGGTCACTGTTGTTTTCCCCTCCTTCAAGTTTTACCAGTACCCTCTCAATCTGCCTTTCATGTTCCGGGTCATAGATTTACATATCCTTTATATAAAACGCTACTCCTCATCCCTCCCATCATGGATGTTGGCAAATTGGATTTTTAAAAGCCAACATAATATTAGAATTGAAGCTGTCAGAGAGGCTGTGTTTTAACGCTCAAGAACTTGGCCAAGTCTCCTTCTCCTTCTTCTTCTTCTTCTTCTTCTTCTTCTTCTTCTTCTTCTTCTTCTTCTTCTTTTGAGATTATTGATTTTTATATTATGGATGTATGTTCTGTATTATTTCATTAATGCTATCGCCTAGCACAAGTTTGTCATGGCCTTTGGCTAGAGCAATAAACTGATGAACTTGAAGATACTGCAAAATGAGTAATCATCCTTGCCCCCGGAAAATTGAGGCTTTGTCTCTGGTTGATCATCACAACAACCCTGTGAGGTAGAACATACAAATCCACTCAGCAAGTTTCATGGCTCCTACCTTATCCTCACGTAGACTGAGCTGAGAGACAACCAACCAAATTCACTTAGCTAATACCATGGATTTGAATTGGGGAGGGGGTAGTTTGCCCATCTAAGCCCTGCTCAGAGGAGACCCTGGGGCATATCCATAAAGCTAAAGGGACCCCTGACCATTAGGTCCAGTCGTGGCCGACTCTGGGGTTGCGGCACTCATCTCGCTTTATTGGCCGAGGGAGCCGGCGTACAGCTTCCAGGTCATGTGGCCAGCATGACTAAGCCGCTTCTGGCGAATCAGAGCAGCGCACGGAAACGCCGTTTAACTTCCGTCTGGAGTGGTACCTATTTATCTGCTTGCACTTTGACGTGCTTTCGAACTGCTAGGTTGGCAGGAGCAGGGACTGAGCAACAGGAGCTCACCCCGTTGCGGAGATTCGAACCACCGACCTTCTGATCGGCAAGTCCTAGGCTCTGTAGTTTAGACCACAGTGCCACCCGCATCCATACCATACTTAAAAGGCACCCATCAGGGATTTAAAGCCTATGGCTCCCCCACAACAAAGAATGTGGGAACCATAGTTTTCCCACCCACAGAACTACAATTCCCAGCACCCTTAAACTACAGTTGGCAGGATACTTTAGGCAGGAGAGTTAAATGTAAACAGTTACAATCATCAGTAGGATGGGAATATCACTTGTAGTTTAAGGGTGAATTCCGGACATAATGGAAAGCGTTAAAGGATTTGGTTTATCATAAAAGATGCAGGAGTAAAGGATTAATAGGACCCACAAAGGAGAAGATCTTGTTTTCCATCGCAAAGTGGAATCTTTTTTCCTTCTTTTGGAGTCCTTCTTTTGCAACCCACCAGAGGGCGCCATTGAGCTTCCCCATAAGCTCATACAGAGCACAGCGAATTTCGATGAGGGAGGCAAATAAAATAAAATAAAATAAAATAAAAACATTGCAGGGAAAGTTGTCAGCATCTGTAGCTACATTACTACCCACCCCTTGGGCAGGGGGGACAAAAGACAGGCAAAGGCGGCCCGTGAATTTCCTTCCTGCCAGCCCAATGATGGTACTGCATTTATGGGATTTGAACCCTTTCCTTCCTCCCAGGGTAGCAAACGTCAAAATGTGAAAAGAGTACAATTTAAAGAATAAAATAGAAACACACCTAATCCCCCCCCCCAATGATCTCATATCCCCCAAGTATTCTGATTTAGCTGTGATACCTGCATTGCAGGACATTGGAGTAGATCAGGAGTCAGCAAACTTTTTCAGCAGGGGGCCGGTCCACTGTCCCTCAGACCTTGTGGGGGGCCGGACTATACAGTGGTACCTCAGGTTAAGTACTTAATTCGTTCCGGAGGTCCGTTCTTAACCTGAAACTGTTCTTAACCCGAAGCACCACTTTAGCTAATGGGGCCTCCTGCTGCTGCCGCACTGCCAGAGCCCGATTTCTGTTCTTATCCTGAAGCAAAGTTCTTAACCTGAAGCACTATTTCTGGGTTAGCGGAGTCTGTAACCTGAAGTGTATGTAACCTGAAGCATATGTAACCCGAGGTACCACTGTATTTTGAAGGGAAAAAATGAACAAATTCCTATGCCCCACAAATAACCCAGAGATGTATTTTAAATAAAAGCACACATTCTGCTCATATAAAAACACCAGGCAGGCCCCACAAATAACCCAGAGATGCATTTTAAATAAAAGGACACATTCTACTCATGTAAAAACACGCTGATTCCCGGACCGTCCACAGGCCAGATTTAGAAGGTGATTGGGCCAGATCTGGCCCCCGGGCCTTTGTTTGTCTACCCATGGACTAAATGACCCCTTCCAAATTTGCAATTCTACGAGTCTGTGGTTCTTGTTCTCGGTCAATAGGACCAGTGGGGAATTCTAGAGTTCTCCTCAAGGATTTGTTCCTGAGTGTCTCTTTGAGGGGAAATGTGAGGGGGAACGATGGGAAAAGTCAAAGGAAAACCAAGGCAGGCTTTGCTGCCAGACAGTGGCGTAGCGTGGGGGGTGCAGGGGGGGCCGGCCGCACCGGGCGCAACATCTGGGGGTTAGGGCAAATCCACGGGTTAGGGGGCGCAAATCCACGGGTTAAGGGGCGCAAATCCACGGGTTAGGGGGTGCCAATTACTTGCCTTGCCCCGGGTGCTGACAACCCACGCTACGCCACTGCTGCCAGATGTGACAAACTTTCCAGGCACGACAGAGTGCCTCTCTCCCCATCTTTGAGGACTTGAACGGCAAGCCGGCCTTAAAATTGCTTCTCATTGAGGACGTCCGGAGGAAACCTTTGGCTAGAAGGAAAACAATGACTTCCTCCTCATCTGTTTATTAGAGGAAACAGACCCGGAGCGAAGACCGCAGGGAAACCCACGCAGCCGTAATCTGAAGCACAAGGAAGAACTTTGGGGAAGGGTGTAGTGCTTGGAGCAACTGCTTGGAATGCAGAAGGTCCTGGGTTCAATAGGAGAGAGTCTCTCCACCCCCAACCCAAAATCCCGGAGGGCCTCTGATGGCTGGTGTAGCTAAGCCTGAGCTAGATGGACCAATGCTCGGATTGAGAACCTAGTATTGTCTGCACTGACTGGCAGCAGCTCTCTAAGGTCTCAGGCAGGGGACGTTCCCAGCAGCCCTATGTGGAGATGCTGCAATTGGGGATTGAACCCAGGGCCTTCTGCATGCCAAGCACCTTCTATACCACAGACCTGCATCCTGTTTGCTAAACCCCAAATAACATTCTAGTCCTCATGTTCCCGAACAAAGGGCTGGTTTAAACAAGGAGCTGCCTTATTCCATGTCGGACCATTGGCCCTGCCTAGCTCTGTATGGCCTCGGCCCAGTATACCTGAAGGAGCGTCTCCAACCCCATCATTCTGCCCGGACGCTGACATCCAGCGCCAAGGGCCTTCTGGTGGTTCCCTCATTGTGAGAAGCAAAGCTACAGGGAACCAGGCAGAGGGCCTTCTCGGTAGTGGCGCCCACCCTGTGGAATGCCCTCCCACCAGATGTCAAAGAGAACAACAACTACCAGACTTTTAGAAGACATCTGAAGGCAGCCCTGTTTAGGAAAGCTTTTAACGTGTGACATCTTAGTGTATTTTTGGTCTTTGTGGCAGCCGCCCAGAGTGGCTGGGGAAACCCAGCCAGATGGGCGGGGTACAAATAATAAATTGTTGTTGTTATTATTATTATTATTATTATTATTATTATTATTATTATTATTACATACACTGATTGGCAGAAACAGCTCTCCCGGGATCCAGGCAGCTGTCTATCCCTGCCCTACCTAGGACACAGAATCATAGAACGGCGGGTTCAGGAGGGACCCCCAAAGGCCATTGAGTCCAGCCTGGAATCACTGAATGCTGGAATCACAGTTAATCATGTGCAATTTGTGACATTCTGCATGCAAAGCAGGTGCTCCACCTCTGAGCTGTCCTTCTGGGAACCCGACCTGAGTCCCGCCCAGCTGACTCAGTTTGCATTCTGCCTCACCTGAGCGCCAGTCTCTGGAGGGAGCGGCAAAGACAGGATCCAAGCCAGGGAAATTGCAAAGGACCACAAACAGGTAAGGCTCCCTGCTGAATTTCAGGGGGTCTCTGCTCTAAACAGAGCATCTCTCTCTCTCTGTCTATAGCAATTAATTTTTTGTAGTTTTTTCCCCACCCCGAAGCTCAGAGCAGGTTTGGATATGCTTTTGTCTCAGGCCCGAGTTGGGAAGCTGCCTTGTGTGGAATCAAGCAGCAGGCAGCTTTCTGCTACCTGGAGATGCTGCCAGGAATCGCACCCAGCACCTTCCACTTGCAAATCAGCTCTGCCACTGAGCTGCTCTTGAAGGCTCTTAAAGCCTGGCTGGCTGAGGCCGGGAGCTGTTGGCCCAGTGACAGTAGAGAAGGGAGCATGCCTGAGCATGTGCAGAGTGCTTTTCGTTCAGCCACCAAGGAGCAACTATTGGCAGCTCATGTCAATCCTAGGATTCGGACAAAGGGGGTCCAAGCTCAGATCTGCCTCTGTTTCCCCTCTGTGAAATGTGCCCTGGATTGGCTGTTCCAGGGGAACAGCAGGAAATAATGTAACGTAACGTAACGTAACGTAACGTAACGTAACGTAACATATGTTTGTATGGCTGTGTCTCACACTGTCAACCTAGGCCAGTGCTGTCCGCTCTGACCGGCAGCAGCGGTCTTTTAGCTTCGGGCCTTCTGCATGCCAGGTACATGTTCTGCCATTGACCTGTATCCTGAAAAGACAGGTCCATGGGAAGCTCCCTTACACTGACTCAGACCCTTGGACCATCTAACCTAGTATTGCCAGCACTGACTGGCAGCAGCTCTGCAGGCTTTCTGCCCAGAGACCTTCCCAGCTCTACGTGGAGATGCTGCCGGCAACTGAGACCTTCTGCATGCTGAGCAGGTGCTCTGCCACTGAGCTATGCCCCACATCTCATGCAAGAATCACTAAATATCCATGCATGTTTATGGGGCATCCCCAGGCAGGCCACATGCAGCTCAATACAATTTAGGGATCAGGGTGATGAGCCCAGACCCAGGGCTGGACAGGGGGATCCCTGAACCTCTTTATCCAGCCCCTGGAACTCACTCTAGCCACACCCCTTCTTGACATGACTGGAAGTGAGGTCCAGCACCTTCTGTATGACCACAGGTCCCCCTGCTTTGCTTACGTCTTCTTTATTTCTGTATCTATCACATTTATAGCCTGCCTATTTCCTCCCAGGAGCTCAAGGCAGCATCCATGGTTCTCTGCCCCCACAACAACAACCCTGCAGGGTAGGTTAGGCTAAGAGAGGCACTGCAACTGGTCCCCAAGGCATACCCTCCAATATTATCTGATAAAAATAGGGACATCCTGTTCCATAATAATAACAACAGGTAAAAGGTAAAGGACCCCTGGACGGTTAAGTCCAGTCAAAGGCGACTATGGGCTTTCAGGCCGAGGGAGCTGGCGTTTGTCCACAGACAGCTTTCCGGGTCATGTGGCCAGCAGGACTAAACTGCTTCTGGCACAACAGGACACTGTGATGATTGCCAGAGAGCACAGAAACACCATTTACCTTCCTGCTGCAGTGGTACCTATTTATCTACTTGCACTTTGACGTGCTTTCAAACTGCTCGGTTGGCAGGAGCAGGGACCGAGCAACGGGCGCTCACCCCGTCGCGGGGATTTGAACCGCCGACCTTCTGATCAGCAAGCCCAAGAGGCTCAGTGGTTTAGACCACAGCGCCACCCGCATCCCATAATAATAATAAGACCTGGTGAACAAAGCACAGCAGAGGTTATATTTTCTGAGAATCCTCCGGAAAAACAATCTCTCAAAGGACCTGTTGATGGCATTTTACCATTGTACCGTGGAGAGTGTATTAACTTATGGTCTGTGTGTGTGGTTTGGGAGCTGCACGGTCAGGGAAAAAACAATGCTGTCCAGGGTTGTAAAGACTGTGGAGAGAGTAATTGGGTGCACTCTTCCCACCTTGGATCAAATCTATGCTTCCAGGTGCCATAAGAAGGCTGCAGAGATAGTGCAGGATAGTACACACCCCGGAAATGATCTCTTTCAGCTTCTACCTTCTGGAAAGAAGATACAAGGTTATAAAGACTACGACTAGCCGCCTGAGAAACAGTTTCTACCCAAATGCGATTTTGGTTTTAAACACTGTGTAAGGAGTCTCTATGGGAGTATATTGTATTTAAAAATGGTGTATCAGAGTTTTTAGGGAGCTATCCAGGTTGGGATAGCTGGGATAGCAGGCTTGTTGGGTTTTGAATGTTTTATGTCGATTTTTCAGTTTTGTTGTTCTGTATGGGACAATGACAATAAAGATTATTGGATCGTATCATCATCATAATAATAGTAATAATATTAACAATAATACTCCGCGCATCTTACTGTGTTACGTCATCCACTCTGGGCGGCTTCCTACATAATAGAACATTAAACATTAAAAAAAACCACCTCTATACAAGGCTGCCTTCAGATGTCTTCTATTTTTTTTTATATATAAATTTTTATTGATTTTCCAACACATATTAAAAAACAATACAAGACAATACCTAAACAAACAAACATATAAACACGTATAATTTCTTAACCTCTTTTTCTTAAACCTTGTTTCAACGACTTCCCCATACCTCCCTTTTCTGCATCCCTGTTTTAAATTTTCCCAGCAACCCCTAATTTCAATACTTATAATACAATTTCTGATCTTTTTCCTCTTATCCAATTACTTATCACTTTACTTACTTATAATTCACTTTCTTTAATCCTTTTTCTCTTACCCAATTATTTAATCCTTTTTCTCTTACCCAATTATTTATCACTGCAATTCTGTTTTACATTACCCATGACATTTTAGCACTCATTAATTTTACAACAGTTCTTAAGATAAACTTTAAATTTCTTCCAATCTTCTTCCACCGTCTCTTTCCCTTGGTCACGGATTCTGCCAGTCATCTCAGCCAGTCCCATATAGTCTATCACCTTTGTCTGCCATTCTTCCAGCGTGGGTAGCTCTTGTGTCTTCCAATACTTTGCTAAAAGAACTCTTGCTGCTGTTGTCGCATACATAAAAAACGTCCTATCTTTCCTTGACACCAATTGGCCTACCATGCCCAGGAGAAAGGCCTCTGGTTTCTTCACGAAAGTGCATTTAAGCACCTTTTTCATTTCATTATAAATCATTTCCCAGAAGACCTTGATCCTTGGGCACGTCCACCAAAGGTGGTAGAAAGTGCCTTCCGTTTCCTTACATTTCCAGCATTTATTATTGGGCGTATGATAGATTTTTGCAAGCTTGACTGGGGTCATGTACCACCTATAGATCATTTTCATAATGTTCTCTCTTAAGGCATTACATGCCGTAAACTTTATACCGGTAGTCCATAACTGTTCCCAGTCAGCAAACATAATGTTATGACCAATGTCCTTCAGATGTCTTCTAAAGGTTGTACAGTTACATATTTCCTTGGCTTGTGTGTGTGTGTGTCTCACATAACTCTATACCCTCCAACATTTCTCCGATGAAAATAGGGATGTCCTAAGGAAAAGTGGGACATTCCAGGATACAATCAGAAACCAGGACAGCTTCTGTAAATCCAGGACTGTCCCTTGAAAACAAGGACGCTTGTGAGGGTCTGGCAAGGTGACCCCCAGCGAGTGACATCATGGCCGAGGGGGAGATTTGAACCCAGGTCTCTCCCAGGCCCTTGCCCCACTCCTTGTTTCGCCTGCAGATCAAGCAGCTTTTAAAGCCACAGGTGCCCGACTCAATTAGCAGGCAATTGCGGGGAGAGGAGAATGTTTGCCCCTTCAGATTTCCCGGCCTCTCCCAGAATTATTATTTTTTCCAGCATGCCTCTGCTTTTCTCATTTCTCCTGGACGCTCCCAATTTTCAAATGCCCAGTTATCGAGGGAAGGGCTTCTGTTGTTGTCTACAAAACAATGCAGGAAATGAATGTCTGTGGGGCGTTGGTTTTTGGAAAGGGTGTGGTGTTGTGCTTTGGAGAAAAAGAGCGAAGGGATCCTGCTAGGGACAGAGGTGGATTTAGGGGAGGGTGACCTGGGCGTGGAGCCTCAGGGGCACCGCAACTATGATGGAGAATAGAAGGTGAGAGGCAGGGAGTTTGAATTTTAGTGTTGCCCAGGGTGCCACTGAAATTTGAGACCCCAAGGTCATGGGGGAAGTTTTCCTCCCTCTCTCCTAAGGCTAGAACTTGTAGCTGAATTTGAAAGTTGGACGATTCGGGACAGAGAAAAGGAAAACTTTCTCTATGCAGCTTGAAGTCAGACTGTGGAACTCTCTCCCACTGGAGGCAGTGATGGCCAACAACAGTGGAGGATCTGCTATGAAACTAACGGAGCTTAAGCTTCAGGGGCCCTAATCCTGGAAGGGCCCCAGAAGCGAATTCAGCGCCCGTTGCTTAAAAAGTCTGGGTCTAGTTGACCCCATTTGAGCTGTGCGACTCAAATTGGTTGATTTTTTTAAAAATTATTTTTTGGTTCTATCTGCAACAATCGCAGATAGTTGCTGAAGCTCAACATCAAAAAAACGAAGATCATGGCCACTGGTCCCATCACCTCCTGGCAAATAGAAGGGGAAGAAATGGAGGCAGTGAGAGATTTTACTTTCTTGGGCTCCATGATCACTGCAGATGGTGACAGCAGTCACGAAATTAAAAGACTCCTGCTTCTTGGGAGAAAAGCAATGACAAACCTAGACAGCACCTTAAAAAGCAGAGACATCACCTTCCCAACAAAGGTCCGTATAGTTAAAGCCATGGTTTTCCATACAGTGATGTATGGAAGTGAGAGCTGGACCATAAAGAAGGCTGATTGCCGAAGAATTGATGCTTTTGAATTATGGTGCTGGAGGAGACTCTTGAGAGTCCCATGGACTTCAAGAAGATCAAACCTATCCCTACTGAATAAAATCAGCCCTGAATGCTCACTGGAAGGACAGATCCTGAAGCTGAGGCTCCAATACTTTGCCCACCTCATGAGAAGAGAAGACTCCCTGGAAAAGACCCTGGTACTGGGAATGATGGAGGGCACAAGGAGAAGGGGACGGCAGAGGACGAGATGGTTGGACAGTGTTCTCGAAGCTTCCAACATGAGCTTGACCAAACTATGGGAGGCAGTGGAAGACAGGAGTGCCTGGCGTGCTCTGGTCCATGGGGTCACAAAGAGTGGGACATGACTAAACGACTAAACAACAACACAACAATCGAAAAGTCTGAGAGTCAGTGGCACAGATGTTGTAAAGTTTTGGTGATCTATCGTGGAACAATTCCAATGCATAAGATAACAGGGGTTACCCAGACCTCATGGCTGGTTGAGAAGGGGCCCCTATAACAGTTTGGGCCCCCGAAATCTTGGTGTGCTGCTGGCCAGCAGCTTGGATGGCTTTAAAGGCGGATGAGACCTTGGGACTCAGCTTCATGAGTAAAAAACCCCATTATGAATTCATTATGAACATGCAACACCAGATGGCGATGGAGAGCGAGAAAAATTCTATGCGATTTTTACATAGCCTTTTTTCCCCTTTTGTTATAACGATTTAATTTCTGACTTATTAGCGGTTTCCTCCCCTGCGTGTAGATCCACCCCGATTCATGGAGGAGAGGGCTGTGTATTGTTACTCGACAGTGGTTCTTCTCTGCCTCCACAGTTGGAAGCGGCAATGTTTCGGAATGCCAGTTGCTGGAAACTGCAGGAGGGGAGAATTGGTCTTGTGTTCGAATCCTGCTTGCTGGTTTTCCACAGATGATTGTTCAGCCGCTGTGAGAACAGGACGTGGCTCTAGGTGGGCCATTGGCCTGATCGGGAAGGCAGTCTCTTCTTATGGGCTGATATTCTTATGTGCAATTGTTTTGGAGCAGAAAGGGTGCCTTTTCTTGCATCAGTAGCCGGACTTCACAATTCTATGACCCTAGGATTTCGTTTAATTTTGTGGTTCACCAGCTGGGCCGACAAATGCCTTGCGTCACCCGAGTCCTAATTCAGAGTTCAGGGGCCGTCTAGTCCAACCCCCTGCTATGAAGGAATCATTATGCAAAGGCTGTTCCCATCTATCTTTGCATTGTAAGGAGCATGTTGATGGGCTTGTAAATAAGCAATTTTTCCTGTGGTGACTGAGAGTCGTTCCCCAGGCAAGGAAATCTATAAACCTTTTTCTTTTCTGATTTATTTTAGCTTGCATTCAATTAATGTGATCTATACGTGACCTTCTAGGATATTCCTTTTTTCATTTTTTGTTGAAGCCATAAATAATAAATAATAAATAATAAATAATAAATAATAAATAATAAAACAAATCTGGACTTATTTGGAAACTTGCAGTCGTTGCTACATGAGAGACACCATTATTTTTGTGCATTCCTGATAGCAGGCCCTCTCCTTTGAATCTTATGTCGCCATGACCTTTTGGTTAAAGCCATAAGCTTGCTTGCTCATCAGTCCAAGAACCTTGGCTTTCCTTTTAAACAAAGCGGAACGCAGAGTTTCTCAACCTCATGTTCGCAATGTCTGCTGAAATCTCTGGCGCATTTGTGTGAGGACCAGGAAACCGAATTACACAGGGTTTGACTTTTGATCCATCCGGCTCAGTATTTCCTACTCCAGCCGGCAGCAGCCATGCAGGATCTCAGGCAAGATGTCTTTCCCAGCCCTACATATTGACAATGGGGATTGAAAATGGAACCCGCTGTATGCTAAGCAGAAAACAAATAAAAATCCTAGTCCTCATGGTTCTGGGAAAAAAGGGCTGATTTAAACAGAAACATACGAAGTTGCATTGTAACAAGTCAGGGGGCTATGTAATGTCTGCACTGACTGGCAGCAGCTCCCATGGGTTCCAGGCAGGGAACATGCCGTGGAGATAGATGCTTGAGACTGAACCTGCAGCCTTCTGCATGTATATTATTATTATTATTATTATTATTATTATTATTAAGTGCCCATCTGGCTGGGTTTCCCCAGCCACTCTGGGCGGCTCCAAACAGAATATTAAAAACACGACAAAACATCAAACATTAAAAACTTTCTTAAACAGGGTTGCCTTCAGATGTCTTCTATAAGTCAGATAGTTGTTTATTTCCTTGACATCTGGTGGGAGGGCATTCTGCAGGTTGGGCGCCACTACTGAGAAGACCTTATGCTTGGTTCCCTGTAATTTGGCTTCTTGCAGCGAGCAAACCGCCAGAAGGCCCTGGGAACTGGACCTTAGTGTCCGGGCGTAACGATGGGGGTGGAGACACTCCTTCAGGTATGCAGGGCTAAAAGTCATTTAGGGCGTTAAAGGTCAGCACCGACACATTGAATAGTGCTCAGAAATGTACCCCTGAGCTACGGCTCTTCCATAGAGCTGTCCTATGTGCACACTTCCTTGATATTCTCATTGATTTCAACGGTAACAATTTATTTTGTTTTTCTTGGCACCTATTTTGGATTTCCATTTTGGGTTGTAGTGGGCTGGTGGAAACGAGACACACAAGGGAACCTCAGCTGCATGGAAAATAGCCGGGAGCCCTGACTTGACGGAAAAAGGTTGCACAAAGCGAGTTCAACAAAAGTTCCTTTAAATGCCGAAACCAACCGGCTGGTTATAACCAGGCATGTTGTTGCGTAAGGTCTCGGTGGGATCCAGACAGGGCTGTTGATCTGGCTTGCCCGGTTTGTCTTCCCAACTTCTGATGGCAAAACAGCTTATGATTGTTGACAGTCGAGGACTGAGGAAGATTTAAGTACCAGATTTTAGTGGGGGCGTCCTTGTGATTTGGGGTGGGGCAGGGGAGACCAAAGGTGTGTCCTCTGATCTCTCGCCCTGAGTCAGCACCTTGTAGCTCAATACTGCCTGCACTGGCTGGCAGCAGCAGCAGCTCTCTAGCCCCCCCCTCCAGCCCTGCCTGTAAATGTTGCTGGGGGTTAAACCTTCTGGATGCAACGTAGGTGATTCACCAGAGAAGAATGGCAGATCAAGTTGATGGATTATGGAGAAATGGCTAAAATGACCCGAAGAGTCAGAAATCAGGAAGACCAAAATTTTAATAAGGGAAGGGGGAAAATTATCTAAAAAATCATTGTAAACAGTAGGATTGGAATATCACTTGTAGTTTAATGGTGAATTTTGGATATAGCGGAGAGGTAAAAGATCTGGATTATTATAAAAGATGCAGGAGGAAATGATTAACAATAGGACCCATAAAGGGGAGGAGGGAAATCCAGGAGATTCTCTGGAATCTTGTTTCTATGTTGTATGTTGGATATGTGACTGTAAAATTTTAATCTGAAAACCAAATATCTGTCTGTCTGTCTGTCTATCTATCATCTATCATCTATCTATCTATCTATCTATCTATCCATCCATCTATATCTATATCTATATCTATATCTATATCTAATCTATATCTATCATCTATCTATCTATCTATCTATCTATCTATCTATCTATCTATCATCTATCTTTCTATCATCTATCTATCTATCTATCTATCTATCTATCTATCTATCATCTATCTATCTATCTATCATCTATCTATCTATCATCTATCTATCTATCTATCTATCTATCTATCATATCTATCATCTATCATCTATCTATCTATCTATCTATCTATCTATCTATCATCTATCATCTATCATCTATCATCTATCATCTATCTATCTATCTATCTATCTATCTATCTATCTGTCATCTATCATCTATCATCTATCTATCAATCATCTATCTATCATCTATCTATCTATCTATCTATCTATCTATCTATCTATCTATCATCTATCTACCTATCTATCTATCTATCATCTATCTATCTATCATCTATCATCTATCTATCTATCATCTATCATCTATCATCTATCTATCTCTCTATCTATCATAATCTATAAAGCAATGCAGCTGCTCTACTATGCAGCTATGATGCTTTGCTTAAAAGGAGAACAAGATCCCAGTCCTCATGGTTCTGATTTAACTTGAGACAAGTCAGGTCATTGGTTTATCTAGTCCAGTATTCATGGAATAATAGAAGCATAGAATGCAGGTGGCGCTGTGGTCCAAACCACCGAGCCTCTTGGGCTTGCGGATCAGAAGGTTGGCGGTTCGAATCCCTGCGACAGGGTGAGCTCCCGTTGCTCAGTCCCTGCTCCTGCCAACCTAGCAGTTCAAAAGCACGTCAAAGTGCAAGTAGATAAATACGTACTGCTCTGGCGGGAAGGTAAATGGCGTTTCCGTGCACTGCTCTGGTTTCGCTCCTTCAGGTATACCGGGCCAAGGCCGTTTAGGGCTTTCATGGTCAGCACCAACACTTTGAATTGTGCTCAGAAATGTACTGGGAGCCAATGTAGGTCTTTCAATGTAGGGGTTCTGTGGTCTCGGCAGCCGCCCCCAGTCACCTGTCTAGCTGCTGCATTCTGGATTAGTTGCAGTTTCCGAGTCACCTTCAAAGGTAGCCCCATGTGGAGCCCATTGCAGTAGTCCAAGCAAGAGATAACCAGAGCATGCACCACTCTGGTGAGACAGTCCACGGGCAAATAGGGTTTCAGCCTGCATACCAGATGGAGCTGGTAGACAGCTCCCCTGGACACAGAATTGACCTGCACCTCCACGGATAGCTGTGAGTCCAAAATGACTCCCAGGCTGCGCACCTGCTCCTTCAGGGGCACACTTACCCCATTCAGGACCAGGGAGTCCCCCACACCAGCCCGACCACTGTCCCCCCAAAACAGTACTTCTGTCTTGCCAGGATTCAACCTCAATCCGTTAGCCGCCATCCATTCTCCAACCGCCTCTAGACACTATGGCTATCACCTAAAGCAGCCTTTCTCAACCTTGGGTCCCCAGATGTTGTTGAACTACAACTCCCATCATCCCTAGCTAGCAAGGCCAGAGTTCAGGGATGATGGGAGTTGTAGTCCAACAACATCTGGGGACCCACAGGTTGAGAACCACTGACCTAAAGGAAGCGTGCCAATTCTCTTCAACTTGATTCTGTCTTATTTCATTTCTTTTGCCTCAGAAAGTGGTGGACTCTCCTTCCTTGGAGGTTTTTAAGGAGAGGCTGGATGGCCGTCTGCCATGGATGCTGTACAGTGGTACCTCGGGTTACATACGCTTCAGGTTACACACTCCACTAACCCAGAAATTGTGCTTCAGGTTAAGAACTTTGCTTCAGGATGAGAACAGAAATCATGTTCTGGCGGCGCAGCAGCAGCAGCAGGCCCCATTAGCTAAAGTGGTGCTTCAGGTTAAGAACAGTTTCAGGTTAAGTACAGACCTCCGGAACGAATTAAGTACTTAACCTGAGGTACCACTGTAGTTGCAATTCCTCCATTTCAGGGGGTTGGACTGGATGACCTTTGGTGTCCCTTCCAACTCTACAATCCTATGATTCTGTACTGCCTCCCCTCCTCCCTTCCACCCCTGCCTTGCAACTCTGACAGTCTCAGTTGCTTAACACAGACTTTCAGCAAACGTAATCCACCTATTGGGTTGCTCAGGTCGGGCTATCTGATCAAGGAAGTGCCTCAAATCCCCATTGATCTCTCCCTTGGCGGATTTTTACTTTTTTTATTTTTTACAGAAAATTAAAAATCTATATCGCAGCTCTTTTTGCAGCTAATACCAAGAATGCACGGTGGCATTTTAAGAAATAAAACCCAGATAATCTTAGCACACCTGCTTTTAAAGATGAAATGACAGGTTTGGTAAGGAGACAGTCACTACGTGTCAGAAAGGAGCTTAAGACTTGGCTGAGTGTTGCTGGTGGATAAGGGAAGAAGGGAGAGGGAGAGAGGGAGAGATGGAGAGAGAGAGAGAGAGAGAGAGAGAGAGAGAGAGAGAGAGAGAGATGGGGATGCTGTTCTTACCCACGAGATTTCTCTCTCTAAGAAGGTACCTAAAGTGCTTCCACCTAAAATGGGGCAGAGTCCGAGTTGCCTAGCATAGATATATTTGATCCAGATATACCGTATTTTTCGCTCTATAGGACGCACCCGACCATAGGACGCACCTTGTTTTAGAGGGTGAGAGCAAGGGAAAAAAATTCTCCCCCTCTCGGCACAGCGCCCCTTCAGCGAAGCGGCAGGAGAAACGGAGCCCTGTCCATTTCTCCTCCGGCTTGGCTGAAGGGGCGCTGCGCAGCTCTCCCTCTCTGCTGAAGCCGGGAGAGTCTTGCTCTCCCAGCTTCAGCAAAAGGAACCCGAAGCCTCCGGAGCGTAGCGGGACCTCCCGCTGCACTCCGGAGGCTTCAGGCGGCTATCCCTGAAGCCTTCGGAGCGCAGCTGAGTTCCCGCTGCGCTTCGCAGGCTTCTGGTTCCTTTTGCTGAAGCCAGGAGAGCGAGAGGGGTTGGTGCGCACCAACCCCTCTCGCTCTCCAGGCTTCAGCGAAAGCAACGCGAAGCCTCCAGAGCGTGGAGGGAGCGCCCCCCTCTGTGCTTCGGAGGCTTCACATTGCTATCGTTGAAGCCAAGGAGCCTGCATTTGCGCCATAGGACGCACACACATCTCCCCTTAATTTTTGGAGGGGGAAAAGTGCATCCTATAGAGCGAAAAATACGGTATTTGATCCAGTTTCTCTGCTGCCTAGCGGGATCTCTTCAGAAGAAGCAAAGGCCAAGGAGCAAAATCTCCACAAATCTGGAACGGAGTCCCTAAGATGGTTTGATGGCACCTTGTATGCCTCCTTCCAGCAACTCCTGCCGCCAAGCTGCTGCCAAATGCATTGCTCTGCTTTCCTTTTGACCCAGTGGCTTAGCTACAGTAGCAGTTTGGGTGCCCAGGGTGGCACCTGCTGCCTCCCCTTCGGCTGTAGGGTAGCTGAGGGGGAGGTGGTGGGCAGACGCAAGCCCAACACTGCTGTTTTGGGCAGCATGGAGCCTGCAGGCACCTGAGCCATTGCTCACATGAGAGACATGTGGCTCAGGTGCGCTGCAGACCAGGCCCCACGGTAAGTGCCACCCCCTGCAGTGTGGCACCCAGTGCCCCCCCCAGCTAAGGCAAAAAAGGAGGTAAAGGTAAAGGACCCCTGGACAGTTAAGTCCAGTCAAAGGCGACTATGGGGTTGCGACGCTCATCTCGCTTTCGGGTCGAGGAAGCCAGCGTTTGTTCACAGACAGCTTTCCAGGTCATGTGGCCAAGAGGACTAAACTGCAATGAGATACCATGACGGAAGCCAGAGTGCATGCAAATGCCGTTTACTTTCCTGCCGGAGTGGTGCCTATTTATCTACTTGTGCTGTCGTGCTTTCGAACTGCTGGGTTGGCAGGAGCTGGGACCGAGCAACGGGAGCTCACTCTGTCGAGGGGATTCGAACCGCTGACCTTCTGATCGGCAAGCCCAAGAAGCTCAGTGGTTTAGACCACAGCGCCACCCGCGTCCCTCTCCCCAGCTACGCCTCTGTTTGGACCCCATCAAAAAGGCCAAGAACAGGGTCTTGTCATCTGGGCACCCAAGGACCTCCTTGCACACCACCCAAGCTTGCCCCCTAGGGAAGTTGCTTGTGTGCTTTTTGACTACAGCCCCGGAGGCGCACACCAATGTTTCTTGAGACAGATGTACGTCAACAGTATATTTCTTGCGTTTTTGCATATTGCAAAAGAGGAAAGCCATTGTGCAATCATACCAATCGATTTTGCATTGATTTATGCCATAATATTTCTTCCCCGCTTAATTGTAACAGGAAACCTCAAAGCGGTTTACAAAGAGAATAGAACGATAAAGTTATCAATGAAAACAGTGAAGGAAAAATGAAGGCACCTTCCTTTTCTCAGTTTGGTGGGATTTTATTGAATAAATAGAAAATTTACATTTGTCTCTTCCACAAGCCTCTCGGGGAATTTGGGATAAGTAATGTTGAAGTGGTTGAGAATTTTTATTGACATAATATAAAGCTTTTGGCTCTTACTGCTCCTAGGTTTATATTTCTGTATATCTTGCAAGTTTGGTGTGTTACACACTTCTGATTTCTTATGGTGGTATGCTCTGCTTAACTACAGTGGTACCTTGGTACTCAAACAACTTGGAACCCAAATACTGCAAACCCGGAAGTCGGTGTTCCGGTTTGCGAACTTTTTTTGGAAGCCGAACGTGCTCTGTTTTGAGTGTTACACTTCCATTTTGAGTGCCATGCTTCCGTTTTGAGTGTTACGCTGAGGTCTGTCTGTTTTTGCTATTTATTTTGTGTTTTTGTGGCTCTTTTTTGTTTTTGTGACTGTGTGGAACCCAGTTCAGCTACTGATTGATTGATTGCGTGCCTGCAGTACATTGTTTATTGCTTTCATTTGATGGATCAATGGTCTCGTTAGATAGTAAAATTCGTGTTAAATTGCTGTTTTAGGGGTTGTTTTTAAAAGTCTGGAATGGACTAATCCATTTTGCATTACTTTCTACGGGGAAGTGTGCCTTGGTTTTGGAACACTTTGGTTCTGGAACAGACTTCCGGAATGGATTAAGTTTGAGAACCAAGGTACCACTGTATTTTTATCTTATCACAAATATCTGGAAAATCAGCTTTATTATTTCTCCTTGTGAAAATGACATCCCACACCAGCTTTGGTTTGGCTGGGTTTTTCTGTTAGTCTCACGAACTGCTATTCTGTTAGTTGGATTGTATGGATAAAATTCAATAAAAATACTTTTAAAATTATTTAAAATAATAAAAAATAACAGCAATAAAAAGTAATATTTGAAACATATGTGGTTGTAAGTTGTTTCAAACTATTTGAAAATGGTTGTAGCCCACTCAGGTACCTTAGGGCTAAGAGCAGGTAATTAATAATAACAGTAGCAATAATAATATTCTTGTGTTTTTCCTAATATATGCATTTTCAAACACAATTTCACCTCGTATCCACATTTTGGTATGCAACACACGCGCTTTTTGTGTGTGTGCAAAGCAATTATTCCAAACCTTTTTCGTGCTATTTTCCCTAATTCATGTATTTTTGCACACTTTTCACCCCAGTGCTTTAGATGCATTTGTAGGCCAGAGTACTGCATTGCAAAATTCAGGGGCTTGTGGATTTTCAAGGGTGTATTGAAAGGTTTTGCAGAGTTTTTTTTACAGTGTTTGCAGTGAAAACCCCACGTTTTTTCAGCGCCCCACAAAACCAGTAATCGATACATCACACATGGGGTTCGTACTTAACTTTAACATTTCTCTGATGAAAATAGGGATGTCTTGTATAATAATAATAATAATAATAATAATAATAATAATAATAATAATACACTTCCCATCAGACTGGGTTTCCCCAGCCACTCTGGGCAGCTTCCAACATATATAAAAACAGAACGAAACATTAAACATTAAAAAACTTCACCATTTATCTTTTCATTCTTATTTATTTATGATTGCGTTACTTTGTCAAAATAAGAAGAAGAAAACAAATACACTACAACAAACACAAACATAACACAAACACAAACAAAAAACCCCTTTCCTATCCATGGCTGCCTTCAGATTTCTTCTAAAGCTTGTCTAGTTATTGATCTCCTTGTCTCGGGCCCCCCGCATAACTCCAATATTTCTCCAGTGAAAATAGGAACGTCCTAAGGAAAAGCGGGATATTCTGGGATCAAATAAGAAACCGGGACAGCTCCTGTAAATCTGGGACCGTCCCTGGAAAATTCAGGACACTTGGAGAGTCTATGGCCTGCAAAATTCAGGGTCCCCTCCCAACCAGTGTCAAACTGTTGTTTCGCAGCCTTTTGCGGTCGCTGGGCTTTCTTTGAGGAAAGAGAGAGTGAGAGAAAGTGGGGAAGAGAGCGGTGGCTTGTGCAGAGACCTTCCACCTCTGTCCTCTGACGTGAGGCTTCTGTGGTCCAGCCTCCCTCTCCTCCTGAATATTCATGGCCGGAGCCTGGAGAGAGGCGGAGAGGCCCACGGCTGCTATAGGGGGGAGCCTCAGAGCTCGGGGATCAGCTGGTAGCTCTCGGCTGCTCCTAGTGACCAAGAGAGGGGGCGGCTGGAGGCAGCTCCCTCCCTGCCTCTCTCACTCTCTCTGTGTGCAGTCTGGACCGAGTACCACATCGGTCACAATTCGGACAAGGCCTAAGATCTCCTTTCCAGCAATGGACGGAAGGCCAGGCAGTGGCGAGGAGGCTTAGCTGGACTCATCCATTCGCCCTCTGAGCATGGATTGGTGGCGGAGAGAGGAAGGCGCTGGGCTCCCAAGCCGCACCGTGGGGCTGCTGCCACAGACCACTTCTTTGTAACATCGCAACAAAGAGCAGCGAGAGCTGCGGGGGGTAAGTGGACTGACCCCCCTCTTTGACCTTTCCAGACTCCTTTCTGGGAAGGCCACTCGGAGGCTAGATCCGGCCGGCAATATGAACCGAGACCATGTGGTTCCTTTCTCTCCCCCCCAAAAAACAAACCTCCCCAAATTGCCTTCTCTCTCTCCTCCCCTTTCCACGATTTTTAAGATGGGACCATAAAAGAGGGTGTCTGCACGTGGCAGAACGGGCCCCCCAAAATGCCTTCGCGTTTGGTGCGTAAAAGCAAAGCTAGATTTTTTTTTAAAAAGCCGTTTTAGAAAATTACCCTCGCCTCTCTCCACTTGCGGAAAGGTTAAGCCCCACGCCACCATATAATGCACCCCCCGCAAGGCCAACGGGACGTTGGTGACCTTTGCGAGGTTGGCAGAATTGACGGGCACTTGACGGAGACGCGGTTTATATATAACCCTGCTGGGGTGCATGTAAATCAATCTGTCTTGGGATGGGGGGGGGGGAGAGAGAGGAAGCAAGGAAGGGGAGTGTGTGCAGAGATGAGCGTGGGTTGTTGTTTTTTGAATCTCTGGATGTGTTTTTGCAGGGGGCACGGGGTGTGCGCTCTGGGGACAGGGGGGAGTTCTGCGGGCGAGTTTCAGGGGATGGGGGAATTCGGGTGATGGAGGGAGCCACGGCCAGGCGGCATGCCTGAACACCCCATGGGGGGGGATACTTGGGCGCAGTGCTCCCTACCTAGGAAAAGTGGCGATGGAGCCCCAGAGCGAGAGATAGACCTTTTAAGGGACAATGAATAAGTAAGGAAGGAACAGGGTTGTTCTGGGGCAACAAGAAACGATGGCATAGATTGTGGAAATTTGAATTCACACCAGAAGTTTAAGGGATGTTTAAAGCACATGGCTTTGCCTCCCAAAATAATTCTGGGAGCTGTAGTTTACCCCCCAGGGAGTTGAAATTCCCAGAATCCTTAAGAAACTAAAGGGCCTGTAGTTTAATCACAGGAAGCTACAATTCCCGGTGCCAACATGAGAGCTGTCCATGGCACCTCCGCTTACAAAATGTGCTTGAAATTATTGTGTCGATGTGCCTAACAGATGGATTAAACCTTTTGGGGACTTAAGTCAAACCATCAGACGCGTAATGCGTTACCCTTATTTGACAGACCTGTATATACGCACCTGTGGGTGCAGAGGGCAAATGAATAAATGAAATAAAGTGTGAGCAATGGGGCTAAAATGGCAAGGGAAGGCGAAGAGGACCATTCAAGTAGAGCTCAAATGTGCACAGATTAAGTGACTGGGGAAAGGTTGGAACCTCAACGGCAGAGCATCTGCTTGGAGTGCAGAAGGCCCTGGTTCAACGGCATCTCTGCATAGGGCTGGGAGTGTCCCCTGCCTGGAAACCCAGAGGTTCATTGCTGCCAGTCCGTGTATACAGTACTGAGCTTGATGACTCAACAGTAGGCAGCTTGGCACCGCTGAGTAAATTGACACCTGTTCTGGGGGCAGGGATCCTTGGTCTCCATTTCCGGCTGAAGCAAACAGAACCAAGCTTTCGTATTAGTTCAGGACGAGTAAAAGAAAGTCCTTCTTCATGCAGCCCAGAGTTAGACTGTGGAACTCCCTCCCACTGGATGCAAGGATGGCTCCCAAATTGGATGGCTTTGAAAGAGGTTTGGACAAATTCAAAGAGGAGAGGACTGTCGATGATTACTAGCCGGGATGGCTAAAATCTGCTTCCACGGTTCTGAATACCAGTTGCTGGAAACTGCGGGGTGCAGGGAGACGGCTCTTGCATTCGAATCCTGCTTGCGTGTTTCCCATCGGGGCTCCTGGTTTGACCACTGTAAGAACAGGGTGCTGGACAAGGTGGGCCACTGGCCTGATCTGGAGAGGTCTTATGTTAAAAAAAACCCCTGAGAATCTGAAATCGACAGTCTCCCACACCTCATTCCAGCCGTTCTGATCTTTAGTTTCTCCTTTCCCAACTCTTCCCCTCTCTGGGTTTAAAAGGATTGCATTGATTTCCACATAGATCTAGCATTAAAGGGTCTTGGGAAATGGGGTCCTGTGATCGTGCTTTAGACTGGAGAGGAGAAGATTTCGGGGAAACACAACCTTGGCCTCCCGATCTCTGAAGGGCAGAAGTTGCAGTAGACTTTTGGTCCCTGTTGCTCTGACGAAGCAGGAACTTGAGCCAGCAGGTGCAAATTTCAGGGGAAGTGGCTTTTGGTTAAGCATTAAGAGAAACTTTTCTTAAGAGTCATTTGGCAGTGGAAGACACTCGCTTGGAAGGTGAGGAGCTCTCCTTGGCTTTGGAGATATATATATTTTTAATAGCAGGTGCTGGACCAGTGGCAGATGGTGGGGTGTAAAGCAGCAGTAGGCAGATTCAGAGGCAGTGACTGGCATCCTGGTTTAGTCCGCCAACCTCCTGCTGAGTTCTTCAAGGGCACCCCTGAGACTGAAGAGGAGGAAGATGGCAGAAAGGGCCATCGCCCCAGGACTGGATGTAAGTAAAGAGGCAGGCAGGCAGGGGTTGGCCGAGACTGGGGGTGCAGGGCACAGTGCCCTATTCACCTTCATGGACCACCCAGGGACGCGGGTGGCGCTGTGGTCTAAACCACTGAGCCTCTTGGGCTTGCCGATTGGAACGTTGGCAGTTCAAATCCCCGTGACAGAGTGAGCTCCCATTGCTCTGTCCCAGCTCCTGCCAACATAGCAGTTCGAAAGCACGCCGGTGCAAGTAGATAAATAGGTACCGCTGCGGCGGGAAGATAAACGGCTTTTCCATGGGCTCTGGCTTCCGTCATGGAGTTCCGTTGTCCAGAAGCAGTTTACTCCTGCTGGCCACACGTCCCGGAAAACTGTCTGTGGACAAACACCGGCTCCCTTGGCCTGAAAGCAAGATGAGCACCGCAACCCCAGAGTCGCCTTTGACTGGGGCTAGTCACACTTCTCTGAAGTCTCTCAGCCGCACTCACCTCACAGAGTGTTTGTTGTGGGGGAGGAAGGGAAAGGAGATTGTTAGCCGCTCTGAGAGTCCTTAAGGGGAGTGAAAGGTGGGATATCAAGTCCAAACTCTTCTTCTTCTACTTCTTAACCGCCCAGGGGCCCTTTAAAGGTAAAGGTAAAGGGACCCCTAACCATTAGGTCCAGTCGTGGCCGACTCTGGGGTTGCAGCGCTCATCTCGGTTTATCGGCCGAGGGAGCCGGCATACAGCTTCCGGGTCATGTGGCTAGCATGACGAAGCCGCTTCTGGCGAACCAGAGCAGTGCATGGAAACGCCGTTTACCTTCCTGCCGGAGTGGTACCTATTTATCTGCTTGCACTTTGACGTGCTTTCGAACTGCTAGTTGGCAGGAGCAGGGACCGAGCAACGGGAGCTCACCCCATTGCGGGGATTTGAACCGCCAACCTTCTGATTGGCAAGTCCTAGGCTCTGTGGTTTAACCCACTGTGCCACCCGTGTCCCTCCAGGGGCCCTTTACTTTTTAAAAAACCTTTTCATGGACTGAACAGACATATTTTCAAGACGCTGTATTAGAGATCCTGCAGAAGACTAGATGACCACTAGGGCACCTTGCAACCCAACGGTTCTAAGATTCCACAGGGGGTGGCCACACCTCATGGGTAAGGCCCCTGTTTTTTGTGTGTGGAAGGTCCCCAGACCCTCTAAGTGTCCCTATTTTCCAGGGACACAAGTGTCCTATTTTCTAGCTGCTTGATCTGCAGGTGAAACAAAGTGTGAGACAAGTGCCTAGGAGAGACCAGGGTTCAAATCTACCCCTCAGCCCTGCTGTCGTTTGCTGGGCATCATCTTGGCAGACCCGCCAAGTGTCCTTGTTTTCAAGGGACAGTCCCGGATTTACAGAAGCTGTCCCGGTTTCTGATTTGACCCCGAAATGTCCTGCTTTTCCGTAAGACGTCCCTGTTTCCATTGGAGAAAGTTGGAGGCTATGGAGTTATGCAAACCCCTAGCCAAGGAGATAAGCACAACCTTTAGAAGACATCTGAAGGCAGAGAAGTTTAATGTTTCATTGTGTTTTTAATATGTGTTGGAAGCCGCCCAGAGTGACTGGGGTAACCAGTGAAATGGGCGGGGTATAAATCATGAAATTACCATGATTATCATTATGGAACACGACGTCCCTATTTTTGTCGGAGAAATGCTGGAGAGTATGGATCCCTGTTTCAAAGTTGGAAGACTCAGAGAAAAAGTTCTTCTTTGCACAGAGTTAAACTCTGGAACTCCCTACCACAGGATGCAGGATTGCTTTGAAAGAGGGCTGGGCAAATTCAGAGAGGAGAGGACTACTGATAGCTACTAGCCCAGGATGGCTGGAGGCAGCAATGCTTCTGAATACCAGTTGCTGGAAACTGCAGGAGGGGCAGAGGGTTCTTGCACCCGTGTCCCATTTGTGGATCTCTGCTTGGGGCATCTGCTTGGCTACTGTGAAAAGAGGGTGTTGGTTGGGGGTTAATATGACTGCTAAGAATTTAAATTTATTTAAAGATAACTATGAAAAATGTTGGATAGAAGTGAAAAAAGATTTGGAAATATGGTCAAATTTGAAGCTTTCCTTGTTGGGTCGAATTGCAGCTATAAAGATGAATGTATTGCCAAAAATGTTATTTCTGTTTCAATCATTGCAAATTTTGGACAAGATGGACTGTTTCAAGAAGTGGCAGAGAGACATTTCCAGATTTGTCTGGCAGGGCAAGAAGCCTAGAATAAAATTTAAAATATTAACTGACGCAAAGGAAAGAGGCGGATTTGCCCTGCCAGACCTTAAACTTTACTATGAATCATCAGCATTCTGCTGGTTGAAAGATTGGCTGCTTCTTGAGAACACAGACATTTTGGACCTAGAAGGTTTTAACAACGTTTTTGGATGGCATGCATATCTGTGGTACGACAAGGTTAAAGCACATAAAGCATTTAAAAACCATATTGTCAGGAAAGCATTGTTCAATGTCTGGATAAGATACAAAGATTTACTGGAAAATAAAACCCCAAGGTGGTTGTCACCAATGGAAGCGAAGGCTCAGAAAAAGCTCAATATGGAGGCCAAATGGCCAAAATATTGGGAAATATTGGAACAAGAAGGAGACAAATTAAAATTGCAGAGTTTTGAGAAATTAAAAGATAAAGTGCGAGACTGGCTTCATTATTATCAAATAAGAGAGGCCTATAATTTGGACAAAAAAATTGGCTTCCAGGTGGAAAAATCAAAATTGGAAACAGAACTGTTAGATCCCAAAACTAAGATACTTTCAAGAATGTATAACTTGCTGTTAAAATGGAATACGCAGGATGAAACGGTTAAATCTGCTATGATTAAATGGGCACAAGATATTGGTCACAACATTATGTTTGCTGACTGGGAACAGTTGTGGACCACCGGTATGAAATTTACGGCATGTAATGCCTTAAGAGAGAATATTATGAAAATGATATACAGGTGGTACATGACACCAGTCAAGCTTGCAAAAATATATCATTTGCCTGATAACAAATGTTGGAAATGTAAAGAAAATGAAGGTACATTCTTTCACCTTTGGTGGACGTGCCCAAAGACTAAGGCTTTCTGGGAGATGATATATAATGAAATGAAAAAGGTATTTAAATATACCTTCCTGAAGAAACCAGAGGCCTTTCTCCTGGGCATAGTCAGCCAATTGGTGCCAAAGAAGGATAGAACTTTCTTTATGTATGCAACAACAGCAGCAAGAATACTTATTGCAAAGTATTGGAAGACACAAGAGTTACCCACCCTGGAAGAGTGGCAGATGAAGGTGATGGACTATATGGAATTGGCGGAAATGACTGGCAGAATCCGAGACCTGGGAGAAGAGTTGGTGGAAGAAGACTGGAAGAAATTTAAAGACTATCTGCAGAAACACTGTAAAATTAATGAATGTTAAAATGATGTTGGATTGAAAATAAGTGGCATTAGCAACAAAGTTAATAAGAATATGCAAAAATGAATTGATAATGGATGAAAATATAGAGTTATAATATGTTAAGATATAGAGTTAAGATAAACGAAAGAGGGTAAGGATTTGCTGATTTGATTATTTAAATGGGAATACAAAAAGGGGAGGTGTGAGGAGGCCAAGGAAACAAGCTAATGAGTATAAAGTTACAAAAAACGGATTTGTTTTTAATTCTTTTTTATCTATTTGTTTTTTGTATTTTGTATTTTTATTCTTCTTTTTTCTTTTTTTATGTAATTTTGTATGTTCTTTTTTATCTTTTTCTTTCTATATGACTTTTTTCTATTTTGTAAACTTATGTTTTTGTAAAATCTCAATAAATATCTTAAAAAAAAATAAAAATGAAAAGAGGGTGTTGGACTTGATGGGCCACTGGCCTGATCCATCAGGCTTTTCTTATGCTCGGAATGTACCTAATGGATGGCAAAACCCATTTTATGGAGGTACCGCCATTGAAATGTTTGTGTGTATGTGTGTGTGTATATATTTAAGGTAAAGGGACCCTTGACTGTTAGGTCCAGTCGTGACCGACTCTGGGGTTGCGGCGCTCATCTCGCTTTATTGGCCGAGGGAGCCGGCGTACAGCTTCCGGGTCATGTGGCCAGCATGACTAAGCCACTTCTGGCGAACCAGAGCAGTGCACGGAAACGCCGTTTACCTTCCCGCTGGAGCGGTACCTATTTATCTACTTGCACGTTGACGTGCTTTTGAACTAGCAGGAGCAGGGACAGAGCAACAGGAGCTCACCCCGTCGTGGGGATTCGAACTGCTGACCTTCTGATCGGCAAGTCCTAGGCTCTATGGTTTAACCCACAGCGCCACCTGGGTCCCGTATATATATTTACATACATACATATAAATAGCAGCAGTGGGAACCGTGCAGAGGAAGAGGAAGATGGGGCTTCTGAGGGCAGCTATCTGCAAAGGGCACAGATCTGTCGGCCCCAGGAGACAGTGCCAAAGAGCCTCAGGGCTCCCTCCGCTTAAACTTTGCGGTTCTAGTTAGTGGGGCAGGGATCTAGTTCCTGCCTAGGTAACCCCCCACAACACCACACATCCACTTGCTGGCCTATAAATTAAGTTCAAATTCGTAGCTCAGCCTTCTGCAACCTGATGCCCTCTGGGTGTTGTTGGACTACAACTCCCATCGGCCCCAGACAGCGTAGTCAAGAGTCGGGGTGATAATGGGAGTCGTAGGGCAGACCCACACTCTACATTTGAAGCATATTCAATGCAGGGTTTTTAAAGTACATGGCTTCCCCACCAATGAATCTTGGGAACTGTCGCTTTCCTCTCTCGGCATTCCCGTTCCGCAAACTGCAGTTCCCAAGAAGTCATGTGCTTAAAACGTACAGTGGTACCTCTGGTTACGTACTTAATTCGTTCCAGAGGTCCGTTCTTAACCTGGAACTGTTCTTAACCTGAAGCACCACTTTAGCTAATGGGGCCTCCCGCTGCTCCTGCACCGCCAGAGCACGATTTCTGTTCTCATCCTGAAGCAAAGTTCAGTCTGGGACCTTTGCATCCAACTGTGGAGGGACAGGAGAGCATCACTGGTGAAACCCAGCCAGGTGGGCAGTGGTACCTCGGGTTAAGAACTTACCGTATTTTTCGCTCTATAAGACCACAAGATGCACCTAGTTTTTGGAGGAGGAAAACAAGAAAAAAAATATTCTGAATTTCAGAAGCCAGAACAGCAAGAGGGATCGCTGCGCAGTGAAAGCAGCAATCCCTCTTGCTGTTCTGGCTTCTGGGATAGCTGCGCAGCCTGCATTCGCTCCATAAGACGCACACACATTTCCCCTTACTTTTTAGGAGGGAAAAAGTGAGTCTTATAGAGCAAAAAATACGGTAATTTGTTCTGGAGGTCTGTTCTTAACCTGAAGCACCACTTTAGCTAATGGGGCCTCCCGCTGCTGCTGCCCGATTTCTGTTCTCATCCTGAAGCAAAGTTCTTAACCTGAGGTACTATTTCTGGGTTAGCGGAGTCTGTAACCTGAAGCGTATGTAACCTGAAGCGTATGTAAGTCAGGTACCACTGTACATCGAATACACTTTAAATGCAGAGCGTGGGAATTGTAGTTTGTGAAGGGTGCTGGAAACAGGAGTTCCATAGGGAGGAAATCTATGGTTCCCAAGAGGTTTTTTTGGGGGGGGGAGGTTGGGTGACTCAGATGTGCATCGGATATGATTTAAATGTACAGTGCGGCTCTGCCCGAAACATTTGAAGGCTAGGCAGGCTAGAGAAGGCTGCAGGGGAGCAGGCCGTGGTTTGCAGGCAGTGCAAGCTGAGATCTGTACATGCTCAGGGGCACTCTTGGCTTTCCCGGCTGTGTGCTACACGTGTTGGGGTGCGCAATGACATTTAATGCACGCTCGGTGCTGCCTTTGAGGCAGAACTGAAGAGGAGGAGCTCCTTGCTGTTTTCTGAAGCAAAATCCGAGCTGATCTGCCATTTGTTGCTCCGTGGCCTCTTGGCGAGTCCTCCTTGTTACCGTCCCAATCTGGGACGGGTGTCGTAATGGTTTCCTAGGCCCTCTGCCTCCTCTGTGATGGTTCAGGCAGTGTGACTGGAAGCCTGCGTGCCGGAGAGGGTGGGGCTCTTTTTTCTTTAGCTGTGAGGGGAGGAGGAGGCGAAGGGAAAAAATGTATATTATTCAGCCGATTGTTCCAAGGTGGCTCAGAAAAGCCTCAGGGATGGGAGTTGAAGGGAGCCTTTTTGCATGACTAGCCCAGCGGCCTCAACGCTGAATCAGGCCAAACCCTCTGCTGAGCACAGCATCCTGTTCTCACAGCGGTCAAAACAGATGCGTCTTCTGGTAAGCTGGCACCCAGCTACAAGCTCAAATTCAAGGTACAGTGGTACCTCAGGTTAAGTACTTAATTCGTTCCGGAGGTCCGTTCTTAACCTGAAACTGTTCTTAACCTGAAGCACCACTTTAGCTAATGGGGCCTCCTGCTGCTGCCGCGCCGCTGGAGCACGATTTCTGTACTCATCCTGAAGCAAAGTTCTTAACCTGAAGCACTATTTCTGGGTTAGTGGAGTGTGTAACCTGAAGCGTATGTAACCTGAAGCGTATGTAACCTGAGGTACCACTGTATTACTATTAGACCATAGAATCCTAGAATTGTAGACTTGAAAGGTACCCCAAGGGTGTTTGTTTGTTTGTTTGTTTGGTTTTTCAGATTAATTTTTTACAGTCACATATCAAATATGCAACATACAAACAAGATTCCATATAATCTCCTGGACTTCCCTCCTCCCCTTTGTGGGTCCTATTGTTAATCATTTCCTCCTGCATCTTTTATGATAATCCAGAATCTTTTACCTCTCTATTGTGTCCAAAATTCACCATTAAACTACAAGTGACATTCCAATCCTACTAATGATTTTCACTGTTTACAGTGATTTTTAAGATAAGTTTTCCCCACTCCTTATTAAAATTTTGGCCTTCCTGATTTCTGACTCTTCCGGTCATTTCCGGTCCACTTGATCTGCCATTCTTCTCTGGTTGGGACTTTATCTTCTTTCCATCTCTGGAACAAAAACATCCCCGCAGCCGTGGTCGCACACATAGTCTTTTCTGCTCCCTTGGGATTTTAGGCGCCGAGAATTTCTAAATGGAAGGCTTCGGGTTGGGTTTTTTTTAAGAAAAAGTTATTTTAAACATTTTTTCCAACTCATTATATATCGTTTTCCTTTTTTTCCCCTACCTTACATTTCCACCACACCCCCAAGGGTCATCTAGTCCAACCCCCTACAATTCAGGAATCTCAGCTAAAGCATCCATGACAGATGGCCATCCAATCTCTGCTTAAAAACCTCCAAGGAAGGAGAGAGTTCACCAGCTCACAAGGGAGTCCGTCCCACTGTCAAACGGCTCTCACTGTCAGAGAGTTCTTCCTGATGTTTAGTCAGAATCTCTGTGCTGGTCCCGGGGGGTTACCGTGTGGCGAGGTCCGTGTCCAGTCTGGGGTCGAGGGGGTGGTGTGTAGGCTGTCCGTCAAGGCAGAAGCGGGGTCCAAGTCAAGGAGTCGGGCGAGGTCAGGAACTCTGGCAGAAGAGCAGGACAGGGTGCTGGCAGGAACAGGTTACCAACAACATTGCTCCCACAACCTGGGACTGGGGCTGACTGGCTTTTATCTGCCCCGAGACATAGGGCGGCCCCGGTCCACAGGTGACTTGCCTCTCCTGGCCTGGAGGCGAGCACTCCTCCTGCAGGAACTTAGTTCCCTCCACCTCTCTGCCCTGAGCCTCTGCATCTCAGGAGAGGCTGGAGGGTTACTGGACCCAGAGGCAACCTCCTCCTCCCCTGACGGGGCTGAGAGTGGAGCACCTGCAGGCAATGGGTCCTCCATCACCTCAGGGGCCAGAGCAGACTCAGCTGGTGCCTGCACCTGAAGATCCAGCACAGGTGAGGACCCTTCAGGCTCAGGCCCCAGCCCCGGCTCAGCTGGTTCTGGAGGCGGGGACTCCTGTCCAGGCTGGGATCCCTCAGGTTCAGCCTCTGAGTCCGAATCCCAGGCCATCACAATCTCCTTCCTCGTCACTTGAAGCCATTGGTTCGAGTCCTGCCCTCCAGAGCAGCAGAAAGCAAGCTTGCTCCATCTTCCATGTGAAAGCCCTTCAGGAATTTGAAGATGGCTTTTATATCACCTCTTTATCTGAACGATCGTCGTGCCCCAATTATGCCCAGGAGGCCGGTTCAATATGCACATGCCTCGCATTTTAAAACTAGGGTCACATACAGTGTTACCTCGGGTTACATACGCTTCAGGTTACAGACTCCGCTAACCCAGAAATAGTGCTTCAGGTTAAGAACTTTGCTTCAGGATGAGAACAGAAATCGTGCTCCAGTGGCGTGGCGGCAGTGGGAGGCCCCATTAGCTAAAGTGGTGCTTCAGGTTAAGAACAGTTTCAGGTTAAGAATGGACCTCCGGAACAAATTAAGTACTTAACCCGAGGTACCACTGTATAACATTCGTTCTGCCCTTGCAAGAAATCACTCTTTCATTGGGGAACTCCGGAACTCCCTGCTGATTGATATTGGGACAGGTATCTCTTCGCCGTATTGTTTTTGGTGAAAAATGTGGAGAACAGGATGGGACCATTGGCTCAATCCAGCAGCCAGGCTTTTCCGACAGTCTCTGTTTCTCTGTCTGTGTGGTTTGGGCAATGTTGACACAACGCTGGAGATTGAGCAAGTTTGGGCTGTTCTCTCCCGGCGAAAGAAATGTCTCATTGCTGGGAGCAATCGCTGGTCATGTGGACATTCTTGGCTCCTGGAGATGTTTGGTTTCTCCAGTTAAAGATTTGTGTGTTGTCGGGAGTTCTCTCTTTGCTGCCTGCCCCTCCTGACAGCCAAATGATCTGAAACTAAATGAGAGATCTCTTTTCCGGAGGCGGCACAGGGAGAGAGGTTAAAGATTTAATTGCCGGCCCAAAGGTGGGATTGAACGGGAGGCGTTGAACCAGGGAAGAAGAATATCCAGCCCACAGGCTGAATGTGGCCCCCTGGCCCTCTCAATCTGGCCCACAGGACTCCTCCAAGCAGTGGCGTAGCGTGGGGGGTGCAGGGGGGGCCGGCCGCACCGGGCGCAACATCTGGGGGTTAGGGTTAGGGGCGCAAATCCACGGGTTAGGAGGCGCAAATCCATGGGTTAGGGGGCGCAAATTACTTGCCTTGCCCCGGGTGCTGACAACCCACGCTACGCCACTGCCTCCAAGCCACTCCCCTTGTCCCAAATCCACACCTCCTCAGTGGCCCAGATCTGAACCCTCCTCAGATTCTTTTGCTTGGCTGAGATGCATCCCTGAAGTGTTATCAGGCTTCTGAACAGAGGAGAGAGAGAGAAGGGAAAAAACAGTGAAACTGTGTGTGTAGAAATCTCTGGCCTTTGCTTGGCTGAAATAATAGAAAAATAGAATGGTAATGTTGGAGGGAACCCGACGTGTCATCTAGTCCAACCAGTGGCGTAGCGTGGGGGGTGCAGGGGGGGCCCGGCCGCACCGGGCGCAACATCTGGGGGTTAGGGTTAGGGGGCGCAAATCCATGGGTTAGGGGGCGCAAATTACTTGCCTTGCCCCAGGTGCTGACAACCCACGCTACGCCACTGAGTCCAACCTCTTGCAATGCAGGAATCCTGGGGTGGACTTGAACCACCAACCTTCAGAAAGTTGCCTATTGCCCCACCCACTTTTACTCCTGACCACGCCCACTTCTGAACCCGAGACACTTTGCCTGTGCTGAGCCACTGAGTAATTAAACAATTATTATTATTGCTGTTAATTAACAGCAATAATAATGGTTGTTTAATAAGTGAAGTAGGATCCATCCATTGCTTCAGGTGTCTTGGAAAGACCCTGACCCATGAAAATAATTGTGGTTTGTTTCCCCTGGATTCCTGGCCTTATTTATTTTATGTGCTTTTATACTTCTGTTTCATACTTTACATTTTGGATTTTAACAGCATTGCTCCATTTTTTAAAATGTTGTACACTGCTGAGAGATTTTTTTAAAAACGTGCTTTATGAATGCTTTTTTGATGAACAAATGAATAAAGGAAAATAAAGGGTGAATGTTAAGCAAAATGTATAGTTCGGGTGCATGGGCAGGGGTGTGTTTGTGTACACACACACACACACACACACACACACGTGTACAAACATATACAACCACACAAACAAATTACCGTATTTTTCGCTCTATAACACGCACCCGACCATAACACACACATAGTTTTTAGAGGAGGAAAACAGGAAAAAAATATTCTAAACGAAATAGTGGATATATGATTTTTGTGGTTCATGCTGTGGCCACAGACATGTGATCTGACAGTGAGTTTGGAGTAGCCCAATGCAAAAATCCTGAGGATCCATGTGGCTTCATGCTTTGTAACCACGGAGGAGGGAAGGAAGGGGAACCATGGATCCTCTGCTCACGAATGCAGCAGATCCCCCCCGCCACCCGCAGGCATTTGCTCCATAACACGCACAGACATTTCCCCTTACTTTCTAGGAGGAAAAAAGTGAGTGTTATGGTGCAAAAATTATGGTACTTACTCTTGTATTAGAACTAGAAAAAAAGGCCTGTCTATGTGGGAAATTGCAGTCAGATGTGACATGACCTATCATATATTTGCATTCCCACTGTCAAAACAATGCGTATTTTATTGTTCCATTCCTGCAACACGCCTTTCCTAGCCATTGGCCAAGCCTCCCTGTGATGTTCCTGGGTGTTCTCATCACCTGGGAGGAGGAGAGGAGAAATCCCAGCAACAGAATGCTCACAAACATTTTTGTCCTGTTGGGAAAGTGAAATATTGGCTTGGCCAGGAGAGGAAACTCTAAAGGGCATCCACAGTTATCTAGAGCAAGCAATGCCCATTTAAAAAAAATATACAGTGGTACCTTGGTTCTCAAACTTAATCCGTTCCGCAAGTCCGTTCCAAAACCAAAGCGTTCCAAAACCAAGGCACGCTTTCCTGTAGAAAGTAATGCAAAATGGATTAATCCATTACAGACTTTTAAAAATAACATGAATTTTACTATCTAACGAGACCATTGATCCATAAAATGAAAGCATCAGTCAATGTACTGCAGTCACACAATCCATCCATCAATCAATCAATCAATCAATAGCTGAACTGGGTTCCGCACAGTCACAAAAGCAAAACAAAAAAGCAAAATAAATAGCAAAAACAGACAGACCTCAGCGTAACACTCAAAATGGAAGTGTGGCACTCAAAACAGAGCACATTCAGCTTCTGAGAAAAGTTTGCAAACCGGAACACTTACTTCTGGGTTTGCAGTGTTTCGGTTCCAAGTTGTTTGAATACCAAGGCAAGGTACCACTGTATATAACGGAGGCTGGGCATCAGGAAGCCTTGCTGAATCTGTCGACCCACAGATCTCGTGGCTCCATGATATACCAAGAGTCCTACTTGTTTCTTGACAGCTTCCATATGCTCACCACCTGACGGATTTGCTCTAAAAGCTTACTGAGGTTTGCTTCTTTTAAAAAAACCCAACACCCACCATCTGGCTCCGGCGAGTGAGTCTGCGATGGAGGAAAATTTGCAGACTTGCATCCTCCCTCGCCCCCTTGCAAAAATAAGCGATGGAAATGGTTAATTGATCTAGAATTTTGCAAGTCTTTTTTTAAAAAAAATAAATAAAAGCGAGACAGACAAAGAGATTTCACTGTAGGGCAAATAATCAATACAGTGGTACCTTGGTTTAAGAACAGCTTAGTTTATGAACAACTTAGATTAAGAACACTGCAAACCTGGAAGAAGGTGTTTTGGTTTCTGAACTTTGCCTTGGAATAAGAACGTGTTTTGCTTCCTGTTGAGTGTGTTCCATTTGTAAATTGAGTCCCCTGCTGCTATGGGAAAGCACGCCTTGGTTTAAGAACGCTTTGGTTTAGGAACGGATTTCCGGAATGGATTAAGTTCGTACACCAAAGTACCACTGTACTCCGGCAAACCTGACAAATGGGCAACAGGATCCGCATGAGATTGCCTACGGTTTTATGGAGTCTGCCATATGCCAACTCGCAGAGGTTGGAGGGTGTTTCCCCCCTGCTCCTGTGTCATCTTGTGACAGGGTTAATGGCAGAAGGAGGGTTAAGCTTCCTGGGACGGGGTTCATTGCATCTTAGGACTCAGCTAAAAGGTAAAGTGACCCCTGACCATTAGGTCCAGTCGTGGCCGACTCTGGGGTTGCGGCGCTCATCTCGCTTTATTGGCCGAGGGAGCTGGCGTACAGCTTCCGGGTCATGTGGCCAGCATGACTAAGCCGCTTCTGGTGAACCAGAGCAGGGCACGGAAACACCGTTTACCTTCCCGCCAGAGTAGTACCTATTGATCTACTTGCACTTTGACGTGCTTTCAAACTGCTAGGTTGGCAGGAGCAGGGACCGAGCAACAGGAGCTCACCCCGTCGCGGGGATTCGAACCACCGACCTTCTGATCGGCAAGTCCTAGGCTCTGTGGTTTAACCCACAGCGGAAGGATATTGAGTGGAAATAGCCCAGATCACAAAAGAACATTGGATGCACATATTCTGCAACTATCACCTTTCCGCCTGATGCAGACTCTGGGGTCCCCAGGCAGGGAAGCAGGAGCCGTAGCAACTGTCTTGGATGGGGGAAAGCATTAGGGGGAAATGAGACTGGGGGATTTGCTTCCTGGAAGAACAGAGCCCCCCCTGAACAAATTTCTTTTCCCCCCTTCCGCTTAGGAAAACAGCAGGGAAAGGCTCCGGAAGAGAGAAACGTCAGGAAACAGTGGTTGAGAGACAGACAGACACACAGACAGAGAGAAAAGGAGATGGCCACCTCTCAACCACCCCAACCGTCTTCAATAGGTACTGTCACTGAGGCATGTCCTCTCACACTACTTCTGGCTATTTCTGCTTTTTCTAAAGAAAACTCTGGTACTTGGAGACTTAGGGATGTTAAGGAGGGAAAAGGTTTTCTTTGACAACAAAATTAGCTAAGCAAAAGATCTGCCAGGAGATGGAATTCTTTCAAGACACAGATAACTATATTTAGATCTATCTATCTATCATCTATCTATCTATCTATCTATCTATCATCTATCAGATTATCTGTCTGTCTATCTATCCATCCATCATCTATCTATCTATCTGTCTATCTATCCATCTACCTACCTCTCTCATCGATATCTATCTATCTATCATCTATCTATCTATCTCTATCTATCATCTATCTATCTATCATCTATCTATCTATCTATCTATCTATCTATATCTATCTATCTATCATCTATCTATCATCTATCTATCTATCTATCTATCTATCTATCTATCTATCTATATCTATCATCTATCATCTATCATCTATCTATCTATCTATCATCTACCTATCTACCTATCTATCTACCTATCATCTATCATCATCTACCTCTCTCTCTCTATCATATCTATCTAGCACCTATATCTATCTATCATCTATCTATCTATCTATCTATCTATCTATCTATCTATCTATCTATCATCTATCTATCTATATCTATCTATCTATCATCAAGATTTGGTGGATGCAGGCTTGTAAACAAGATGGCAAAAGCACTTCTTATATTCTCTTCAGTTCCTTAAACTACTTGCAGAGTTGTTACGGCTTTAGGTGTTAATACTTGGGTTCCAAAAGAAGGTGGTACTTTCTGTCAGTTTTCCAACCTTCTATAAATCTCACTCCACCAACCTCCGGTCTACCTGATCCACTCCTCATCAAATAGCCACACCTTTCTGGTTTTTATTTCGTTTTTAAAATAAAGAGATTGGGGCAGGGGCAGCTGTCTAGGAAACTGACGCATGCCCCACCACCCAGGTGACGCAGAATATGTTCCAGCCGTTCAGAGGGAAACTGAGCTTTCCTGCAGATATAAAGCAATTTTCTAGTCCTCATTGGTGCTGCTAAGGCAGAAACAACAAATTATAAGGGGTGGTGCGAAGGAGGTCCTGGGTGTAATTTTTCAGCAATCGGCACATAAGTCTTGAAAGTGCTTTGCGAAATGTGTTGGGTTGTTTCTGCACAGTTATTTTATCCATTCTGAATCTTTCAACGTTCAGTTTCAGTGGATGGCTGTGGTTTCTGACATTACAAGAGACGGAGGAAAACTTTTCTCTATCTGCTTTCTCCAGGCTACGCATCATGTTATAAACATCATTGCAGGGGGGTTGGGCTAGATGTTTTGGGGGGTACCTTCCCACTTACAGTCCTATGATTATGTGGAATCAGCAGACAAAAGTCTCAGATCTTTTCCTTCCATCGCCAGCCAGGTCAGTTTAGAACTTGGCAACAGAGGGCAGAGCTTCTAGCACAGTATTCGGTTCCTTCCTGCTCCCAATTTAGCACACCCTCCTAGCCTTGAGCTCCTGCCAGAAAGCAGGGGATTAATCCTGAGCCATAAAACCTCGCTGCCACCTGCAAACCTGTTTAATGACAGCGGCTTGAGTTTGCAAACACTCCCCCTCGCTCACCGTTTGCCGCAAGGCAAAATAAACTATTATCGGGTTATTATTTTAAAAAATAAAAAATGGAATATGGGGAGAACAAAGGAATCTCTATGTGCATTTTTTAATGCTTCTGTTGGAACTGGCACTACTATATTTGCCGCATAATGCTCGTTCTGCATTTGCAACGACTCAGCCAGCTCCTGCACTTTGGAACTCCCTGCCTATTGATAACAAGCAGTGCTGTGTTAACGGAAAAATCTGAGGGTTCCCTTGGACAAAAAACAAAGACACCAACCAGGATAACTTGGAGCAAAACAGCAGCCTGTAGGCTTGGCCTTTATTGATCTGTTGCAACAGGGTGCTCCCCTCACCCACAGGAGAGAGGAGGGACCCAGAAAAATGGCATGCAAGGCCTTATAAAGACTTTTGAAATTGCCACCCTGTAGATCAAGACCACCCCCAGAAACATCATACATACATCACAGTAGGGGTGTAACCTAAGACCACCCCTCAGATACATCACACCTACATCACAGAAAAGGTGGTCTAAAACAGAAATTTGAATACTGTTTTTCTCCTGTTGTTGTTTATCTCCTGTCTGGCAGGTCACTTGATTGGATTGCCTGGGGAGCCTGGCCAGTCTTTTGTAATGATAAATACTTAGTTCCTGGGCCAGGTCACAGGCTCACACCCTATTCAAACACAGACATACCCTTAAGACAGGATTTGTGAAGGAAAAGACAATGGGGAGGCTTTTCCAGTTTGACCTTGCAGAGAAAACATTTGCTCAGTTTAGGAATCAAAATGGTTCCAGGTTGGCCTTCCTGTGCTGATCTATGTATGTGCTTGGTTGGTACACTTATGAACATTACCATATATCTAAGACCATAAAATTTCTATCACAGCTGTGTTCTTTTCAATGCCAGCCAAAAACATTCATGAGCCAGCCTGCCCAGACGCTTAGAAAAATGATGTGAGTTCCATTTTAACTTTTAAAGTATTGCATTTACCCCTCGATTTCCTTGTTTTATCTTTTTGTAAACAACAGCTTTTTTAAAAACAACAACAACAACCAAGAGGTGTATAAATGTAATTTAATGAAATAAAGCAATAATAATAACAAAACAGCCAAATGGGACATAGGAACACAAGAATCTGCTTAAAGGGCATCAGAACACTTGTCCATCTAGTTCAGTGCTGCCCACACTGGCCGGCAGCAGCTCTCCAGGATTTCAGGCCGTGTGCAAAGCAAGTGCTCTCACCCCTGAGCTATGGACTTTCCCTTAAAAATAAAGCAAGTTTCTGGCCCTCATTGTTCTGAATGAAGGGCTGCAGACCACCAAATTGCTGATTTGTGTGTGCCTCCCTGCTCCCTTCTGCTTTCCAGGAGATGGGGCCATGCAGGGCGTTTTGGAGATCTCGATGGAGGGGGAGGACGAGGGGGGCGAGGCCTTTGACTTTGAGGACAGCGAGGATGAGGACGGCCGGGTTGTGGTCAGCAATGCCAGGACCGAGCTGGGCACCAGGGGGGCTGTGCAGGGACCACCTCAGAGGCGGAGATCCAGCATCAGCGACGACCTTGAACCCCTGGATGACTGGGAGGCTGAAGAGGCTTTGCTGGAGGACCGGGTCCCTATGACCCATTCTGACTCGAACCTCGGTAAGCGCGTCTACACCAGGCTTCTGAACCAGTTTCAACCCTCGACCAGTTACCGGCAGCTTGTGGGTTTTGGGGTGGGGGTCAGTCTGGATGATGCCCAGAGACCCTTCCCATTCTCAGGGTCCAGTACCCAGTAATGGTTAAAACCTAAGGGCTCATCTAGATTCTGAATTAACGGGTTTCGTTTGATAATTTCCTGTTCGCAGATTTTCGGTCTCTCTTTTTAAAAAATGTATCTTGCTCAGGGGTCAGCAAACTTTTTCAGCAGGGGGCCTGTCCACTGTCCCTCAGACCTTGTGGGGGGGCGGACTATATTTTTTAAAAAAGAAGAAAAAAATGAATGAATTCCTATGCCCCACAAATAACCCAGAGATGCATTTTAAATAAAAGCACACATTCTACTCATGTCAAAACACGCTGATTCCCAGACAGTCCATGGGCCGGCTCCGGCTCCTGAGCCTTAGTTTGCCTACCCACGATCTTGCTCAATTAAAACCAGGGAGCTCAGAATTGCACACTTCGCTTGCCCTGCCCTTCCCTCCATTTTAAACCTCACAACGACCGACCATGCGAGGTAAGTCAGGGCTGAGGGAGAACGAAGGTCGTTCCATTGAGCTTCATGGCTGGCCGGGGATTCGAATCCAGGTCTCTCTGGCCTTCCTCCAACCCCCTCTGAGCCATAGTAACCAATCTGATATGTTGTGACTCCTGTATTTCAGATGCTTGGGCTAGGTGAGGATCTATGATTCTGTGACACAAGAACTGACGGCTTTCTTGGGTACCAACTGACCATCTTTTGTCTATTTCTTTCCCGGCAGATCACCTGGGCTCACAGACACATTCAGAGTAAGTGGCTCTAAAAATAATTTTATACAAACTGTAGATATATAATATTTTTTTAAAAGCAAGAACAGAAAACTAGCATTTGTGAGATGGGGCGGGAAAAAAAAAACCCTTTTGGCATTAGGGTTTCTCTGCCTGGCATGTATCTGAACAGGTATGACTCCGCCACAGGCATATCTTGTTCATGTCTGGATTTTTATTTTCCCTGAAATGCATCAGCTTTTAATGTTTAACAGACCACTGTATTTTAATACTTTGTTGGAAGCCGCCCAGAGCGGCTGGGGAAACCCAGCCAGATGGGCAGAGTATAAATTAATAATAATAATAATAATAATAATAATAATAATAATAATAATAATAATAATATAAAGGGCCCCATTACCTTCAGTAGCTTAAGGCCTCATCAAACCTAAATCCAGCCCTGCCGCTGGTCCTCCCTAACCACTGGTCATGCTGTCTGGGGCTGGTCAAGGAACACCTGTGGGGTCACAGTCTCCCCATCCCTAAACTAGACCCTCACTTGCCTCCACTGCCCTGGGCTACTTCCATCACAACTCTGCCTTCTTTTAACACAGCAATGGAGAACCTGTCGCTTTTCAGATGCTGCTGGAAAGCAACTTGGCATTGAACATTGGCCATTCTGGCTGGGGATGATGATGGGAGTTGTCCAGCCGCAGCAGCTTGCCCATTCCTGAACTACACCTTCACTTGCCTTCGCTGCCCGTGGCTGCCTCCATCACAACTCTGCTTTATTCTAAAGCAGGGAGGATGAAATATACCGGTACTCAGAGTCGCAAAGTGATTTCATGCTCTATATTCAGCTCATAGTGGTGAGGAGGAATGAATGAATGAATGAATGTCCCCTCAAAGTATCTGCTTTATATACATTATTTACACAATGGGCTGCACATGATTGGCTAATTCCGGAATTCTACTGTAAGCCAATCAGGTTGTGGATTCACTTCTGTCTGGAGCATGATTGGGTGGTTCCTGCCAACCAATCATACTGCTGCATTGTTCTAGGACCAATCAGACTGCTGCATTCTGAATCCTATTGTTCTAGGACCAATCAGACTGCTGCCTTTTGGATCCTATTGTTCTAGGACCAATCAGACTGCTGCAGTTTGGATCCTATTCAACTCAGTACATAACAGAGGAGAAGCCCGCGGCTCTGCAGTTCAGGGCTTCCCCGACTCGGGTCAGCTGTTTTTGGACTACAACTCCCATCATCCCTAGCTAGCAGGACCAGTGGCCAAGGATGATGGGAATTGTAGTCCAAAAAACCAGCTGGAGACCCAGATTTGCGAAACCCTGCCTTCGATTAAAGAAGAAGCTATCAAAGATATTGAATGGAGTTCAGTTAGGAGTCGGCGGTCAGGGATGATGGGAATTGTAGTCTAAAACCAGCTGGAGAGCCAAGGCACTGCTCCAGATGGAATCTAGCTTCCTTTCACCACCCCTGACTTGGCACCGATGGGAGTTGTAGTCCAGCTCCATCTGTGAGGCCTCACCTGGCTCACCTGAGGTTTGGGCTATCACCCTGGCTAGCCCAGAGACATCTTCTGGGGGGGTATCAATTTCAGGAGAGATGCTGGGAAATCGTGTTAGCTGCTTCCTCCTAAAGTTCTTGGGTTGTTTCCTGGATTTGGCAGCTGGAGGGTTAAACGGCAGGTAGCTCCCTCTTCCCTGCTGGCTTCTTAGCCCCTCCCTCTCCAGGTGATAAGAGAGGGAGCTTTTGGGATGCAGCCAGCAGTGCCTGAAGGCCTTGAGTGTCAAGGGAAGTTCTTGTTTACATGGCCTGGTCTGGCAGCTTAGATTATGGGTGTTTCAACAGCCTTTTCCTCTCAAGGTAAGGGGGTGGGGGCAGGAGAAGTCCAAGTTTCCCCCGTGCAAGGGAGGCTTCAGCCTTGGAGGAGGAAAAATGTGTTTTTAATCCTAATCCTAATCCCTGCCAGGTGGAAGCAGGTGGAAAACAGCAGCTCAGTATGGGAGACCTAAGTTATAATAATAATAATAATAATAATAATAATAATAATAATAATAATAATAATTTTTTATTTGTACCCTGCCCGGTTCAGAAAACTGGGCTCAGGTGAAGGTTGGAAGAAGTTTAAAGACTATTTACAGAAACATTGCAAAATTAAGGAATGTTAGAAGGATGCTGGAATGAAGTTATGTGGTTTTAGCAGTAATGTTATAAAAGGAGTATCTAAAAAGTATCTAATAGGTGAGAATGTAAAGTCACAACATATTAAGATAAATGATTAAGATAAAAACGAAGATGGAAAGGATTTGCTGAATTAACTATTGAACTAGAATACAAAAAAGGAAGGTGTGAGGAGGTCAAGGAAACAAGTAAATGAAAGATAAGCTATGGAAAAATTGATTTGTTTTTAATTTTTCTATTTTTTAGTTTATTGTAATTTTTTCTTTTATTATTTTTTTGTTTCTTTTTGTTCTTTCTCATATGTTTGTAATTTTTTGAAATGTTAATAAATATTATTATAAAAAAACAAAACAGAAAACTGGGCTCAGGGCAGCTAACAACAAATTTAAAACAATTGATGCAACAAAAACAGCATAAAATACAGTAGAAAACATGAATAACAATAAATTCAGAATTCAAAAATCAATTTAGGGGGAACAAGGAACGAGAGTTCCTCTGAGCACGTACAAAGTCCAGGCGGTTTGAATCAGTACCACTGGGGACTGAAAAGGTCTCCAGTTTGTCTGCCAGGAATTTACTTCTGGGTGTCAAGCGCCGTTCAAATTTGTTGGTTGGTTGGTTTGCAAAGCCTTACTGGGTATAAGCGACAAGGTTTAGTTAACTTTTAGAAGGCAGGTTTTTCGTGTTTTATATTGACGCAAGGATCCTGGGGAACATATTCAAATGTGGGTGTCTCTGTGTGAAAATTGCTTCGCAGATAAAACTCTTGTTCCATCCCCCCCCCCATATAATTCTTGGCTTGGCTGTTGTTGTGGCTAGAGTCTAACGAGGTGTGTGTGTTGGGGCTGCACCTCAGGCCTGGAGGGGCTAATGTGGACCCCTGAACCTCTGGGTGTGGCCCCCAGAAGCCTCCCCAGGCCATGCCTCTCCCTAGCCCTGCCTTGCACCCTCTTTGAAGGCTTTGGCCTGGTTTCCTTGAAGGTCTCCTACTTTCCAAGAGGGAAGTTGCAGAGAGCAACCAGTTCCACGTATGAAGAAAGGTTGCAGCGTTTGGGTCATTTAGAGAAAAGAGGACTAAGAAGAGACCTGGTAGAAGCGTATACAATTATGTTTTCCTCCATCTCTTGCGACACTAGAACCGGTGGGCGTGCAACGCAGCTAAATGTTTGAAGATTCAGGTCCGATACAGGAAAATCCTCCATCACATTTGTTGTTGTTGTTGTTTAGTCGTTTAGTCATGTCCGACTCTTCATGACCCCATGGACCAGAGCACACCAGGCACTCCTGTCTTCCACTGCCTCCCGCAGTTTAGTCAAACTCATGCTGGTAGCTTCGCGAACACTGTCCAACCATCTTGTTCTCTGTCGTCCCCTTCTCCTTGTGCCCTCCATCTTTCCCAACATCAGGGTCTTTTTCAGGGAGTCTTCTCTTCTCATGAGGTGGCCAAAGTATTGGGGCCTCAGCTTCACGATCTGTCCTTCCAGTGAGCACTCAGTGCTGATTTCCTTCAGAATGGAGAGGTTTGATCTTCTTGCAGTCCATGGGACTCTCAAGAGTCTCCCCCAGCACCAGAATTCAAAAGCATCAATTCTTCGGCGATAAGCCTTCTTTGTGGTCCAGCTCTCACTTCCATACATCACTACTGGGAAACCTCCTTCACATAGTGCAGAGCTATCCTGCGGAACTCACTGCCACAAGAGGCAGCGGTGGTCACCAACTTGGACGGCTTTAAAAGAGGATGGGACAAATACACAGAGGAGAAGAGGGCTATGGATTGCTACTGGTCGCAATGGCCCTGTTCTGCCTCCACAGTCCGAGGCAGTGATGGAAATTGCAGAAGGAGAGAGGGATGTTGTGCTTGGATGCTGTTTCTGAGTTTCTGTTTTGTGACATCTGGTCGGCCACTGTTAGAACAGGATACAGATTAGATGGGCCACTGGCTTGATCAGGCAGAGCTCTTAGGTTTTTAACTCTGCAAAGGTAAAATCCACAGCGGTATATAAGCATACCAGCCAAACATTTCACCTGAAATAGCAATTTCCCTCTATGCGGGTCCCCATGACATTGCAGAGTACAGCTCAAGAAAGCCACCATGCTGCTTTCTGCCTGCAGATTCTTAAGGAGGGGGGGGGGAACGCAAAACATATTTCCAAAAACCTGGTTGCTTAATCAGTCTGTTATTCAGCTTATTTCCATAAGCCCACTTAATTTAATTGCTGTTTTCTTCCCGCTGATTACCTGGCGTTTGGTTTTGAGAGCCAGCTTTGCTGTTGACAGCCTAAATATTTACATTGTTTCCTTATGTTGATGGTCCAAAACAAATGTTGTGCGAGATCAAGTAGATTCAATACGGATAAAAGAAAGTCCTCCGCCGCCCAGGGCGTAGTTAAACTATGGAACTCTCTGCCACAAGAGGCAATGCTGACTGGTGGCCGCCAACTTGGATGGTGTGTTTTCATGAAAGACCCTCAGCACATGCTCAGAGGTGCCCTGTTTCCATGTATGTCTCTTATTCCCATTTGTGGATCAGTCAGGGATTGATCCCCCCCAATTTCACTTTTTCCTTAGAGCAAGCCTGGGGGCCTCCCTCCACGTTGTGGCTGATGAACTTTTTACATGTACAGTGGCTAGGGGTGAGCATCTTGTCCCCAAGCTTTCGTTCCTGAAGTTTTGGCTTTGTGCCGGAGGAAGAGGGATGCAGGGTATTGCGAAACGTAGATCCCAGAGGTGACATATGAACTTTGGAATCTGGGGGCCTTTAGAAAAAAAGAGAGAGCCGTTTTGGGAAACCAGGAAGACGGGGATTTCCAAAATGTCATGGAAAGGCAGGTTTTAATATATATCCCAGACCAGATAGTGGCCTCTACTGGCAGCTGGGAGAAAAAGTATTTATTTTTGAATGGCTGTTACAATTGCGCTATTACAGTGGTACCTCGGGTTACATACGCTTCAGGTTACAGACTCCGCTAACCCAGAAATAGTGCTTCAGGTTAAGAACTTTGCTTCAGGATGAGAACAGAAATCATGCTCCGGCGGTGCGGCGGCAGCAGGAGGTCCCTTTAGCTAAAGTGGTGCTTCAGGTTAAGAACAGTTTCAGGTTAAGAACGGACCTCCGGGATGAATTAAGTACTTAACCTGAGGTACCACTGTATTATTGATTTATGAATGGGGAAGGGCAGAATTATTTGAACGTAGAGAAGCTGCCTTTTGCAGAAGGCAGTCACGGCCTATCCTACAATTGTAATACCCATTCAATTTTTTTATTTTTGTTGGCTCCCGGCTGCCATTAGATTCTTTGACCGTTTAAAGTGGGGTGAGACCACCTTATTTTATTTTAATTTACTGCATTGATATCCCAGCTTCTTTGCTCCAAAGAGCTCAAGGTGGCATATATAATTCTCTTCCTTCCCACTTCACACCCACAACAACCCTGTGAGGTAGTTTAGGCTGAGAGTTACTAGCCTAAAATCGCCCGGTAAACTGAGTTGGGGGAGTTGAACCCCAGAGCCTGGTCCAGTGCTCTAACCACTGCACCACATTGCAGAAGGGACCTTCATGCCACTCCTATTCTGCTACAGTTGGAGTTCCTCTAAAACCTAAGTGACTTGCCTTTCTATCCAAAACTAGCACAATTATGTACCGTATTTTTCGCTCTATAAGACACACTTTTCCCCCTTCAAAAATTAAGGGGAAATATGTGTGCGTCTTAGGGAGCGAATGCAGGCTCCTTGGCTTCAGCAATAGCAACGCGAAGCCTCTGAAGCGCAGAGGGAGAGCTCCCCCCGTGCTCCAGAGGCTTCGTGTTGCTTTCGCTGAAGCCGCCTGAAGCCCCTGGAGTGCAGCAGGAACTCCCGCTGCGCTCCGCGGGCTTCAGGCAGCTATCCGCAAGCCTTCGGAGCGCAGCAGGAGTTCCTGCTGCCCTCCGAAGGCTTCTGGATAGCCGCCTGAAGCCTGGAGAGTGAGAGGGGTCAGTGCACACCGATCCCTCTTGCCCTCCAGTCTTCGCTTTGCTGGAGAGGCACTGCACAGTTTTCCCTCTCTACACAGCGCCCCTTCAGCGAAGCGGGAGGAGAAATGGAAGGGGCTCCGTTTCTCCTGCTGCTTCGCTGAAGGGGCGCTGAGCAGAGATGGGGAGAATCTTTTTTCCCCTGTTCTCCCCCTCCTATGGTCCGGTGCGTCCTATGGTCCGGTGCATCCTATAGAGCAAAAAATACGGTAATTAATTTCAGGGTGCTTTGGTAGGTGTTATTGTGGCTTCCTCCAATGACTCCTGGGAACAGAAGTTTGTACAGGGGGCTGGGCATTGCTAAGGGAGACCCCTGCTCATGGAGCTACAATTCCCAGAGTTCCACGGGAAGAGGGATTGATTGTAAGAGAACTCTGGGCATGTGCAGAGTGCCTTATTTTTCTTCAACTCGGGACTCAAGGATGTGTTGCAGAATATGCCAGTCTGGTGGGAGCACAGTTCTCTTATTATTTTCCTTTAGAACAGAAGAGTCCTGCTGGATCAGGGTAATGGCCTACCAAGGACTAATATATAAAAGGTAAAGGTAAAAAAACCCTGGATGGTTAAGTCCAGTTAAAGGCGACTATGGGGTTGCTGCACTCATCTCACTTTCAGGCCGAGGGAGCCAGCATTTGTCCACAGACAGCTTCCCGGGTCCTGTGGCCAACATGGCTAAACCGCTTCTGGTGCACTGGGACACCGTGGCAGAAGCCAGAGCGCACAGAAATGCTGTTTACCTTCCCGCCGGAGCGGTACCTATTTATCTACTTGCACTGGTGTGCTTTCGAACTGCTAGGTTGGCAGGAGCTGGGACAGAGCAATGGGCGCTCACCCTGTCACGGGGATTCGAACCGCCGACCTTCTGATCGGCAAGCCCAAGAGGCTCGGTGGTTTACTGGTCAGTTAAAACGTTAAAAATGTGTTAGAAAAATGTGACACCAGAATGCGATGTAGAGCAGCAATCCCTTGCCAATGTAAATTTGCACTGAGAGCTGTCTTACGGTTGTGTTTTTTTAGTGTTTTTACAAATCAGTGTAGATCCAGCATCCTAGTCCAGCAGCCTGTCCTCACAGTGGCCAGCCAGATGCTTATTATAGGAAGCGAACAAGCATGTCCACTTTGCACCCCTTTTGCATATCCTTATGCTGGAAAGGGACTTGCTGCATTGGAATTGAATTCTGCTTCTCAGTCATAGCTTTCATTTCTCCCCCTTTTAAGAAGCAAGTTTCTAGACCTCATGACTTGAGGGATTAAGGTGCTGTGGGTTAAACCACAGAGCCTAGGACCTGCCAATCAGAAGGTCGGCGGTTTGAATCCCCGCGACGGGGTGAGGTCCCGTTGCTCAGTCCCTGCTCCTGCCAACCTAGCAGTTCGAAAGCACCCCAAAGTGCAAGTAGATAAATAGGTACCGCTCCAGCGGGAAGGTAAACGGTATTTCCGTGTGCTGCTCTGGTTCGCCATGCTGGCCACATGACCCGGAAGCTGTATGCTGGCTCCCTCGGCCATTAAAGTGAGATGAGTGCTGCAACCCCAGAGTCGGTCACGACTGGACCTAATGGTCAGGGATCCCTTTACCTTTACCAACTGCCTTTGATATATGCAATACACACATAAACACACAAACACACACAGTCTGCTGGTTCCAGCAAAGGAAGAATGGACACAAAAACTTATGGAGTATGCAGAAATGGCAAAGCTTACCGGAAGAATAAGAAACCAAGATAACAAACTTTATCTTTTGTATTGAATATTTACAGATAAATTGCAAACAGATAAACACATGGGCAGGATTATTGTAATAACCTGCAGTTTCATAAGAGTATATATTCAAAGTAGATGAATAAATGAACAAATTAATTTGGATATGCAGAAGATATTAAAATTAATTAAAGGAACTGCAGAAAGGGGGGGAGTCAAGTTTTGGAAATGTCAAAATGATTGTAAAATCAGTGAAATGTATAAATTTGGAAAGTATATTAAAAACACACACACACAAAGGCCAGCGGCTCACCTAGTCCAGTATCCTGTTCTCACAGTAGTCCAGTGGGAAACCGGCAAGCAGGATTCGAACACAGGAGCAGCTCTCCCCTCCTGCGGTTTGCAGCAGCTGGTACCCAAAAGCATCACTGCCTCCAGCTTTTCTTTCCTCCTCTGTCAACGAGAGGATTTTAGCAATCTATTTCCAAAGCCCAGCCATTAAGGGACGGGCGTGTATGTGTGTGCAGGCAGGCAGAGAGCCAGCAAGAGGCGAGGCCTGGCATCTTCAGAAGGATGCTGAGCTTGGTGGGGGGTGGGGTGGAGCAAAGCAGCTGAGGAGGGCGAGGCGGAAATATTGATCGCTGCTTTGCCTGGGCACTGTCAGCATAAAGGCAAGAGGCAGAGAAATTGCGCCTTCCACTGCAGCGAAAGGAGTCGAGGATAAAATGGCGGAGCAGCCTTTGGAAGCCGGAGCTGCAGACTCGGGGCCCACAAGCTGCCTTTAAGGGTATGTCAACGGAGCTGATTTGGGGATAATTTCTCCCACTGCATAGTCTGTCCCATTGCTGCGATTTGGGTAGTGGGCGGGGCAGGTGTTGAGACCGAAGCCGCAAACCTCTTCCCTCCCCACTGTGTTTTCCTCTTGTGCTGCTGCTCTTAGATAGCAAGCCTGTGGGGAGGGAGCCTCTAGTTTTGAGTAGCTGCAGGGGAGCTGTGCTGGGAGCTCTTTTGGCACAAGTGTGAGGTGTAGATGCTTGAAAGCAGGGCGGGGAGGAGGAGCCTCAGGTTCCGGATGCCAAATGTATCCGCTCTCCCCAGTTGACCTTCCGGGAGTGCTTTTTGCCTGGCTGCAAAAGTTTCCTTGAACTCTGTTTGCATGTAATAGCTAGCCTAATGTGCAGAGGTGAAATTTGCACCTGTTGCTTCCATCCACTTTTTCAAATGGACCCGCCCACCTCTGGCACATGACCCCTGAAGGGAATTGCACGCTCAGCTTTTGCTGAAAGCTGTGCCGATAAAGTATCAGTCATCCTCTGTGGGAGGGACTTCATAACTTAGGGGCTGCCACCGAGAAGGCCCTGTTCTGAACCAACCTCTAAGAGCAGCAAAGGAACCAAGAAAGACCCTATTTGCCAATCTTAAACCCCCTCCCCAATCCACCAAGGGGGAAGAATGTAGCCTTTCGGCTATTTGGGGCATGAGTCATTTAGGGTTTTAAACTTTTAACGTTTAAAACATTTTGATAAAACTAAATTTCACTAAAGTCAAATTAGGACTCCATGTGGTTGTCAGTTGTGACTTAAAAACATCAGGAGTGCACAGCTGGATCAGGCTGGTCACCCCTCAGGTCCAGCATCCTGTTCTCACAGTTGCCCAACCAGATGCTCCAAAATCCACAATCAGGATTCGAACACAAGACCACCCTCCCCTACTGCAGTTTCCTGCAACTGGTATTCAGACGCACTGAGGCCTCCAGCTGTGGAGGCATGGCTTGGCCATTATGACTGGTAGCCGCCAGAAACCCAATTCTCCTCCACAAATTTGTCTGCTTCTCTTTTAAAGCCTTCCGCGTTGGTGGCAATTTCTGCCTCCTGTGGCAGGGAGTTCCACATGTTAACTGTGCCGCATGAAGACAGACTTCCGTTTGTCTCTCCTGAGTCTTCCAACATTCAGCTTCCGTGTGTTCCAGTGAGGGGGAAGCAAACTTGTTTATGCGCTTTCTCCACGCCACGTATAATTCTAGAAATGTCTACCATATCACCTTTTACGAGCCTTTTCTCTAAGCTAAAAAATCCCCATATTTATCTGTTTTATTTATTAGATTCATCATAAGATCTCAGGGCGATTCAACAGGGTAAAAATATTGCTTTTTGGCCAGAATACTTAGGAGTGGGGTGTGTGTGTGTGTGTGTGTGTGGCAGCAGCTTTGCTCTGACCTGGGTTGTAAAACGGAACACTCTTTTAAAAATCACTCCTGCGAATTCAAAAACCTTGGAAGTGCCGCAAACCGGTTTGGCAAAGTCTGTAAAAGAGCACCGACTTTCTGTGTTTGCCGAGAAACCACATTGCGAAGATCTGGAGGTGGATGTCTGTTAAGTTGTGGGTGAACATATCAGACGACACAGCGATTCTTCAAACAGCTCTTGTTTATTCACAGGCCAGAACAGAACTGAACTGAAGGGTTCAGCCAGCCTACTTATATAGAGCTCCACTAGAAACGCAACAGTAACCATTTTCTGTAACTATCCAGTCACTGAACGTCACTTTCAATCCCTTATTTGCATATGTGGACCTGAGTGAAAACTATCTACAGTATCCCCCTGCTGGCCCAGGGTGAGAACTTCAGTACATAACAATGTCCTTGACCGCCTGCCCGCGGCTATCCTCCTTCTGAGCTTGAGTTTGAACAGGATCCCTGTTTGTGTGCCTGTATTTTTAAAAGCGAAGGGCAGGTGCGCTGAGCCGCCAGGAGCTTACAGGTCTTTTGGGCTGTGGGGTGCGGAGGAAACGGCTTGAGGGATCGGCCCGTCTCAAGGTTGTCCCTTTTTACCTTCAGGTTCCTGGGCGCCGTCAGCAATGGGGAGATTGCCGGGAGCGCGCAAACTGGGGTGCGGACTCACAGCTGGAAACGGAGGAACTCCCGGCGAGGTAATGGCCTTGGGGGACGTGGCATTTGGGCCTGGATTCCTCTTTTTCTTTTTAAAATTTGTTTATTTTTATTAAGTACAAATTAGAAAACATACATATTTACAACAAAAGAGAATACAAAGGAAAAAGAAAATACATATAACCAAGGAAAAGAATTAGAGAATACTTTGCCTCTTTTCATATTTACAGTTATTTATACCTCTATAAAATGCTATTCACAATAAAGAAGTGAAATGAAAGATAAGATATCAGAAAAAAGAAAAAAAAGAACAAAGAAAAAATAAAGAAGTAAAAGAAAAGGATCATAGGTGAAAATTTGTAAAAGTAGATAAGTATTCACTATACATAGCCATTTCCCATCTATATTTATATTCAATTATATAATTTCATCTTGTCCTTATCTACCTTAAAATGTGTTGTTGTTTTTTAAAAAGACTTGCACCGTTTGCCTCACGCGTTTTTAACAACCCGTTCATCAGATCCTCTGTTCTTCATATTTTCCCTTTGGATTTCCTTAATGTCTCACTTTGTATTTTTTATAGTACACACAAGATTATTCTAAACACAACCAGATTTTTATAGTCGAGCCCCGGTTTTGTAAATAATCATTTAAGAACTCCCATTGCTTCATGACCATGGTTTTGGATTTTCTCCTTATTATATCCGTCAGTTTTGCTAGTTCCAGGTACTCGCAAAGTTTCCCCAACCATTCTCTTTTTGTTGGGATGCTGTCTTCTTTCCAATAGCTAGTAATCAAAATTCTTGCCGCTGTTGTCGCATATAGAAATAAGTTCGTTTTATCTTCTGGGATATCTTTATCTAAAATCCCTAATAGATATGCCTCTGCCTTTTTTGTGTGTGATGTCCTTATCAAATTTTTTATTTCGTCGTGGGCCTGGATTCCTTATGTTGATTCCTGCATTGCAGGGAGTGGATTAGATGACACCTGAGATCCCTCCCGACCTTACGATTCTTTGATTCGGTCATTCATTCATTCATTCATTCATGTTAAAGTGTTAGTGCTGACCTTGAAAGCCCTAAATGGCCTCTGTTCTGTATACCTGAAGGAGCGTCTCCATCCCTATCGTTCAGCCCAGACACTGAAGAAGACATCTGAAGGCAGCCCTGTTTAAGGAAGTTTCCATCATCTTTTTTTTATTTGTATACCGTCTTTCTATCTTACAATACGCAAGGCGGTTTACGAGCTAAAGATCTAGCAATATAATGTGATACAAAAATGTGATAATAAAACAAAACTTTAAACTAAGCAACCTACATCAAAAAGTGACACTCAGCAATTGTTATAGTATAAAATAATAATACCAACATATAAAAGTTAAACAGAAATCCACTCAACAGTTACAATAAATAATTTCTAAACTATAATCAGTAAAACAAGCCACAGTACATAAAATAATACAATGCAAATTGAGAAGCAGAGACTAGAGGGTGGAAAGAGGCCTTGCCTGATGGAGTCTTTTAATGTTTAATGCTGTACAGTGGTACCTCAGGTTACATACACTTCAGGTTACATACGCTTCAGGTTACAGACTCCGCTAACCCAGAAATATTACCTCGGGTTAAGATCTTTGCTTCCGGATGAGAACAGAAATCGTGCTCCGGTGGCGTGGCAGCAGCAGGAGGCCTCATTAGCTAAAGTGGTGCTTCAGGTTAAGAACAGTTTCAGGTTAAGAACGAACCTCCAGAACGAATTAAGTTCTTAACCCGAGGTTCCACTGTATTGTGTTTTTAATATTCTGTTGTGAGTCACCCAGAGTGGCTGGGGAAACCCAGCCAGATTGGAGAGGTATTATTAATAATAATAATAATAATAATTTATTATTATTAAGCAAAGGTTGGGTGCCTATCTGTCCGGCATCCTTTAGCTGTGATTCCTGCTTTGCAGGGGGTTGGACTAGATGACTCTCGAGGTCCCTTTCAACTCTACAATTCTAGGATCTGGGGGTTTGGGGAGTACTCTGGACTCTTTACCATACAAACATGCATGTTTCGTTCCAGAAACCCACAGGTTGTACCCAGCTTAATGAATGAACCCAGAACATAGGATGCTGTGTCATATATGGAGCCTGGATCATTGATCCATCTAGTTCAATATCGCCTACACTGACTGGCAGCAGCTCTCCAGGATTTCAGCCCTGCCAGGAGATGCTGCCAGTGTGGGTTGAGCTTTGGACCTTCTGCCTGCCAGGCAGGTGTTCTGCCACTGATGTGGGCCCTCGGCTCAATATTCTAGTCCTCGTGGTTCTGTATAAAATGAAACATAAGAAGCTGCCTCTCACTGAGTCAGACCATTGGTCCACCTGGCTTAGTATTGTCTGCACTGACTGGTAGCAGCTCTCCAGGATTTCAGGCAGGGTTTTCTCCCAGGCCTGCCTGGAGATGCTGCCGGGGATCGAAGCTGGGACCTTCTGCATGCGAGACAGGTGCTCTACCCACTGAGCCACAGTCCTCCCCTGCTTATGCCACACCAGTTGCCTTCAGTGGGTCTACTCTGTCAAACAGTGAGCATGCACCCCAAGCTCCTAGTCCTCATCGTGGCTTTGCTGTCCCTTCCTTACTGATCGAGCGACGTGGTCCTGTGCACAGGCACTGTTCCGAAAATGCTGTGCAGTGTTTCCGGTTCAACCAGAGTTTCCGGGTGGTAGAAATTTCCCCGTTTATTTTTATTTTTTTCTGGCCTCGAATCCAGCCACCGCCTCTTCCCACCTTGTGTTGCTGTCGTTCCAGGTGGTCAGGCTAACCCCCCAGCCCCAGAAGATGTGATCTATGATGACGTTCCTTACGAAAATGTGGACCTGATCCAGCGTGGTACGGCACCTCCCACAATGCCTCCTTTACCTATCTAGGTTCTGTGTCTTGTTACCTTGAACACTATCGTTTCCCCTCCTCCCTATTGATTTTAAATCACAACCACCTGCATTGTTTTCCTGAAAGCATTTTCATCAACACTGAACTCCAAGCCATGGTTTATCAAACGACGATTCACCAAACCGGGGTTTGTTTGAGATGTAGGGTGGCTTTTTCAAATTCCCGTTTTCCTTGTGCAGAAAAAAGTACACAATGAACTTAGTGCGGGCGAAGGAAGATAATACAACTCTATAGTACGTGTTCTGTAGATCCTCTATTTTAATTTCACTCCCGGCTAAGCTACAGGAAAGCAACTGCATGGGTTGGGCTAGATGATTTTTGGGGGTCCCTCCTGAAATATACTCAGAGTCGCAAAGTGATTTCATGATCTTTATTCAGCTCATAGTGGTGAGGAGGAATGAATGAATGTCCCCTCAAAGTATCTGCTTCAACTATTCAACTCAGTACATAACACCTCCCAAATCTACAGTTCTATGATTCTAATTTCTAGCACTGAAGGTCTCTAGCCTGGAAGGTTTTGCAAACTGGCCTGCCTTTTCCTGCCTTAATTCATCATACTGGAAACATTATTCCTCGTTCTCTGTGTTATTTCCTCCTTCCACTTTCAGGGGCTGCCTTGCTCTGCCTGTCGTCTCTCATTCTATTCACACCCTTTTTTCCTTTCCTTCTCTCCCTTGGAAGGTTCCTGTTTCAGAGGACCAATATCCATCCATCACCATCCTTCCCCAGTCGCGCCCACTGTTGCGTCTCTGCAGTCCTTTTCACTAACTCCCTGTCTCGTCCTTCCAGATTCAGACAAGAGCCTCATCTATGAAGATGTCCATCAGGACGGACCACAGGAGACTGAAGATCTAGGCTGGAGCTCCAGCGAGTTCGAGAGCTACAGCGAGGAATCTGGGGAGGAGAGCAAGCCGGGGGCGGAACCAACAAAGCACAAAGTCTCTTTCCAGCCAAAGGTAACAAGGAGAGGGAGAGAATCTTGCACCTCCCTTGTCAGAGGCAATATGCCCCATAATAGCAGTGGCCGGGAATCACCAGCAGGGAGAGCTCTGGTCCTGCTTGCCGGATCCCCATTGGATGGGCCGTTGGCCTGATCCAGCAGCCAGGTGGTTCTAATACTCGTGTGGCCTGCTTGTCCTTGAGGACTAGGAATTTAGGACTCCAGTCTGAGTGAACACCAATATCTGCTCTGATTTGTTCTCCGTGCTTCAAATGAGCACGGAGCAGGGAAGCTGGTGCTCTTCAGATGTTGCTGGACCGACCACAACTCCCATCATCCCTGACCCATTGGGGCTGTGGAGCTGTGGGAAGTTGGAGTCCACCTGGAAGGTTGGAGGTTCCCTGCCTCTGAACTAGACTGTCACTTGCCTTCACCACCCTTGGCTACCTCCCCTTAACTTCTCCTAGCTCCCTCCATCGCTTGCCTTCACTGACCCTAGCTCCTTCCATCACTCGCTTTCATGGCCCCTAGTTCATCGCTTGCCTTCACTGACCCTAGCTGCCTCCATCACTTGCCTTCACTGACCCTAGCTCTTTCCATCACTCGCTTTCATAGCCCCTAGTTCATTGCTTACCTTCACTGACCCTAGCTGCCTCCATCACTTGCCTTCACTGACCCTAGCTCCTTCCATCACTCGCTTTCATGAGCCCTACCTCATCACTTGCCTTCACTGACCCTAGCTCCTTCCATCACTCGCTTTCATGGCCCCTACTTCATTGCTTGCCTTCACTGACCCTAGCTGCCTCCATCACAACCCTGTCTTCTGGGGAACCTGTGCCCACTCTGGATTCAGCCAGATTAGAAGTCCCATTATCCCTGACCGTTGCCCATGCTGGCCGCTGGGGCCGCTGAAAGTGAAAGAGTCCAGCCACATTTTGTTTCCTTATTTATTACACGGCAGTTATTACCCACCTTTTTCCTCTTGAGGAGCTCCAGGTGGCATATATAGCACTCCCTCCTCATTTAATCCCCGCAGCAACCCTGTGAGAGAGGCTCGGCTGAGAGAAGGCAGTGACTGTTCCCTCAGATCACACCCAGTGAGCATCATGGCCCGGTGGAGGGATTCGAACCCCAGTCCTGGTCCAGCACTCTAACCATTATGCCACACCCACTCAAATAAGGGATCAGGGACGGAGGGCCCTTCTGGACAGTCAAAGGCTGTGTCAGGGCTGCTTATGGCTGTTGGCTGTCCTAACCCCGCTGCTATTTTGAGGGTGGTTTGCTGGTGGTTTGGGGTCTTTTGCCTTTTTTCTGGGTCTTGGCTTGGAGCATCGTGTCTGCTTACCTGGATTTTTCTGTCTCTGCTTCCCCCCTCTTTGCTGCCGCGGCTTCCTCTATCCTCATGCTGGCTTTTTTGGGGGGGGGTGAATGCCAGCTTTCTCCTGACCTTCATAGGTTGAAGGAGAGGTACTCCCAGACTAAGAGGGACATCCAGGCTTTGAAAGTCGGGGGGAGAGATATGCTGAAGCAAAGATACGACGGCAAGGTACTGTCTTTCCTCTGCACCCCACCTCGATTCCCCCCCACTTTTTGTCTGCGTTTGGGTCGCGAATCACACTCTTCCTTTCTGCCAACCTGTTGCCTGTCTCTCTCTCTTTCTCTCTCTCTCAGCTTTGCAGAAATTAACCTATGAAAATCTAAAAACACTAAAACGCTGCATCTTTTTCGCCTTGCAGTTTGCTGTCCTACACAGGAAGGGAAGATTTCTTCACTCCAAGGGGTGGGGTGGAGGTGCCAGAGGCCAAAGTGGGCGGGGCCAGAGGCCAAAGTGGGTGGAGCATAATTGTACCTTTGCAAAGGTATCCCAAGAGTCATCTAGTCCAACCCCCTGCAATACAGCAGCTGTAAACACTATTTATTGCGTTTATATGCCATGGCGCAAGGCAGCGTACATGGCTTTTCTCCTCCTCCTTGGCCTCCTTTAATCTCCACAACAACCCTGCAAGGTAGGTGATGCTGCGAGGCAGTGACTGCCCCCCAAGGTCGCCAGTGAGCTTTATCCCAGTGGGGATTCGAACTCAGCTCTCCCAGGTCCAAGTCCAGCACTCTAACCACTGCACCACTTGGCTTGTTTCGAAGCACACACACACACAACTGTCTCTCTGGCACTGCCGTCCAAGCAAGCAAGAGGCATGATCAGAGCTAAAGGCAAAAACACTGAGATTCCCTACCAAAGCTGAACTTGTTATTTATATTCCCTGCTCCTTTGTTGCCCTGTTTATTCCTATGAGCCACCCATCAGAAATAAAGTGGGGGGGGGGCGGGCAACCTGGGAGATGCCCCCCTCACCATGTGCAATGCCATCTCCAAGGAAGGCTTCCTCGTGCCCTCTTTGCTATTCTTTTGGGCTGGCAAATATTTCTTACATTATAGATCCAAGCTTGTGTATAAAGTCTTGGCAAGTATTTTAAACTACTGTTTTTAGTAGAAAGGTACTTTAAAACAACAACCCTGTGTCGTTTTGCAATATATGGGCTGCAGACATGGGTGGCGGCGCTGTGGTCTAAACCACCGAGCCTCTTGGGCTTGCCAGTCAGAAGGTCGGTGGTTCGAATCCCCGCGACGGGGTGAGCTCCCATTGCTGGGTCCCTGCTCCTGTCAACCTAGCAGTTTGAAAGCACACCAGTGCAAGTAGATAAATAGGTACTGCTGTGGTAGGAAGGTAAATGGCATTTCCATGCGCTTTGGCTTCTGTCACGGTCTTCTGTTGCGCCTGAAGCGATTTAGTCATGCTGGTCGCATGACCCGGAAAGCTGTCTGTGGCCAAATGCCGGCTCCCTTGGCCTGAAAGCGAGATGAGTGCTGCAACCCCATAATCGCCTTTGACTGGACTTAACTGTCCAGGGCTCCTTTACCTTTACCTTTATATGGCTGCATTCAAATTCTTGTAGACCCCCTGAAACAAATACAGTGGTACCTCGGGTTACAGACACTTCAGGTTACAGATGCTTCAGGTTACAGACTCTGCTAACCCAGAAATAGTACCTCGGGTTAAGAACTTTGCTTCAGGATGAGAACAGAAATTGCGCAGCGGCGGTGCAGCGGCAGAGGGAGGCCCCTTTAGCTGAAGTGGTGCTTCAGGTTAAGAACAGTTTCAGGCTAAGAACGGACCTCCAGAACGAATTCAGTTCTTAACCCGAGGTACCACTGTAGACTGCAGTTAGTCCTGTCCACTAATTTCGTCAAGTCTACTCTGTGTAGAACCAGTGTTGGGTGCAACCCTATATAGACCCTCCTTGCAGTTCTGCCCTGGGAATGATGATGGGCCCATTTGAAGGGCGGGTTATCCAACTGGAAAAAATGAGAAACTGACAATGACTTTTTAAAAGTGTAAGGCTGCAGGAAGGAGGAGATCACTCCTATTCAGGGGAATCCCGCAGCTCCTTTGTTGAATGCAACTCATCCCCTCGCCCCCCAGTGATTATCCAAGTATATTAAGAGAGAAAAAGACCTGTGCTTTTGCCCCCAAAGGAGTACGGTTTCCTTGGCGGGAGTTTTGCTAGGAAATACTAAGTCCGTGATGCATCTGAATTGCTGGAAGCTGAAGTAGGAGAGTTTGATTTTGTGTTCGAATCCTGATTGCAGGTTTCCCAACAGGGGCATCCGGTTGACAAACCATGAGAACAGGCTGAGAGGGACCCGACAGGCCATCGACCTCTTCCATCTGCACTGGCTCTTCTTATGAGTAACAGTAGCAGAGGGCTGCCGCCCTCATACCTGCCTCATGCATGCCATGAAAGCCAGTGTGGTGTAGTGGTTAAGAGTGGTAGATTCGTAATCTGGGGAACTGGGTTCGCGTCTCCGCTCCTCCACATGCGGCTGCTGGGTGACCTTGGGCTAGTCACACTTCTCTGAAGTCTCTCAGCCCCACTCACCTCACAGAGTGTTTGTTGTGGGGGAGGAAGGGAAAGGAGAATGTTATCTGCTTTGAGACTCCTTCGGGTAGTGATAAAGTGGGATATCAAATCCAAGCTCCTCCTCCTCCTCCTCTTCTTCTTCTCTTGGGCTTCCTGCAACCACCTGTGAGAACAGGATGCTTTGCTAGATGGGCCGACGGCCCGATCCACAGATGGTGGCAGCTATGCTTCTGAATCCCAGTTGCTGGAGACCACCAGAGGAGGAAAATTCTCTTGTGCTCAAATCCCACTTGCGGGTTACCCTTTGTGGCATCTGGGTGACCGCTGCAGCAATAATAATAATAATAATAAATTTATTCATACCCCGCCCATCTGGCTGGGTTTCCCCAGCCACTGTGGGCGGCTCTGAACAGAATATTAAAAACACGATAAAACATCAAACATAAAAAACTTCCCTAAACAGGGCTGCCTTCAGATGTCTTCTAAAAGTCTGGTAGTTATTTTTCTCTTTGACATATGGTGGGAGGGCGTTCCACAGGGCAGGTGCCACTACCAAGAAGGCCCTCTGCCTGGTTCCATGTAACCTCACTTCTCGCAGCGAGGGAACTGCCAGAAGGCCCTTGATGCTGGACCTCAGTGTCCGGGCTGAACGATGGGGGTGGAGATGCTCCTTTAGGTATACTGGGTCGAGGCTGTTTAGGGCAGGCTTCCTCAAACTCGGTCCTCCAGATGTTTTTGGCCTACAACTCCCATGATCCCTAGCTAGCAGGACCAGTGGTCAGGGATGATGGGAATTGTAGTCTCAAAACCATCTGGAGGGACAAGTTTGTGGAAGCCTGGTTTAGGGCTTGTAAGGTCAGCACCAACACTTTGAATTGTGAAATTCTTTGAGAAGAAGTTGATTGCTGGGTGAGATGGGTGCTGGGCACGATCCGGCCCAGGTTCTCCTTACCTTCTTGTGCTGATTTCTCTCCTTCTGCGCCTGGTTCCTCGCAGATGACCCAGCTGATGAAAGCGGCCAAGAGTGGCACGAAGGATGGCCTCGAGAAGACCAAGATTGCCGTCATGAGGACTTTCTTGAACAGGAAGGATGTTCCAGGTAACCTTTCTTTCTGTTAGTGTTAGCCGTGCTTTCTTGGGTGACTTAGTGCAAAGGACCCGAGAGCCCTGCCGGATCGCAGCAAAGACCTCTCCAGTCCAGAATCCTTTCCCCCATGCTAACCAATCGGATGCCTTCAGGAAGGACTCTCCTTTCCCTATCCTGAATGAACTTTTCACCCATTTTGATGCCTAGCCATGGCTTCTTCCCAAGAAACCTGGCACCCTCTGTCTCCAAGATGGAGGACAGGATGCTCAGAGGCCACAAACCACGATGGCAATGTTCTCCCTCCACTGATGGCTCAAGGACCGCCACTCTCCAGTTCTATACTATTACAGTGGTACCTCGGGTTACATACACTTCAGGTTACATACGCTTCAGGTTACAGACTCCGCCAACCCAGAAATAGTACCTCGGGTTAAGAACTTTGCTTCAGGATGAGAACAGAAATTGTGCTCCGGTGGCGCAGCGGCGGCGGGAGGCCCCATTAGCTAAAGTGGTGCTTCAGGTTAAGAACAGTTTGAGGTTAAGAATGGACCTCCAGAGCGAATTAAGTTCTTAACCCGAGGTACCACTGTATTCTATTTCTATGCCACTTTTTATTTATTCAAATAAATCCCAAAGCAGCTTACAAACAAAAGATAAAAATAACATAATGGAGCATCACGAATATGGCGTAAATCGTATGGAAAACATAACAGATCATCAGTAAAACAATCCCAAATTCCAAATAAAACAATTACCATCTATGTAACGCTATTAGCAAAAAAACCCCCTAAAAATAAGCTAAACATCACAGTTACACCAAAGATCGTATTATAGGATTCACAAAGTACGACAGCATTCATATCTATAAAACAATATTAACAACGTGAACCTACCCAGACCCTGAGATCTTCTGAGGCCCTTCTTCATGTGCCTCCTCTTCTAGAGGCCCAGAGGGTGGCAACACGAGAACGGGGCCTTCTCTGCGGTGGCCCCTAGTCTGTGGAATGCTCTCCCCAGGGAAGTTCGCCTGGTGCCTTCATGATACAGCTTTAGGCATCAGGCAAAAACGTTCCTTTTGAACCAGGCCTTTGGCTGATTGACATCCAATGCCTTTTTAAAATGTGTTGGGGAGGGGGGGGGTATTGGATAGTTTTGTTATTATTTTTATTACCTATTTGGTATTTTTATATTGCGATTTTAAGTTGTAACCACCTTGAGACCTGCGAGTATAAGGCAGTATACAAATTTAATAAATAATAATAATAATAATAATAATAATAATAATAATAATAATAATGGCTACCATTTCTGGGAATCACAACTAGGGAGTGTTGCTGTTGTCCTCAGGTCCCGCTTAGAGGATTCTCATTGGGGAAACCTCGTTGGCCACCGTGCTGGCGTGATTCTGTGGCAAAGCTCTTCTTAGGTTTCTCAGGTTTGGTCTTTCCCCATCTGGAATTCCCAGACACTTTCTCTTTCGTTTCACTTCAGAGGTTGAGTCATACATTCACATCCTGCTTCTGTCTCCATCACAACCGCTTCCATTGAGTCACTGAGAAAAACTCCCGTGCGCCGCAGAGAGGACGATGAATTTTGGTGTGCACGCACGTCACAGTAATGGTTCTTGTCATGTGGCTTCTGGTGCAGCAAAACATCCTGCTCTTAAAAATAGCATAAGACTCATGCACGGGCGTCGTCAGGGTTTATGTTAGGGAGGGCAGGATTCATGTTAGTAAGGTGGCAGAACTGAGTTATCTGCTACACGATTGATCGGTTAGTCAAGTACCGTATTTTTTGCTCTATAAGACTCACTTTTTTCCTCCTAAAAAGTAAGGGGAAATGTGAGTGCGTCTTACGGAGCGAATGCAGGCTGCGCAGCTATCCCAGAAGCCAGAACAGCAAGAGGGATTGCTGCTTTCACTGTGCAGCGATCCCTCTTGCTGTTCTGGCTTCTGAGATTCAGAATATTTTTTTTCTTGTTTTCCTCCTCCAAAAACTAGGTGCGTCTTGTGGTCTGGTGTGTCTTATAGAGCGAAAAATACGGTATTTTTGTTTATTTACTTCGGGGGGTGGGGCAGCTACGCCCATGGAACCATGGGGTGTCTAAAGAGAACTCCCACCCACTGGTGGAGGAAGAGGAGTGTGGGGGGAGCGCATTGCCCCCGGCAGCGTGATCCTGGTGGGCTCGCATCGTGGCTGCCCCCAGGCCCGCGCTGGGCGCCATGCACCCACAGGTGGCGTGCCACACCCCTGGGATGCACGCCAGCCCCAGCTCTCCGTCCCCCGGTGCCGGAGCATGAAGCTCCGCCACTGCACACACCCCTGTACCTAAAAATAAAATAAAAATCCACTGTCCTACTTAGGGGCTGAGTGTCTAGCACAATGGTTGTAGCTGTACAGTGGTACCTCTGGATGCAAACGGGATCCATTCTGGAGCCCCGTTCGCATCCTGAGTAGAACGTAACACGCGACTGCGTGTGCGCGGCTCACGTTTCACTGCTTCCACGCATGTCATTTTGAGCGTCTGTGCATGCGCGAGTGGCAAAACCCGGAAGTAAGGCGTTCCGTTACTTCCGGGTTGCCGCGGAGCGTAACCTGAAAACGCTCAAGCTGAAGCATATTTATTCTGAGGTATGACTGTACAGTGGTACCTCAGGTTAAGTACTTAATTCGTTCCGGAGGTCTGTTCTTAACCTGAAACTGTTCTTAACCTGAAGCACCACTTTAGCTAATGGGGCCTCCTGCTGCTGCTACGCCTCTGGAGCACAATTTCTGTTCTCATCCTGAAGCAAAGTTCTTAACCTGAGGTACTATTTCTGGGTTAGCGGAGTCTGTAACCTGAAGCGTATGTAACCCGAGGTACCACTGTAAAGGCTTTTTTCAAAAAACTAAAAATCTTGCATTATCCTACACTGTCTTGTAAATCCCTCTGGCCCTTGATGTGTGCTAAATGTGTCGAGGGGACATATTTATTTTGTTTCTTCTTGCTACGTTTTATATTCCCTCTTTCTTCCAAAGAGGCTGCTGTGGTTTTGCTTTTCTCTTCCCTGGATGATGAGGGTACCCTTGGTCGGCATGCTTTGGGTTCGGCCCGTCAGCCTGCGTCTTCTGTCCGATGGGGATGGCATTTCCCCACCTCCAGTCTGCAGGGCTCTCGCACGTTCTCCCAAAATTGTCACAGATTATACACAGAGGCTCTGAGGTTACATCTGCAAGCTCCTTTTAGTACCCTTGGGTGCTGCTCAACAGGCCCTGGAGATTTGAATTCACTTAAAATAGCTAGGTGTTACCTTCCCTATCTTGGGCTACAGCCCCCCTCCTTGCATCATTTATTCTGTTATTACCAGGTTGGGCATTGCTTTCCCTTTGGGTTAAGACAGAGGCAAAGTAGGTGTTTATCAGTTCTGCCTTTTCTCCTCTTTAGGGGAAACCGTGGCTGTTTAAAGGGATTTTTTTTTCTGGCGGGACTCAAGCGTACGCAGTAACGGCACCTTTTCCCCCTGAGAAGAAAATCACTGGTGATGTTGTAGGGTTTTAAATGTACCACCTTCTTCTTCTTCTTCTTCTTCTTCTTCTTCTTCTTCTTCTTCTTCTCCTTCTTCTTCTTCTTCTTCTTCTTCTTCTTCTTCTTCTGCGATCCCTCGTGGCCGAGTAAGATTGTCTTCCATAAACACGGTTTTAACAGTGAGTCCATAAGTGGCTGTGGAGGCCAATTCTGGATCCTCACGTCCTTCCACAGTGGGGACCCACTGGCGGACGAAGGTGGGGGCGGGGGAAGCAGCCTGCCTCGGGTGCCATCCTGGGTGTGTGTGTGCCACCGCGGCCGCCCCTGCCCCCCCGGGACTCGCCACCCCCCCAAGACACTCACTGCTTGCTGCGGACCCCTGGGATTTGCGCCACTTGCCGCGCACGCCCCAGGATTTACATTGCTCCCAGTGCTGAAGCAGGTAGCTCTGCCACTGTGGGGACCTAGGTTTCCGGGCAGGAGTTGATCTTGGTGATTCCTGGCCTGGTAGCCCAAACTCTGGCACCACTGTGAGGCCATGCATGTCTGGGAGGGCCAACTAAGTTTTACTCATTGAAATTACCAGAGGATCCACATGAATTTCAGTGGCTTTCTTTCTTTCTTTCTTTCTTTCTTTCTTTCTTTCTTTCTTTCTTTCTTTCTTTCTTTCTTCTTTGGTGATCCCTCGTAGCCGAGCATGATTGTCTTCCATGAACACGGTCTTAACAGTGAGTCCGTAAGTGACCGTGGAGGCCAATTCTGGATCCACACGTCCTTCCACAGTGGGGACATAGGTTTATGGGTGGGAGTTGATCACGGTGAGGGTTTGCCAAACGTGCCTTCCTCGTCGCCCGTTTCTCCCTTTCGTCCTGAGTTCGACTTCAAAGCCCACGACACCTTTGGTAGGCCACAACTTACACGGGGGTTACGTTTGGGCAAAGGCAAAAGTGCGAAAAGTCAGGAAGACCCCCCCCCGAACCTCTCCCGCATGACTAGACCTACCTTACCTGTGAGATTTTGCCGGAATCCTATGCAGCCTTCCAGAAGCCTCATGCAACCTTCCCAGAGCCTAGTAGAGGGCTTATAAAGCTCTTTTAGCAGCAGCAAAATCCAGCGCAGAAAGTGCCTTTTAAGCCCTCTGCCATCCTTACTCGGTTCCAGGAAGTTTGCATGTTGTCTTGGACAGTCTCATCTGACTGTTCCTCACCCCCCAAACGACTCTGTGTTCATTCATTTATTTTCCCAGCATCTGTGCAAAGCTGCAGCCGTGTAACTAAATCACACATAAAGTAGATTTTTTTAAAAAAATGTTTGTTTCAAAAGGAAATCTTTAATAAAAACAAACAAACAAACAAACAAACAAACAAACAAACAAAGAACAGGTTTATTTGCTGCATGGTGCAGGTGGGGCTCATATCAGCTGCCCACCCCAATTCTGTCTGTTTGTCTGTCTGTCTCTCTCACATACACACACACACACACACACGGAAAGTACAGCGATCCTTTCCCTTGCGTGTGCCACGCTGAGTTCACAAGGAGGATTCCCAGCCACAGGGCTTCTGAGGCTACAAAACCCCACTTCCCTCTCTGGGCAGTTGCGAAACATCCTTCGGGGTGTACCTCCTTGCAGGATCTGCTGACTTGGGCAAAACGAATAACTGGGAACAAGCGGAACTTGCTTGGGTTTTTCATGTTTCTTTCCTCTTGTAGCTTCACTGACTTAACCAGGGCAAATACATGCATATATATGCAACTGGAATGCAGCTAGGGCTGGTGCCGCCTGAAGCTGCACCCTGCGAGTCAAGCACCCACTTTGTCCTTTGCTGGTTTGGGGTGGGGGGCAAAAATCCCTTTGGGCTTGCTGCCCCCCTCCCCAGTGGCTGTTGAGAGAACTTCCTTGAAGTTAGCAAGCATGCTTGGCCGTGTAAGGAAGGGCAGAGAAGAGTAAACACAGTATTTTCTTTCTGTTTTTCTCGTGATGTTTCCCTGGCTGTAGGGGACGGGGAGCCAGGCAGGAGCGCCATGGAGCCAGGCAGGAAGCGCTCTTTGTCCTGGACTGGGGAGCTCTCCAAAGCCCACAGGCTGTCCGTGGACAGAGGTACGGATCTGGGGGCCTCTTGCCCTCCCGGATCCTGTCTCCATTTGAGACGAGGTAGCATGATTTGCAGTGGAGTTTTGTAGTGTGTGAGCTTCTGTGTCTTAGCTTGCCTCTGCTAGTGAAGAGGGCCTTGCTGGGGGTTGCCCCCCCCCGGAACCTGCACACTTTGCACATGCTTGAGAGTGCTGTTGTTTTTGCAGAGGCTGCCAAAAGCAGGGCGGTGTTGCTAATGGGGAGGGGGGAATCTGGAAACCCTGCTCCCCAACACGTACACAAACACAGAGGACCGCTTCGACCTCCCGCACCCAGAACACATTGCAACTAGTGGCCTAGAGCAAAGGCACTCTGTGTGTCCTCAGAGACCCTCTGTATTTATTTTGTTTATAAAAAATATTTCCATACTACTATCTTCGACACCTCCCTTTCCATGGAGGCGCAGATTGCAGCTATAACAAAGACGGCATTTTTTCATCTCCGCCAAGCTAAGCAGTTGGCTCCTTACCTCTCTCGCCCTGACCTAACCACTGTGATCCACGCAACGGTCACCTCCAGACTGGATTATTGTAACTCGCTCTACGTGGGGCTGCCCTTGAGACTGACCCAGAAACTCCAGCGGGTGCAGAATGCTGCGGCGAGACTCCTTACGGGGTCCTCACTGCGAGATCACATTCACCCGGTGCTATACCAGCTGCACTGGCTCCTGGTGGAGTACGGGATCAGCTTTAAGGTGCTGGTTTTAACCTTTAAAGCCCTAGACGGCCTAGGACCCTCATACCTATGGGACCGCCTCTCCTGGTATGTCCCACGGAGGACCTTACGGTCTTCAGACAAAAACATCTTGGAGGTCCCGGGCCACAGGGAGGTTAGGCTGGCCTCAACCAGAGCCAGGGCTTTTTCGGCTGTGGCTCTGATCTGGTGGAATGCTCTGTCACAAGAGACTAGGGCCCTGCAGGACTTGACATTTTTCTGCAGGGCCTGCAAGACAGAGCTGTTCCACCAGGCCTTTGTGGCGAGCGAGCTTGAACCCTTGCTTACTGTGCGCAGATCTGGTTGCGCCTTCTATTTGCGGGTGCAGACCTTGTAGTTGCTTGTGCCAGCTGCTGCATAGAGGCACACCTGTGGCTAGAGCTCATGGTTGACCAACATTGCAGTCTTCGTTGATGTGCTAATCCTTGCTTTCCGTAGTTCGCTGCTTTGACAGCCTTCAGATTTTGGAATGTCAGATCTTCAGGGCAGGGACTTGCCTGCCTTTTCTCCTTTGTTGTTTTGGGACCCTCCAAGCGTTCCTATTTTCCAGAGGCAGTCCCAGATTTGCAGAAGCCGTTCCGGTTTCGGATTTGATCCTGGAATGTCCCTCTTTTCCTTAGCACATCCCTATTTTCAACATAGAAATGGGTATGGAGTTGACCGACCCCCGAGCCAAGGAGATACAACCTTTTAGAAGACATATGAAGGGGTTAACCCTGTATATGGAAGTTTTTAAAAAATGTTTAATGTTTTATTATGTTTTTATACACAGTGGTACCTTGGTTCTTAAACTGCTTAGTTGCCGAACAAATTGGCTCCCGAATGCCGCAAACCCAGAAGTAAGTGTTCCGGTTTGCGAACATTTTTTGGGAAGTCGAACGTCCGACACACCTTCCTGCAGACAATCGGAGAGTCAAGCGGACCCCAGGAATGGATTAAGTTTGAGAACCAAGGTACCACTGTATGTTGGAAGCTGCCCAGAGTGGCTCAGGCAACCCAGTCAGATGGGTGGGGTACAAATCATAGAATTATTATTATTATTGAATAGGATGTCCCTATTCTCATCGGAGAAATGTTGGCAGGTATGAAGGTTGCTCCAAGGGACGCGGGTGCTGCTGTGGGTTAAACCACAGAGCCTAGAACTTGCCGATCAGAAGGTTGGCGGTTCGATCCCCATGACGGGGTGAGCTCCCGTTGCTCTGTCCCTGCTCCTGCCAACCTAGCAGTTCGAAAGCACCTCAAAGTGCAAGTAAATAAATAGGTACCGCTCCGGCGGGAAGGTAAACGGCGTTTCCGTGCGCTGCTTTGGTTCACCAGAAGTGGCTTAGTCATGCTGGCCACATGACCCAGAAGCTGTATGCCGGCTCCCTCGGCCAATAAAGCGAGATGAGCGCCACAACCTCAGAGTCGTCCGCGACTGGACCTAATGGTCAGGGGTCCCTTTACCTTTTATGAAAGTTGCTCCAGCCTGCTCTGGAGTCAGGGGTCAGCCTGGTTTGGATTAAACGCCTCGTTTCAACAGAAAGAGAGGAAGCTGTCAGAACAGTGGTCAGCACTGGCTGGCAGCAGCTCTCCAGGGGTTGAGGCGTGCTCCCCCCATGTCCCAGGCCTACCTGGAGATGCTGCCAGGGATTGAACCTGGGTCCTTCTGCATGCCAAGCAAGTGCTCCAGCCCTGAGTTACACCCCTTCTTCTCTTTGACTTCTGTCACATGGTCCATTAGGAAATGATTTCTGGGGGTCAATTTTAAGAGCTTGCAGGCCCCTCCTTCACTCAAGCACCTTCCATTATTTTTATTGTTTTTAGTTGTAGAAGACAGGTAGGGAGGCTCTTTAGAATGCAGTTGCATTTAATAACCCTTTGCATCTGGAGGGCAGAAAATAACAGAAGCATAAAGGTAAAGGTTAAGGGACCCTTGACCATTAGGTCCAGTCGTGGTTGACTCTGGGGTTGCGGCTCTCATCTTGCTTTATTGGCCAAGGGAGCTGGCGTACAGCTTCCGGGTCATGTGGCCAGCATGACTAGACCACTTCTGGTGAACCAGAGCAGTGCATGGAAATGCCTTTTACCTTCCTGCTGGAGTGGTACCTATTTATCTACTTGCACTTTGACGTGCTTTCGAACTGCTAGGTGGGCAGGAGCAGGGACTGAGCAACGGGAGCTCACCCCGTCGCAGGGATTCGAACTGCCAACCTTCTGATCGGCAAGTCCTAGGCTCTGTGGTTTAAGCCACTGCACCACCTGCGTCCCCTGAAGCATAGAGCTGGACAATTGGAAGGGGGGACCCTAGGGGTCATCTGGTCCGAACGCCTGGGGTCCTCGTAGGGAACCTCAGTTTTGCAAACTGACCGTGTCTTTGGCAGAAGGTAATTTAGCCGCCAATGCGATTTTTGCTACCTTCACTGCGTCGGATGGGTCTGCCTGTTTGTCCCTCTCCAAAATATTTTCCTCTGCTGGTGGGGGTTGCGAGGTTCTCCATTCATGCTCCCCTCCAGCCCAGCACCTTCCCTGTCTGCCCCTCCGGCTGTTTCCGTCCCGAACCCTTCCTCCCCGCATGGCTGCTGTCCCAGCAGAGCAGCTGTTCCAAAATTAGGGAAGGAAAAGGTCACCCTTTGCTGGTCTATTTCTGGTGCCCTCCGATCCCCACCCCTCCCTGGGCAGCTAACACCCTCCGCTGCTCTTCCTCCTTTTGCCCTCCGCCCCTTCCCATTTGCCAGCTCCTCCTTGCAGCTGGCTGCGATGCAACCTTTCCTCTGCCGGAGACCCCTTTGCCAAGATCTCCCCGCACGAGTGGGAACTAGAGATTACCCTGAGCTCGGAGAAAGAGGAAGTTTGGGGACTGTCAGTCCAGGCTGGCTAGAGGGTTTGGTGGGACGGGGTGGAGGGTCGGGCGAGCGGCACCCCTGAAGGGTGAGATGTGGCGTAAACGGCACCGGTCCAACCGGGACTTCATCATCATCCGTTCCTCTTCCTCCTCCTCCTCCTCCTCTTCGTCTCTTTCAGGTAAGGCCCCTTGCATTTATTTATGTTTGACTCAGGCTTCCTCCTTCAGCAAAGAGCCAAGCTCAGTGGTCCCATCAGCCGCTGAGGTTTACCCCTCTCTGGCACCCCCGAAGAAAATAAAAATAAATCATTGTCATGTGCCACTCGGAGATGACTCAGCAGGCAAGTCTTCCTTGCTGTTGGGGTCTGGGACGGGAAGGTGTTTTTCTCATCTTCTTATGCCATGGATGCTTTAGCTGAGATTCCTGCATTGCAGGGGGTTGGAGTAGAATCAGGGGTCAGCAAACTTTTTCAGCAGGGGGCCCTCAGACCTTGTGGGGGGCCGGACTATATTTTGGGAGAAAAAATGAATGAATTCCTATGCCCCACAAATAACCCAGAGATGCATTTTAAATGAAAGGACACATTCTACTCATGTAAAAACACCACGCAGGCCCCACAAATACCCCAGAGATGCATTTTAAATAAAAGCACACATTCTACTCATGTGAAAACACCAGGCAGGCCCCACAAATAACCCAGAGATGCATTTTAAATAAAAGGACACATTCTACTCATGTCAAAACACCCTGATTCCTGGACCATCTGTGGGCTGGATTTAGAAGGCAATTGGGCCGGATCCGGCCCCCCAGGCCTTAGTTTGCGTACCCATGAACTAGATTAATCTGGAAGGGGGGACCCTGGTTGGCGTACCCATTAACTAGATTAATCCAATTCTACTATTCTATGGTTCTATGAAAGCGGAGGTGGTTAAAGGCAGTTTAACTTAAGAACCTGGTTGCTTTTATACTCAAACCTTTTCTCCCTTGCCATTTGCCATATTCTTCCGAGGGCATTCTGAGGTGTGCATTCCCTGAGGTGTGCATAATTGGGGGGAGTTGCGACTTCCCAAGCAGTGAAGGGAAATGCTATCTGCGCACATGTTCAGCCTGGCGCAGCTTGAAAAAGCAGGCTGACCCTTGACCCCAGAGCAGGCTGGAGCAACCTTCACACCTGCCAACATTTCTCCAGTGAGAATAGGGACATCCTGTTCCATAATAATAACAACAATAATTTTATTATTTGTACCCCGCTCATCTTATTGGGTTGCCCCAGCCACTCTGGGTGGCTTCCAACATATATACAAACATAATAAAACATTTTAAAACTTCCCTATCCAGGGCTGCCTTCAGATGTCTTCTAAAGGTTGCATAGTTACTTATATCCTTGGCTTGGGGGGGTCATATAACTCCATACCCTGCAAAATTTCTCCGATGGAAATAGGAACAACCTAAGGAAAAGCAAAGGGACGCGGGTGGTGCTGTGGTCTAAACCACTGACTAGGGCTTGCCAATCAGAAGGTTGGCGGTTCGAATCCCAACGACAAGGTGAACTGCCGTTGCTCGGTCCCTGCTCCTGCCAGCCTAGCAGTTCGAAAGCACGTCAAAGTGCAAGTAGATAAATAGGTACCGCTCCGGCGGGAAGGTAAACGGCATTTCCGTGTGCTGCTCTGGTTCGCCAGAAGCGGCTTAGTCATGCTGGCCACATCACCCGGAAGCTGTACGCTGGCTCCCTCAGCCAGTAAAGTGAGATGAGCACCGCAACCCCAGAGTCCTCCACGTCTGGACCTAATGGTCAGGGGTGCCTTTACCTTTAAGGAAAAGCAGGACATTCTGGGATTAAATCAGAAACCGGGATGGCTTCTGTAAACCCAGGACTGCCCCTGGAAAGTAGGGACACTTGGAGGGTCTGAAGCTTCCCTTGTGGGGTTGCAATCTGGGCAAAAGCTCCATCGGCCCCCTGAGTTGGTAGGAAGGTAAATGCAACAGAGGGATGCGAAATACAGAGCCTTGGGTTCTGGAAGACGCGGCGGGAATGGACTGTGATGATATCATGGAGGACAGAAATGCCTGTCTCCTGCTGCGAGGCATCCTGTGATGATGCGATGATGGGAGCGGCTATCATCAGAAATAAAAGGAGGACGCTATCATTTTGGCTCGGTCTACAAAGCATCTTGGAAGATTGGAACTTGCATGGTTGAGCTGAGAAGCATTACTTCTCTGGACTTTTGAGCTGCTCTGGGTACATGGTTGCGAAAGCTCCAGGATGCAGAATTCTGTGTCAGATATAGAGGGTTGTTTTCAAGAGGTCCCTAGCAGGCTCTGAGAGGAGAGTTGAACAAGGAATAGCAACTTTTAAAGAAAAGGGCGCAGGAAGTCATATTAGACCCAATTAACAGACATGGCTAATCTGGGTCCCTTCGTTTCAGTGGGGCCACCCTGGAAGGATTTAGTGGGATACAACTCGCAGGCTCTTTCCTGAGCCCCTTTAAAGAGCATGAGGCTTCCATGAGGACTAGAACCATTAAAAGCAATGCTTTGATGTCTGCAGCTGAATCTTTTAAGGGTGTGTTTCTGGACTGGCAATCCTGAAAGTGTGTGTTGAATCCTCTGGGGGGAGCAAAATTCATCTTCCTAATTGCACGTTTTGGCTGGTGGTCTGAATATGCCCGTTCCATATTCCCTGTTGCTTTGTTGTTCCTGGCTGCCCACAATAAAATTCTTCCAGCGCATTGTGTTGTGTTTCTCCCTGCAAGGGCCAGTAGCCCTGGAGATGACCTTGTGTGAATCTTGTGTCTGCATGCGTCCCCTTCAGGCGATTCCGAAGAGGAGGAAATGGGATTCCTGGAGGTCCCGGTGAATGATCTGAAGCAACTGTTTCCTGAGTTGGGCCCGATGCCCGAAGGGTTAAGCCCTCAGCAGGTGAGTGCTTAGGAACGTGGCTCATTCTAAAGTTTTGGAGCACCTCGAGGGAGTGGAAGCTGCACCCACCTTGGCTGCTTTGGGGAAAATTCTGGCTTTTGCAGAGACCCTAAAATATAGCTCAGTGCTAGAGCATCTTCTTGGCATGCAGAAGGTGCCCGTGGATATCCATTAAAAAAAAATAAAAATCTGCTAACAAGTGATGAGAAGGACTTTTTTTGCCCAAGATCTTAGAATTTGAAGACAGGGGCAGGGAACCTTTTCCAGCCCAAGGGCCACATTTGCTTCTGGGAAGCCACCCGAGGGCCGCATGCGACTGGTGGGTGGGGCCAGAGGGGGGAATGGGTGGAGCAATGCCTGCACATTTCGCCTTTGTAAAAAAGGGCTTCTTTTACAATCTAGAGGCATGATCAGAGTTAAAGGGCAACTTTTGCAGCCAGGGAAAAAGCATTCACGGAGGGTGGGAAACAGGGCTGGTGAGAGGCGTGGTTTGGGATAGGGTCCCAGGGGCCAGAAAAGAGAGCCCTGGGGTCTGCAATTGGTCTCCCTCGGCTCCTCCTGCTGAGGGTGGCACTGTGGTCTAAACCACTGAGCCTCTTGGGCTTGCCGATCGGAAGATTGGCGGTTTGAATCTGCACAATGGGATGAGCTCCCATTGCTCTGTCCCAGCTCCTGCCAACCTAGCAGTTCAAAAGCACGCCAGTGCAAGTAGATAAAGAGGTACCGCTGTGGCAGGAAGGTAAATGGCATTTCCGTGTGCTCAGGCTTCCGTCGCACCAGAAGCAGTTTAGTCATGCCAGCCCATAGCTGTCAACCGTCCCTTATTTGGCGGGAAACTCCCTTATCCCAGCGCCGTTTCCCGCTGCTGTCCTGGATTGATGATGTCCCTTAAATTTCCCGGGTTTCAAAGGAAGCAGCTCCTCTTCCTCCCTCCCTGCCGGCCAGGGAGGAGGGAGGCTCCAACTGTGTTGCTTGGCTGCATTGCTCACCCAATAAGGAGTCTAAGAGGGGTGGAGTTTGCATGCCTTGTGCCGATCATTGCTTGGGGACTCACCTTTGCTCAGCGCTTCCCAGCGGAGAGGTGACGGTGGTTTCCTTGCTGCATCCCCTTTGCCGGGTTGCTGCGCTATGGGAACCACTGCTTGAGGCTTCGTTTGGCTGCTGGTTGGGCTTTGTGCCTTTGGCTCAGAAGTTGAACATACCTGTGCTTGGAAAATCCCTTATTTTGGCTACTGATCCCTTATTTTCGAGGCTGCTGGTCCCTTATTTTCAAATTTGTAAGTTGACAGCTATGTGCCAGCCACATGACCGGAAAGTTGTCTGTGGACAAACGCCGGCTCCCTTGGACTGAAAGCGAGATGAGCACCGCAACCCCATAGTCGCCTTTAACTGGACTTAACCATCCAGGGGTTCTTTACCTTTTATATATTAGTCCTTGGTAGGCCATTGCCCTGATCCAGCAGGACTCTTCTGTTCTAAAGGAAAATAATAAGAGAACTGTGCTTCTACCAGACTGGCATATTCTGCAGCACATCCTTGAGTCCCGAGTTGAAGAAAAATAAGGCACTCTGCACATGCCCAGAGTTCTCTTACAACCAATCCCTCTTCCCGTGGAACTCTGGGAATTGTAGCTCCATGAGCAGGGGTCTCCCTTAGCGATGCCCAGCTCCCTGAACAAATTTCTGTTCCCAGGAGTTTTTGGGGAAGCCACAATAACAGCTTTTCTGCTGAAGCACCCTGAAATTAATTACGTAATTGTGTTGGTTTTGGATAGAAAGGCAAGTCACTTAGGTTTTAGAGGAACTCCAACTGTAGCAGGCCAATGCAAGTAGATAAATCGGTACTGCTGCGGTGGGAAGGTAAACGGCGTTTCCATGCGCTCTGAATTCCCTCACAGTGTCCCGTTGTGCCAGAAGCGGTTTAGTCCTGCTTTCCACATGACCTGGAAAGCTGTCTATGGGCAAACGCCGGCTCCCTCGACCTGAAAGCGAGATGAGCGCCGTAACCCTGTAGTCGCCTTTGACTTGATTTCAGCATTACCTTTTTTAGTGCTGATCAGTCCAATAGACCTATTTGGTCCCTGCATGCTGCCCCAGCCGGCAGTTCTTCCTCTCTCCTCCATGATGCTCTCTTGAGTCACCCACACCTAATCCGACCCCCTCTCTACAGGTTGTGCGCCGCCACATTCTGGGCTCCATCGTCCAGAGCGAGAGAAGCTACGTCGACTCCTTGCGGAGGATCTTGCAGGTGAGAGAGCTTTCTGCTTTGTGAGCAGGGAACCAGGCACAGGGCCTTCTCGGAGGTGGCACCTGCCCTGTGGAATGACCTCCCATGAGATGTCAAACATCTATTGACTTTCAGAAGGCATCTGAAGGCAGCCCTGTTCAGGGAATTTTTTGGTGTTTTACTGTGTTTTCAATTCTTTGTTGGGAGCTGCCCAGAGTGCCACTCAGATGGGTGGCATATAAATAGTAAAATTATTATTTTATCAACCTTTTGTCCCCGCCTGCTCTCGCCCACCCACCCCTGAGCAAGCGGCTTCCCCCGTCCTCTCACCAAACACGAACACAAACTTAGCAAAAGCTGCCATATACTAAGTCAGGCCATCAAGTCCACCTAGCCCAGTGTTGTCTACACGGACTGGCAGCAGCTCTCCAAGGTTTCAGGCAGGGGACAATCCCTGGGCCCAGTGGGAGATGCTGCCAGGGACTGGGCCTAGGACATCCTGAGTGCAAGGCAAGGGCTTTACCACCGAGCTTTGGCCCTTTCGTGTTTAAAGTACATCAAGCTTCTAGTCCTCATGATTCTGAATAGAGGGCTGATTTAAACAATGTCCCCTTATATTAAGTCAGACCGTCAGTCCATCTAGCTTAGTATTGTCTGCACTGACTGGCAGCAACTCTTCAGGGTTTCAGACAAGGCGTCTTTCCTAGCCCTACCTGAAGATGCCATTGGGGATGGAACCCAGGGCCTTCTGCAAGCCAAGCAGCTGTTCTGCCCACTTAGCTATAGCCCTGTCAAGGAAACCAGGAAAGTCACACATTTCTTGGGAGATCAGCTTAAAAAACAACAAAACACCCCAGGAAATCGCTTTCCCTTCCCCAAACAAGCAAAAGTCGTCCTCTGAGCTCTACCCATTTCACTAAAAGCAAAGAGAGATTCTGGTCCTCAAGCTTCTGGGCAACTAAAAATGACCTAAACTCTGTGTACACATCTACATGCGCCCCATTGTATTTTAAACTTAGAGAGGCCAATGAACATACATCTTATTTTAATGAATTGACTGTTGCACAACTTCGGGAAGCTTTTACAGAGTTACGATTAAATACAATAAACTCTGCTTATAGAGATGGGAGACACAGAGGCATACCAAAAAACGAACGTGTTTGCATTAGGGGATGTCCTGAGGTAGAGGACCTTATGCATTATATCTTGCACTGTCCCTTATATAATGATGCAAGAGAAAGATTTTTAGTACCTATAATGACAAGGTCCCCTGGCCAGAGCCCCTCTGACATGATTTTATATCTCCTCGCAGACACAGGTAAGTATGTGACCTGGCGTGTAGCACTCTTTGCAACTGCTGCTAGGAAAATTAGAGCAAATTATATAGCCAAGTTAGCCATCAACTGTAAAGGAGATGAATTTGACCCTATCTATCTACATCAGGCTATATCTTTGTCACCAAACTCCGAGTATAAATTGCACACTGTATTAATTGACATTGTTTTTTGATATATTAGTGGCCATGTGATGAATTTTATTGTTTAATGTCTTGATTTGTATATTGGGGTACTTTTATAGCTCTGTTTAGAGTACGTAATGTTTTGATAATATAAATGTTTTAAGTCTTTTGTATCAATCTAGTATATTTTCTTTTAATTGTCGAATGATTCTGTGTACATTGCGGCAGCCTTTGGCTATGTGCAATAAAACTGAATGACTGACTGATTCGCAGCAGTTCTCTGGGGTAACAGGCAGCAGATGTTCTTAGCCTTTCCTGCAGAGGCTGCTGGGCGATGGAAATTGAGACCTTGTGCATTTTTTAAAAAATATTTTTTATTAATTTTCCAATAAAAACGGCCAATCAACATATCCAATCATAATCCAATTAAAACAAACAAATAAAATAAAAAAGACCAAATTATAATCCAAATTGGAATTATTAATTTTTTGGGGCTCCTCGTAGTCTGGACCTCTGAAGCATATCTCCAAATCTTCAGTCCTGCCTCTGCTCGTTGTTTTCCTATTTTCCACATCCCAGTTTAAATGCTTTAAAGTTCTCTGTCCCTGGCTCTACGATTCTCAATCATGTCAGAAATCATATTTCCTTTCGTCTGTTGAATACAGCTTTATTTGTGTATATATATTTTTCAACTGTCTATTTGCCAGCGCAGCTTTCCCTGACTCCGTTCCAATCTTCCAATCTGGGCTGTTGTCCAAGCCTGTTGTCTGAAGTTTAATGACACATCAACTCCCAAGTTGTTAATCATTCCAATCCGGGCTGTTGTCCAAGCTTTTCGTTTGAAATTTAATAACATAGTAGCTTTGTGGGTGGCACTGTGGGTTAAATCACAGAGCCTAGGACTTGCCGATCAGAAGGTCGGCGGTTCGAATCCCCATGACGGGGTGAACTCCCGTTGCTCGGTCCCTGCTCCTGCCAACCTAGCAGTTCGGTAGCATGTCAAAGTGCAAGTAGATAAATAGGTACCACTGTGGCGGGAAGGTAAACAGTGTTTCCGTGCGCTGCTCTGGCTCGCCAGAAGCGGCTTAGTCATGCTGGCCACATGACCCGGAAGCTGTACACTGGCTCCCTCAGCCGATAAAGCGAGATGAGCGCCGCAACCCCTGAGTCGGTCACGACTGGACCTAATGGTCAGGGGTCCCTTTACCTTAGCTTCCATATTGTTACTGTAAAGAGACCTTGTGCATTCAAGGCAAATACTCTGCCAGGGAGCGACCTGCTTTTCACGGCTCTGTGTCCTCCCGTCTCCACTGTTGACAGGATTACAGGAACCCTCTTGTGGAGATGGAGCCCAAAGTTCTCAGCCTTCGGAAATGCCAGGTGGTTTTCTTCCGGGTCAAAGAGATCCTCCAGTGCCACTCCATGTTCCAGATCGCCTTGTCTTCGCGCGTGGCTGAGTGGGACACCACGGAGAAAATCGGCGACCTCTTCGTGGCCTCAGTGAGTGTTTGCAGGATTCAGCTGGACAGGGGCATCACATTCCTGGAGGAGGAAGAGGAGGAGGAGGAGGAGTGTCAAGTATTCTCACCTTTCTTTTTAATTTTTTTTAAAATATAATTTTTTATTAGTTTTTTTAACATATCATTTTCAACAGTAATTAAACATACTTTTACGTCTTATTCAATTTTTTTACTTCCATCAATCCTGTCTGAAAATTTTCCGATCTAATCTCTCAGTATGCATTTCTTATCTTCCCTATTACATTTCAAACTCATAACCAATATCTCTATCTTTTTCTACTTTGTAACACTTCGTATATTTCTCCTTACAAAACTTCTTGTAGTCCTACTAGCATAATTTGTTGATTACAGTTGCTCTTCAAATAATTCATATACTTCTTCCAATCTTCTGTAAATTTCTGGTCCCGCAGATTTCGAATCCTTCCTGTCATTTTGTCCAATTCTGCATAGTCCATTAATTTGTCTGCCATACTTCTTTCGTCAGAATTTCTTCTTGTTTCCATTTCTGGGCTAACAATACTCTTGCTGCAGTTGTTGCAAATAAAAACGATTTAACATCTTGCCTATTAACGTCCTGACCTATAATACCCAGTAAAAATGCTTCTGGTTTTTTTAAGGATGTATATTTCAACATCTTTTTCATCTCATTATATATCATTTCCCAGAAGTTCTTTACTTTTTTACATTCCCACCACATATGATAAAATGTTCCTTCTTTTTCTTTACATTTCCAACGTTTATTATTTGTCTTATACATTTTAGCTAATTTCACTGGTGTAATATACCATCTATACATCATTTTCATCATATTCTCTTTCAAAGCATTACAGGCTGTAAATTTTATCCTTTCGTTCCACAACCTTTCCCAAGTATCCCAAGTATCCTCACCTTGTAGGTCCATAGCTCCTGTGTGGAATGTCCCCAGAAGCTTTGAGCTGCTTCAAAGGACAATCAAGAAGGGATGTGGATGGAATCTGAAATGGAGAAAAGCAGCCCTTCTAGGTTAACATCTTTGGTCAAGGCAAATGGAAATGGAGAAAACAGCCCTTCTAGTTCAGCATCAATGGTCTGGGCAAATGGAATGGGCACTAACTTAGTTTAATGCCTACGTTCCAGGAGGCAATGATGGCCCCCAACTTTGTTCTTGTTGTTTAGTCGTGTCCGACTCTTCGTGACACCATGGACCAGAGCACACCAGGCACTCCTGTCTTCCACTGCCTCCTGCAGTTTGGTCAAACTCATGCTGGTAGCTTCAAGAACACTGTCCAACCATCCCGTCCTCTGTCGTCCCCTTCTCCTTGTGCCCTCCATCTTTCCCAACATCAGGGTCTTTTCCAGGGAGTCTTCTCTTCTCATGAGGTGGCCAAAGTATTGGAGCCTCAGCTTCAGGATCTGTCCTTCCAGTGAGCACTCAGGGCTGATTTCCTTAAGAATGGATAGGTTTGATCTTCTTGGCAGTCCATGGGACTCTCAAGAGTCTACTCCAGCACCATAATTCAAAAGCATCCATTCTTTGGCGATCAGCCTTCTTTATGGTCCAGTTCCCACTTCCATACATCACTACTGGGAAAACCATAGCTTTAACTATACAGACCTTTGTTGGCAAGGTGATGTCTCTGCTTTTTAAGATGCTGGCTAGATTTGTCATTGCTTTTCTCCCAAGAAGCAAGCGTCTTTTAATTTCGTCACTGCCCCTTCATGGATCACTGCCTTGCTGTGGTGAAGGGGCTTGAATAACTCAGAGAAGCTATGAGCTATGCCGTGCAGGGCCACCCAAGATGGAAGGTCATAGTGGAGAGTTTTGACCAAACGTGATCCACCTGGAGCAGGAATTGGCAAGCCACTGCAGTATCCCTGCCAAGAAAACTCCATGGACAAAGGCCCCCAACTTAGAGGGCTTTAAAAAAATCAGATATATTCATGGAGGAGAGGGCAGTCGATAGCTTCTAGCCACAATGGCTTTGCTCTGAACGAAATAGGTGTGCAAACTCTCTCTTTCTCTTCCCGCTTCCACCCCAGTTTTCCAAGTCTATGGTGCTGGATGTCTACAGCGAATACGTCAACAATTTCACCACTGCCATGTCCTTGATCAAGAAGGCCTGCCTCACCAAGCCTGCCTTTCTAGAGTTCCTCAAGGTCAGTAGTTTGCTACGAGATCTGGGAATTGTAGCTCTGGGAGGGGTGAACTACAGTTCCCAGGATTCTTTGGCAGAAATGATGTGCTCTAAATGTAGGGTGTGGGTGTGGCATGAGCAAGGACCAGATTCATGTTCTGACTCTGCTCTGGGCTAGGAGAGCCATGGGCCAAGCTGCTCTTTCCTGGCCTTGGTTTCCCCAGTCTGTAAAATGGGTATGCTGTCACAAGGGTTGGTTACGGCAGCGAATAGGATAGGCTCTGCCAAGCCTCCTGCATGCCAGCGTTGGGTCCAGAGAGTGGAAATTTGCTGTCTGGGCTGAGAGCCCGACCCGCATTATCTCCAAGGTGGGAGACTGGAGACCCACCAAATTGGAAGGCAGAGGTCCTCACATTAACAGCAGGTGATTCTTCTCTTGGCAGAAGAGGCAGATGGGCAGCGTCGACCGGGTGACTCTTTACGGCCTGATGGTGAAGCCCATCCAAAGATTCCCCCAGTTCATTCTCCTCCTCCAGGTACCCTTTTAAAAGTGCTTATCTGATTATTCTCAAAGGTGAGGGAGAGCCTTTGCCCTCTATCCCAGGGGCCGGACAGAAAGGTCTGAAGGGCCAGATTCTGACCCCAGGGTCTGAAGCACAACCTGATTTGCAATGCTGTGTACATTTCCAGTTGTCTTACCTCAGAAAGGATATTGTGGTGTTGGAAAAGGTTTGGACAAGGGCAACCCTATGGAGGAAGGTTACAGCATTTGGGACTTTTTAGCTTAGAGAGAAAGTGAGTCAAAGGTGACTTGATGGAAGTTTATAAAATTTAGACCTAGCTTAGAGAAAGTGGATACAGAAAAGAATTTCTCCCTTTCTCATAATACAGTGGTACCTCGGGTTACATACGCTTCAGGTTACATACACTTCAGGTTACAGACTCCGCTAACCCAGAAATAGTACCTCGGTTTAAGAACTTTGCTTCAGGATGAGAACAGAAATTGTGCTCCAGTGGTGTGGCAGCAGCAGCAGGCCCCATTAGCTAAAGTGGTGCTTCAGGTTAAGAACAGTTTCAGGTTAAGAACGGACCTCTGGAACGAATTAAGTACTTAACCCGAGGTACCACTGTACTAGAGCCTGTCGGTATCCAATGAAGCTGAATGCTGGAAGATTCAGGACAGATGAAAAAAAAAACAACTTCTCCACACAGCACATAGTTAAACTATGGAACTCCCTGCCACAGGAGTTAGTAGCCACAGTGACTATGCAGTGACTCCACAGTTTGAAGCAACCGTGAATCCCAGTTGCTGGAAATTGCAGAAAAGGAGAGTTTTCTCTCTTTTCTTTCCTGTATTGGGAATTTTGTAATGTTTGACGTTTGGTTAGTGGTACCTCCTTTGAACGTACTAATCTGTTCCGGAAGACCGTTCGACTTCCGAAATGTTTGAAAACTGAGGCGCCAAGGGTGGTCTGCAAATGTGATGGAGAAAATTGAAAATCACGCAACGGAAGCCATTTGACTTCTGAGGTGCGTTTGAAAATGGAAACATTTACCGTATTTTTCGCTCTATAGGACGCACCCGACCATAGGACACACCTTGTTTTAGAGGGGGAAAACAAGGGGGAAAAAAATCTCCCCCTCTCTGCTCAGCACCCCTTCAGCGAAGAGGCAGGAGAAACGGAGCCCCTTCCATTTCTCCTCCCGCTTCGCTGAAGGGGCGCTGCGCAGCTCTCCCTCTCTGCTGAAGCCGGGAGAGTCTTGCTCTCCCAGCTTCAGCAAAAGGAACCCGAAGCCTTTGGAGCGCAGTGCGAGTTCCCGCTGCGCTCCAAAGTCTTCAGGCGGCTATCCCTGAAGCCTGGAGAGCGAGAGGGGTCGGTGCACACCGACCCCTCTTGCTCTCCAGGCTTCAGCGATAGCAACACGTAGCCTCCGGAGTGCGGAGGGAGCGCTCCCTCTGCGCTTTGGAGGCTTTGTGTTGCTATCGCTGAAGCCAAGGAGCCTCCATAGGACGCACACACATTTCCCCTTAATTTTTGGAGGGGGAAAAAGTGCATCCTATAGAGTGAAAAATACAGTACTGCTGGGTTTTCGGCATTCGAAAAGCAAAATGTTCGGCTTCTGAGTTGCCCCTGTCTTTTTATATGTGCTGGAAGCTGCCCAGAGTGGGGTATTATTATTATTATTATTCCCTGCTCCTACCCTCAGGTTTCCCACTGGGGGGGGGCATCTGGTTGTCCACTGTGAAAATAGGAGGATGGGCCTGATGAGTCCTTGGCCTGATCCTGCAGCCAGGATCTCCTTATGTTCTTAGGTTCCTCATCTCATTGGAGGGGAAGACCAAGCTGGGAGAAGGATGGGTGGAAAGTTTGCTTTGCGCATGGGGTGGAAATGCATGCCTCAGTACCCAGCTTGCTCCTCCATTGGCCCAGTTGTTGTTGTTATTATTATTTGTCAGGGGCTCAGGAGCAGGAGCACAGGGGAGAGAGGAAATGGAGAGCGAAGGGGAAGAATCCGAGGGCAGCGTAGGGGAGTATGACAGTGGCCCGAGAGATTCCATGAGCTTCTCCAGCGAATCAGAAGATTCCCAGAAGGGGGCGCCGACGGTCAGGGCAAGGGGGGTCCCAGGGGGGACGCACCAGAAACAAGGAGCCAGCGGGGAACCCCAAAGCAGCAGCGGGGGATCAGGACCAGTTTCCCCACCAGAGCGTAGTGGGGGGGAAGAGTCACATGTGTCAGGGCCAGCGTCTCCTCCAGCGGGGAGAGAAAGTGAGTCAGGGCTGACCACGCCTCCAACGGAGGGGAGGTCAGTTGCAGCTAGCCCCCCCAGAGGGGGAAGCAGTGACAGCAGCAGTGAAACGGTCAGGAGGAAAGCTGCTGGCTGGGCGCGCGCGCCAAGTTCAAATGTACAGGCGCGGGGGACAGCAGGAGACCCGGATGGGGAACCAGCTCCTAAAGCCCGCCGGAGGGAGGGGGAAGGCTCAGGGGATTCAGCGTCAGAAGAGTCTAGAAAGGGCGAGACCCCAACGGACAGGCGGAACCAGAGGCGGAAAGAACAGAGGAAGAGGTGGAGTAAGGCTAGAGTCTTAAATTGGTGTCTGGGGGGAGGAGACTCAGACGGAGCATCAGCGGTCTGAGAGTTGAGGCGTAGAGCCGCACGCTGCGGCTCTGGAAGTGAAACTGAACTTCAATAAAGACTTTTGTACTTAACAACGAAGCAGCGTTGGTCCTTTGTGAGCTGGGACCTCGGGCGGCTCTGACATTATTATTATTATTATTATTAATAATAATAATAATAATAATAATTTTATTGAGTACAAATTAGAAAGAAATACAAATATACAAAAAAAGGAAAATACATGTAACCAAGAGAAAATTAGAAAACATTTTACCTCTTCTCATATTTACAATTATTTACACCTCTACAAAACGATGTTCACAATAAAGAAGTGAAAGGTAAAATATAAAAGAAAAGAACAAGAAGAAGATAAAGAAAAGGAAGAAATAAGATCAAGAATGAGGATTTTAAAAGTAGATACGTATTCACTATACACAGCCATTTCCAATCTATATTTATGTTCAATTATGTATTTTCATCATATCCTTATCTATCTTAATTAAAACATTTTTAAAAGACTTCCACCGTTTGCCTCACGCGTTTTTGGTAGTCCATTCGTCAAAACCTCTGTTCTTCATATTTTTCCTTTGGGTCTCCTTAATGGCCCAGGTGTTTGGGATGGAGGTCCCTCTTCCCACCTGACGGCTCTCCCTTCTTCTTCTTCCAGGACATGCTGAAAAACACTCCAAAGGGCCACGCTGACCGGCTCTCCCTCCAGCTGGCTCTGACAGAGCTGGAGACCTTGGCGGAGAAACTCAACGAACAGAAGCGACTGGCGGACCAGGTGGCTGAGATCCAGCAACTCACCAAGAGCGTCAGCGACCGCAGCAGCATCAACAAGGTAGGCTCATGTTCTGGTCCTTCTAGGGATGCTTGAGGGATGCAAAGACCAAAGAGGCTGTCTCCTCATGACCAGCTACCCACTCTCTAACAATCTGCCAAGACACTTAGCTGACATAGGCTGCGTTCCCATGGCTTTTGATCCCCATTTTTGCAGTTATATCTTATCACATTTTCAGAAAATTCACCTATACAGTCATACCTTGGTTTTCAAACAGCTTAGTTCCTGAACATTTTGGCTCCCGAATGCCGCAAACCCAGAAGTGACTGTTTCAGTTTGTGAACTGTTTTTGGAAGCCGAACCTCTGACGAGGCTTCCGATTGGCTGCAGGAGCTTCCTCAGCAGCCAATCAGAAGCCACACTTTGGTTTCCGAACATTTTGGAAATTGAACGGACTTCCGGAACAAAACACGGGCCGCATTTGTTGCATACGTTAATAACCTTTTTTGACACCTAGGAATTTCAGTCTGGATTATCCCCAACATAAAGGACTCTGGTTTGGTCTTTTTTTGGGGGGGAAGTACTTTTAAACTTTTTTTTTTCAATTCATTATGATCATTTCCCAAGACAGTGGTACCTCGGGTTACATACGCTTCAGGTTACAGACTCCGCTAACCCAGAAATAGTACCTCAGGTTAAGAACTTTGCTTCAGGATGAGAACAGAAATCGTGCTCCGGCGGCGCGGTAGCAGCGGGAGGCCCCATTATCTAAAGTGGTGCTTCAGGTTAAGAACAGTTTCAGGTTAAGAACGGACCTCCGGAACGAATTAAATTCTTAACCCGAGGTACCACTGTACTCTTTTACCCTTTTAAAAGTCCAGATGTTTAGGGCCTGTGTCCGTGTGCTTGGTCTGCAGGAAAAGCTCCGTTTGCAAATAATATGGGTCTTGGGACCTTTGGAATGCAATTAGGTTCTCCTCCTCTGCCCTTCAGGTGGGATAATCTTGATGGTGTGGCTGAAAGGTCCTAAGGTCCCTCAATTGATGGTTTCCTCTCTATCTGTCTCTCCCAAAAATGTCCTCCCCCCTCCAGCTGTTAAGCTCAGGCCAGCGGCAGTTGCTGCTCTGTGAGACCTTGACGGAGACAGTCTACAGTGACCGCGGCCAGCTCATCAAGTCCAAGGAGAGGAAAGTCTTCCTGCTGAACGACATGCTGGTGTGCACCAACATAAACTTCAAGTGCGTGTCCAGACAATTTCGCGGGGGTGCTTGCGAGAGGTGGAAGGGTCTTAAAGAGAGAGATCGGGGCATAGCTGTCAACTTTTCCCTTTTTTAAAGGGAAATTACCACATTTTTCACCCTATAGGATACACTTTTTCCCCTCCAAAAATGAAGGGGAAATGTGTGTGCGTCCTATGGGGCGAATGCAGGCTTTCACTGAAGCCTGGAGAGTGAGAGGGGTCGGTGCGCACTGACCCCTCTCACTCTCCAGGCTTCAGGAAGCTATCCGCAAGCCTTGGGAGCCTGCGGGAGTTCCCGCTGGGCTCCCAAGGCTTGCGGATAGCAGCCTGTTCTGGGGGCTGGGGTCAGGGGAAGCTGGGGCTTCCCCCGCCCCAGCCCCGTGCCTGGGGGGGGGGAATAATTTTTTTTCTTTATTCCCCCCCCCAAAAAAAAACTAGATGCGCCCTATGGGCCGGTGCGCCCTATAGAGCAAAAAAGACGGTAGCTTATTCCGAATAGGATTCCTCGCAAGAAAAGGGAAAAGTTCGTGGCCTGCTGCAAGTGGGAGGGCTGCTGCAACACAACCCCAGTTTCTGCAGAGTCCGTGTGCCGGGGAATCCCAATCAGTTGAATCACGCAGCTGATTTTCCATATGGGAAAACCATCTGAGAGGAGTGCTATTTATTATCGTTGGACATCACAGCATGTTTTTAAAAGCATTAAATAAGAAAAAAACCAGGATGAAGTAGTATATCGCCTCTGAGAATACAGGTGAAACTCGGAAAATTAGAATATCGTGGAAAAGTTCATTTATTTCAGTAATTCAACTTAAAAGGTGAAACTAACTAATATATGAGATAGACTCATGACATGCAAAGCGAGATATGTCAAGCCTTTATTTGTTATAATTGTGATGATCATGGCGTACAGCTGATGAAAACCCCAAATTAACAATCTCAGAAAATTAGAATATTAAATGAAATCAGCAAAACAAAGATAGCAAATAGAGCAATATTGGACTTCTGAGAAGTAGAAGCATGCATACATATTCAGTACTTGGTTTGGGTCCCTTTTGCATCAGTTACGGCCTCAGTGCGGCGTGGCATGGATTAGTTTCACCTTTTAAGTTGAATTACTGAAATAAATGAACTTTTCCACGATATTCTAATTTTCCGAGTTTCACCTGTATTTCCTCGTCTTTTTTCGCAAAGCCCCAAATCCAATACTTATATTCTGTTTTGTTTGTATGCTTTTGAAAACAAATCAAGTAGCCTGGCTTGCTTGAGGAGCTAAACTTAAAAAAAGAAATCGGAAGCTTCTCTTGTGCGCCTCCGCGCGTCAACTCTCTGCTTGCTTTGGAAAGGATAGAGCCCCCTTCGCCACCTAGAAATGCGTGTTTTGGTTTTTTCTTTCTTTTTTCCCACCTGCCAGGAACTAGTGTTAGACGCTGCTAGGGTGACACCTCACTTCGATGCTTCGAGGTGTGAGATATTTTTTGTTTGTGATGCTAGGATGCCTTTGTGTGAGGTGGAGGTGAGGAAAATGAAAAAAAATCTGCCTTTGCAGAAGTTCGCTCACCTGTATGTTTGATGTTCCGAAGCCTTAACCAGGAATATCGAGAGGAGAAAAGTGGTTAATGGACTCGCCTGCCACTTATTTTATTGATTGCATTTTATATCTCACATTTTCCTCCAAGGACGGAGGCTTAAGTGTTTAAAAAGGTCTCTGCATTTTGCTTCCTGGGGGGCTGCCCTGAGTGGTTTCTTTTTGATACCTGTATATACCGTATTTTTTGCTCTATAAGACTCACTTTTTCCCTCCTAAAAAGTAAGGGGAAATGTGTGTGCATCTTATGGAGCGAATGCAGGCTGCGCAGCTACCCCAGAAGCCAGAACAGCAAGAGGGATTGCTGCTTTCATTGCACAGCGATCCCTCTTGCTGTTCTGGCTTCTGAGATTCAGAATTTTTTTTTTCTTGTTTTCCTCCTTCAAAAACTAGGTGCGTCTTGTGGTCTGGTGCATCTTATAGAGTGAAAAATACGGTATATCTCGTCAGATGTAAGAGAGTCAAACAATGATATGAAATTTCGTAGACATCTAAAGGCAGCCCTGATTTGGGTAGTTTTTATTGTTTGATGTTTTGTTTTGTCCTTTTTATATTCTGTTGGAAGAAGCCTAGAGTAGCTGTGGCAACCCAGTCAGATGGGTGGGGTACAAAGAATAGAATACTTTTTATTAAGCTCTCCCCCTCCCTCATTCAACCACCACTACAACCCTCAAAGGAATCAGACCAGAGGCCCCAATGGGAAGTCCACAATCAGGGGGCAATAGCCCCCTCTCCTTTGGCACACCTCACTTGGTTGTGCGGCTGTGAGTTGGTCCGAGTGCAGATTTCATTTCATTTCCATTTCACTTTTAGTTTGTACACCGCCTTTCTAAATTACTGTACACAAGGCGGTTTGCAAGCTGAAGAAACGACAAAGATTGAATGCTTTCTAACAATCTGATCCGATACGAAAAAGGTTGTAATAAGAGCAAGCAACATATCAAATAAAGTAGCATTTGGGATGCGGGTGGCGCTGTGGGTTAAACCACAGAGTCTAGGACTTGCCGATCAGCAGGTCAGTGGTTCAAATACCCGCGATGGGGTGAGCTCCCGTTGCTCGGTCCCTGCTCCTGCCAACCTAGCAGTTCGAAAGCACGTCAAAGTGCAAGTAGATAAATAGGTACCGCTCCAGCGGGAAGGTAAATGGCGTTTCCGTGTGCAGCTCTGGTTTGCCAGAAGCGGCTTCGTCATGCTGGCCACATGACCCGGAAGCTGTACACCGGCTCCCTCGGCCAATAAAGCGAGATGAGCACCGCAACCCCTGAGTCGTCCACGACTGGACCTAATGGTCAGGGGTCCCTTTACCTTTACCTTAACATTCAAGAATCCATTAGAAAACAACAGTACACGATATCAGCAAATAATAAATGGAAATTCTCTCTTAACAATTGCAATAAATAATTTCTAATCAATAAAAAAAAAATCAGCAAGTCCCACGGAGCATAAAATAACACGATACAAATTGAGGAGCAAAGACACGTAACTTATCGTTTTTTATTTAAAAAAATATCCCTGAACTCCTCTGGGTTTCTCTGAGTTTTCCCTGGGGTTTCCAAGATTCCAACAATGACTGCTGCTTTGATCTTTCTCTTCCACAGGCCGATTAACTCCAGGTAAGGCAAGGTTTGGGTGGCTTGCCCCACATTTTATCGGGGGCGCAAGTTTTGGCATGCTGGTGATGGATTGTGGTGGGCTTTCGGTTGCTTCTGCCTGCTTAGTGTTGGGAGATGGCTCTCACTTTTAAGCAGCTAATAACGTCTTTCCATGATTTGTGGTGTCGCGTTGTATAGTAAGCCCAAAACTCAATTGGCTGGTTACATTTTGTGGTTCACCTAAGGCCAAAATTGCATATAGTCAATGAAAGTAAATAGAAAAAGGAGGGAAGACAAATGGCAATGCAATTAAAGAAATGCGTATTAAAGGGTAAAAATGGATGATTTTCAGGGAAGTTGAAGGAAGTCCAAAATTTGAACTTTGTAAAATTTGGTAAAATTTGGATAAATGGTATGAATGTATTGAAAACTAATAAAAATTTATGCAAAAAAAATATAAAATTGCATATAGTCAAACTGTATACCTGAAGGAGCGTCTCCAACCCCATCGTTCAGTCCGGACACTGAGATCCAGCTCCGAGGGCCTTCTGGCGGTTCCCTCTCTGTGAGAAGTGAGGTTACAGGGAACCAGACAGAGGGCCTTCTCGGTAGTGGCGCCCACCCTGTGGAACACCCTCCCTTCAGATGTGAAGGAAATAAGCAGTTATCCTATCTTTAAAAGACATCTGAAGGCAACCCTGTTTAGGGAAGTTTTTAATATTTACTGCTGTACTGTTTTTAACATTTGATTGGGAGCTGCCCGGAGTGGTTGGGGAGACCCAGCCAGATGGGCGGGGTATAAATAATAAATTATTATTGTTATTATTATATACCACTGTACTCTCCCCTCCTGCGGCGTCCAGTGTTCAGAAGCATCACTGCCTCTGGTTGTGTTGGCAGAGCATAGTTGTCATGCCCTCTTCTTCGCGAATTTCTCTTTTTAAGCCATCCAAGCTGGTGGCTGTTACTGCCTCTCATGGTAGGGCATCAGCAGAGCCTGGTTGGCTGGATTAGACCCTGCAGTCCAACCTCCTGTTCTCCCAGTGGCCAACCAGATGGGAAATTTGCAAGTGGGACCCATACACAACAGCCCCCTTTCCCTTCTGTGGCTTCCAGCAACTGGTATTCAGAAACGTGGTGGTTCTCTTGTGCATGTTGCGATGGATTTTTAAGCTTGGCTGAGCTTGGGATTGAGTAGCACCCCTCGCCTGCACGGTTGGACTGGATGAACCCTTCTTCCTCGACAATTATTCTTCTTTAAAACTGGATTCCCCTCTCCCGCCCTCTTCTCCTTGCAGGGGGCAGCTGGAAATCAGCACCCTGGTTCCGCTCGGCCCCAAGTACATCGTGAAATGGAACGCCGCCCTGCCGCAGGTCCAGGTGGTGGAAGTCGGGCAGGAGAGCAGCGCCCACGAGAAGGACAACGTGGTCATCCCCAATCTTGGGCTGAAGAAGCACATGCCAAGCAGCCAGTCCTCACACAGTGAGTAGGCGCTTTTGCTTCCAATCGAACCAGTTTTGGAATGCGATCCAAATCTGTCACTTCAGGGGTGCCCAATTTTTCCCCCAAGAGGGGCCAGATTTGATGAAATGAACATCTGTGAGGGCTGACCAAAGCTGTTGAGCTTTTTTTAGGGTTGAAGTTGTTGACCCCAGATTTGACCCCAAGAAAGGAAGCTGGAACACAAAAAGGAGACTTTTGAGGGCGCCCGAAACTCTTCGCTGCTCTTTTTCCTCCGGTTAATGAGGAGATTAAAGGGCAGGAGGTGCTCAGAGCGGCTGTTTGCAATGTCACTCATCTTTGGGTTGGGGCTATTTTTCCTCCTTCCTTCTGTGATGGGACCTGCTCCATTTCAGACACTTAAGAGATGTGACCCATCCCAGTTTAGGGAAGTTTTTAATGACTAATGTATTAATGTATTTTTAACCTTCTGTTGGAAGCCACCCAGATGGGCGGGGTAGAAATAAATTATTATTATTATTAATTATATACCGGACCGCCTCTCCTGGTATGCCTCGTGGAGGACCTTAAGGTCCACAAATAACAACACTTTGGAGGTCCCGAGCCGCAAGGTGGTTACATTGGTCTCAACTAGGGCCAGGGCCTTTTCAGTATTGGCCCCGATCTGGTGGAACACTCTGTCGCAAGAGACTAGAGCCCTGCGGGACTTGACAACTTTCCACAGGGCCTGCAAGACCAGCTGTTCCACCTGGCCTTTGGTTTGGACTCAGTCTGACCCTTATGTTTCCCTCCCCTTATGGTTTCGATCTATGGGCTACTTTTAAAATGAGGCTGCATTTTAAATTGCATTTTAACCTGTATTTTAAAATGGATTTTTTTTCCTATTATGTTTTTATTGTAATTTTACTGGTGTTAGCCGCCCTGAGCCCGGCTCTGGCCAGGGAGGGCAGGGTATAAATAAAAAATATATATTAAAAAACTGCCACAGAGGCTGGATACAACCAGCCGGGGAGCTGAATTAGGCCCCCAGAGCAGACTTTGGACCTGCCTGCTTTAGGTCCACAGAAACTGGGGAAACAAAATAAAAATAAAATAGTGACGTCCCAGCTGTCTCCTCAGAAATCTATGTCCTTTATAAGTACCCAGGGCGCACAGGTCAATTCTATACCTCCCTGCTGCTCTCTGATACCAATCCTGCTACAACATACAATGTTGCTGGATTCTGCACAGCAGCACTCAAAATTTGTCGGATGACCTGTGCCACAAACTAGATTTAATGAACATATCAGAGTGCTCTGTAAATGAATAGTTATTTATATATCAACCTTTTATGCTCTTCCACACCTGCCCAGTGCTCTCATCCCTTCTTTAGATTCTTTTAGCTTCTTTTCAATTCTTACTCACCTTCTGTTTTAATACCTTTTAGCTTTCCAAAACGCTTTCCAGATTTTAAATGACTGTACCCTTCCCTTTTGAAGGGATGCGGGTGGCGCTGAGAGTTAAACCACAGAGCCTAGGACTTGCTGATCAGAAGGTCGGCGGTTCGAATCCCCGCGACGGGGTGAGCTCCCGTTGCTCGGTCCCTGTTCCTTCCAACCTAGCAGTTCAAAAGCACGTCAAAGTGCAAGTAGATAAATAAGTACTGCTCCGGTGGGAAGGGAAACGGCGTTTCTGTGCGCTGTTCTGGTTCGCCAGAAGCGGCTTAGTCCTGCTGGCCACATGACCCGGAAGCTGTACGCTGGCTCCCTTGGCCAATAAAGCGAGATGAGCGCCGCAACCCCAGAGTCGGCCACGACTGGACCTAATGGTCAGGGGTCCCTTTACCTTTACCCTTCCCTTTTATGCTGGTCTATGACCATAATAAAGATTTGTATTGTAACGTCCTTTCTGGAAATCCTGATTCCTTTTACTTTGCCACATGGCTATTTCAATTTCTCACCAAGCCGCAACGGCCCATGGGGTATCTGCGTACTAGAAGAATAGCTGGGTTTCTGAGTCTAGCAGGCTTTGTTATAAGCTGTGTTGATAGAACAGCTTACCTGGCTCAGGTGAAGGCGTTGCAACTGGTATAGAAAGCCTTGGGGACCAGTTTACCTGCAAGAATGCCTCACCCCACAAGCTCCCTCTTGACCGCTTCGATCTGCAGAACTGACGCTGTTTCCAGGCACCACATAAGATTCTGCATTTGAAATGAATTCATCTTTTAGTGTGGTGGCACTGTGGAACTCCCTGCTGATTGATACCAGGGGCAACTTTGCTATACAGTTTTCGGCACCTGCTAAAAATGTTTTTGCCAAGGCAAAGCCTCTCCAGACAGGCAGAATGTTGTTTCAGTCTGGGTTTTTTTTTAGCTTATTGTTGTTTTTAATTATTTTTGAATAGTTGTTTTTTACAGTTTCCCTCCTTAATTGATAATTTCTTTGTTGTATAATTCGAGGTTCTTTTAAACAGTCAAGCAGTATATAAACTTTTTCTGAAACGAAATAAATATGTCAATGCGTTTATTGCTGGTTTTGATTTTGTTTTAATGCTTTAACTGTTCTTACCAGTACAGTAGTTCTATGGTTTTATTCTTTTCTTCCTATATCTTATTTATGATTTTCAGTTCTATACATTTCTATAATTTTACTGTCATTTTAATGTTTCGAAACTTGACTTCTTTTGCCTTCTTTCTGTGGTTCCTTAAATGAGATGAATAAATGAATAAATTAAGACAATTTGGATATGCAGAATTTTTTTTATTTAAAAAATTGTTGTTGTTTCTTAAAAAATATGCTTTTGACCTTTATACACATCACTAATTTTACAATCATTTTAACATTTCAAAACTTGACTTCCTTCCCCCTCTTCCTGCAGTTCCTTCCATTTATTTTTAATATCTTCTGCATATCCAAATTAACTTGATTTGCTCATTTATTCATTTACTTTAAACATATACTCTTATAGAACTGCAGACAATTACAGCAATCCTGCCAATGTTCTTATCTGTTTAAATTTTATTTTATTTTTGTAAATATTCAATAAACCATTTCCGTTCTTTTGAGGTTTTTCACAAACCATGTGGCGTATAAATGAATGAATGTAAATTCTATAGATTTATATAAAATAGGCTTGTCGCGGCAGGATGTTTTCAGAGAGAGAAATGCAAGCGGCGTTTGGCTTCTCCTTTTTTTATCAACTGGCTGCTAGTGTTTAGCTGTGGACACGGCTTCCTCTGGGCTGCCGACGTCATCGTGTCATTTGTCCTTGTCATTGTGGTTTCTCCCTGTCCCTTCTTACCACCAGATAAAGTGTACCTGGGTCCTCCTCGCCTGTTTCAGGAGCTACAAGATCTCCAGAAAGACCTGGCAGTGGTGGAACAGATCACTCTGCTCATCAGCACCCTTCATGGTACATACCAGGTGAGCCCCGTGAGGGTTTGTATTAAAACAAAAGATTTCCATGGGAGTGTCAGGCTGAAGGGCAGGGATTGGCAAGCAGATCTAGTCGGTGAGCTCATTCCTTATCTTTCCCACCCATCGCAGGCTGCATTTGACAGGTGTCACCTGATGTCACAAATCATAGAATTGTAGAGTTGGAAGGGACCCTGGCGGTTGTCTAGACCAACCCCCTGCAATGCAGGAATATGCAGCTGTCCCATACGAGGAATCGAACCTGCAACCTTGGCGTGATCAGCACCATGCTCTAACCAACTGAGCTTGTTGTTGTTTAGTCGTTTAGTCGTGTCCAACTCTTCGTGACCCCATGGACCAGAGCACGCCAGGCACTCCTGCCCTCCATCTTTCCCAACATGAGGGTCTTTTCCAGGGAGTCTTCTCTTCTCATGAGGTGGCCAAAGTATTGGAGCCTCAGCTTCAGGGTCTGTCCTTCCAGTGAGCACTCAGGGCTGATTTCCTTCAGAATGGATAGGTTTGATCTTCTTGCAGTCCATGGGAAAAGACCCTGATGTTGGGAAAGATGGAGGGCACAAGGAGAAGGGGACGACAGAGGACGAGATGGCTGGATAGTGTTCTCGAGGCTACCAGCATGAGTTTGACCAAACTGCGGGAGGCAGTGGAAGACAGGAGTGCCTGGCGTGCTCTGGTCCATGGGGTCACGAAGAGTCGGACACAGCTAAACAACAACAACAGTGGGATGGACTTCCTCAGAAGGCAGGTTTTTAAGCAGAGGTTGGATGGCCACCAGTCAGGGATTAATTCTTGCTTTGCAGGGGGTTGGAATGGATGACCTTTGAGGGTCCCCTCCAATTCTAGGATTCTATTGGTTGTGTGACTGCCCCTCCTCTTTTCTTTAATCTCTCTGGTTCCTAGAATCTGAACATGACCGTCGCTCAGGACTGGTGCTTAGCTCTGCAGAGACTGATGCGGGTGAAAGAGGAAGAGATCCATTCTGCAAACAAGTGCCGCCTCCGTCTCCTACTCCCAGGGAAGCCAGACAAGTGGGTTATTCGACCTTCAGCTATTTATTTGCCTTTTTTATAAAAATGCCCCAGGCACTGGTTGTGGCTGATGGTGCACTCTCAGCCTTTGACTCCAACTCCATTAAAGGTAAAGGGACTCCTGACCATTAGGTCCAGTCGTGGCCGACTCTGGGGTTGCGGCGCTCATCTCGCTTTATTGGCCGAGGGAGCCGGCGTACAGCTTCCGAGTCATGTGTCCAGCATGACTAAGCCGCTTCTGATGAACCAGAGCAGCGCACAGAAACACTGTTTACCTTCCCGCCACAGCGGTACCTATTTATCTACTTGCACTTTGTGCTTTTGAACTGCTAGGTTGGCAGGAGCAGGGACCGAGCAACAGGAGCTCACCCCATCACGGGGATTCGAACCGCCAACCTTCTGATCGGCAAGTCCTAGGCTCTGTGGTTTAACCCACAGCACCACCTGCGTCCCTCCAACTCCATTAGCCCACTTTAAAACACAAAGTGCAATGCCGACTTTTGAGTTACACAGGATTCTTCATCAAGCTGGATGCCCTCTAGATGTTATTGGAGTCCAACAACACTTCCCTTTTCTACATCCAGGCTTAACAGGCAAAGGAGGAATTGGTTGTCTCCAGCAAATACACACTCTCTATTTTATATATATATCTTTATTAATTTAAAATAAATACATTTATGAAAAACAGACATGCATACAAGTAAACAAACATACAAACAAACAAATAACAGAAAAATCAAACAAACTACCACACTTTAAGAAGATTAATATAATTATCATCATATATACGCCTGGTATTGAACTCAATTATAAAATTTATAGAAAAGAAATTTAAAACTGGCTTCCAATTAATCTCACTGTACTTTGTCTATTGACAGAATTAGACTGATCCCTGTATTGTATAAATATAATTTGTAGGGAGTTAAAAGGAATGATATAAGAAATATGTAATTGTGTGGTATAAAGTAATGGATAGACAAAATACACGCTCTCTAATCCTTTTTTCCTTTCCCTTTCTGGACTCTTTCCCACCTCAGGTCTGGGCGCCCTGTCAATGTCATGGTAGTCTTCATCACCCCCAACCCCCTCAGCAAAATCTCCTGGGTCAACCGCTTGCATTTGGCCAAAATTGCTCTGCGTGAGTAACTTCCTTTTAAAAAAATATTTGCCGGATCAGCTGGTATTTTGACAACGTGCTATGCAGGCTTCCAGGTTACACAGGACTCTCCTTTAGGATGTATTTAAGGAGGGAAGAAAGAAAACGAGTGAGAAAACAAATGTTTTGAGCAAACCTTTGCTTAGCAAGGGAATGTGAGAGATTTGACATCTTCTTGTTGGTTGGTTGATTTTTTTCCATGGATTGTGGGCTGCCTTTTAGGGTCAGATAAAAGGTTTTTTTTTATTATAGCAAGGCCAGCATCCACAAACGCCCCTAGGAAGCTCACAAGGAGATTGTGAAAGCCCTGTTCATAGCTGTCAACCGTCCCTTATTTGGCGGGAAACTCCCTTATCCCAGTGCCGTGTCCCGCTGCTGTCCCTTATTGATGATGTCCAATTAAATTTCCCGGGTTTCAAAGGAAGCAGCTCCTCTCCCTCCCTCCCTGAGTCCGACTCGGCCTCTCCAACCCTTCTCTTCGCCAGCGGTGGCAGCAACAACTATACCCCGCAGCCGCGCGCTGCTCTGTCTCCCCCCCAAGGCCAGACCCCACAGGCAACAGTCTCCCCCGGCCCAAGCCCCCTTGTCTTCCTCCTCTTCCTCTTCGTTGTCACCGCCTCCTTTCTCCAGCGGCAACAGAGGCGGCGGCAGCAGCAAAAGCGCCGCCGCCGCCCCCCCCGGCCCAAACACATCACCCCGCCAGTTTCCAGGATCCTCGAGTCCCTTCCCGTCAGGGAACGGCGGCGGCTCAGTGAGAATCCCCCCCCTCCGCCTCCTCTCTCCTCTCAGCGACAGGAACAAACCAAGCCCACCCTGAGTGTGTGGGGGGGTTGCAATCTCAGCCCCCCGCTCCCCCTTCTCCTCCCTCCCATCTAACGCAGCCGCGCAAGCTGTCCTCGGCTCGACGGCAGAGCTGGAGAGACCGTCCCCTTCCTCTCTCCCTCCCTAGGAAGTGTGGTGGGGAGAGATGAGCGAGTGGGGAAGAAGCGAGAAGCGGAGGGCATGGCGAAAGGAAGGCTTGCGGGAAAAGGGGAGCTGGCCAGCCCCCACTTCATGCTGGTCACATCATGGGAACCACTGCTTGAGGCTTCGTTTGGGTGCTGGTTGTCTAAAATCCCTTATTTTGGCTGCTGGTCCCTTATTTTTGAGGCTGCTGGTCCCTTATTTTCAAATCTGTAAGTCAACAGCTATGGCCATGTTGCTTCTGTCATTTGGTGACTCACCATCCAAAGGTAGATTGCCTCTGAGCATCATGTCTTAATAGCCATTTATGGATGTGGAGGTGGCCGCTGGTACCCACGGAGACTAGTGGGGATGAAGGTAGAAAGACCAAAAAGTGGGTGGAGACAGTGATTGGCTGAGCCAGAGCCAATGAGAAGCAGCGCTGACCCCCCCCATGGGGCTGTTTGGTTGTTGGTTTGTTGATTGCATTTCTAATCCCCTTTCCTTCAAGGAGATCAGAGCAGTGTACATAACTCTCCCTCCTGTCATTTGGTCCCCTGCAACAACCCTGTTTGGAAGGTTAGGCTGCGAGGCCATCCAGCGAGCTTTGTGGCTTAGTGGGGAGACTTTCCCAGGCCCTAGTCCAGAACTCTAACCACTACACCACACTGCTGTTATCAGAAGGCAGGCAGATGGAGGCTGGCTGAGAGCAAAGCCGGTCTGATGGGGTGATGCCCCGCTTGCCCGAAATGGACCAGCCACCTCTGAGCTCCAGAAAAACGGAAAGAAGTATTTGGGGACAGCCTGATTCCCTGCGGAAGTGAGTTCCGTAAGTGTGGGGCTGCCACTAAAAAGGCCTCATTTGATCTGCAGTTCACCATGGGCCTCTGCTAGATAGACTTCTCAAACCCCCCCCCCCCCAAAAAAAATGACTTGTGCCTACAACCACTGTCTTACAGTGGGGATAGGCAATCTTGTTCCATGCTTTGTGAGAAGAATAGCTTTGATTTCTGCATTAAAGTGGGTTGGGCTAGATGACCCTTGGGGCCTCTTGCAACTCTGCAGTTCTATGGTTATTTAGTCTGTCTACCCTTTTTTTGCCTGTGTCCCCCCCGAAAAAAGAAACAGCACCTGACTGTTTTCATATATTCATAAATTTCAGATGTGTGTCAATCTTTGGGGAGTTTGTTATGAGGTTCCCCTTCCCGCATCTAATTAGCTGCCTTTCACATTGTGTTTTTGATTTTTCTGTAATTAAAGATCCCAGCCGCCACTCCCAGAGTTTCCCAGCGAAAGAGAAAATAAATTATACTGTTTTTGTCCCCCGTGAACGTCAGGAGTATAATCTAAATTTTCAGGAAGGAAAGACAGACACTTGAGTGTCTGGGACGTTTTTCTCCTTCTAACCTGATAATATTTCCCATCTATTGGTCTTAAGCAGTTGGTCCCTTAAGCAGTTGCCGTATTTAGCGGTTGGTCCCTTACCTTTCTCGCCCTGATTTGGCCAAAGTGATCCATGCGATGGTCACCTCCAGGCTTGATTACTGTGATTCGCTCTACGCAGGGCTGCCCTTGAAGCTGACCCAGAAACTCCAGCGGGTGCAGAATGCTGCGGCAAGTCTCCTTGCCACAGGATCACATTCATCCAGTGCTTTACCAGCTGCACTGGCTCCCGGTGGTGTACAGGATCAGGTTTAAGGGGCTGGTTTTGACCTTTAAAGCCCTATGTGGCCTAGGACCCGCATACCTTTGGGACCGCCTCTCCTGGTATGCCCTGTGGAGATCCACAAATGACAACACTTTGGAAGTCCCAAGTCGCAAGGTGGTTAGATTGGTCTCAACTAGAGCCAGGGCCTTTTCAGTACTGGCCCCGACTTGGTGGAACGCTCTGTCACAAGGGACTAGGGCCCTGTAGGACTTGACTTCTTGGTGTTCCACCAAGTTGGGGCCAATACTGAAAAGGTCCTGGCTCTAGTTGAGACCAATCTAACCACCTTGTGACTTGGGACCTCCAAAATGTTGTCATTTGTGGACCTTAAGGTCCTCCGCGGGGCATACCAGGAGAGGCGGTCCGGTATATAATTAATAATAATAATAATTTATTTCTACCCCGCCTACCTGGGCGGCTTCCAACAGAAGGTTAAAAATACATTAATAAATCAGTCATTAAAAACTTCCCTAAACAGAGATGGGTGACATCTCTTAAGTGCCTGACACGGAGCAGGTCCCATTACAGAAGGAAGGAGGAAAAATAGCCCCAACCCAAAGACGAGTGACATTACAAGGTCATCCTTCCGAGCAGCCGCTCTGAGCACCTCCTGCCCTTTAATCTCCTCATTAACCGGAGGAAAAAGAGCAGCGAAGAGTTTCGGGTGCCCTCAAAAGTCTCCTTTTTGCGTTCCAGCTTCCTCCGAGCTCCCTCAGGATGCTCTTATCACCGTTCCCTATTGAACTTGAGCAAAACTGCTGCAGCAAGAAAGCCTCTCTCCCCCTCGCCTTATTTTTAAATGGAAGAGAGAAAGGTTTGGCTGGGGGGGGGGGCGGCAAAGAGAGAGAAATTCATTTGAAAAGCTTATTTGAATTCCCGTCTTCCCGCAGGCACTGATGATTTGATTTCCTTGGTTTTATATATATATAAAAGCAGTTTGTTGGCCTATTTTAATCTGAAGCGCCTGGGGGAAAATGACTGCAGTCTCCACTTAAAAATAAGATGTGTGTGTGTGTTTCTTTTTTAAACGTGGAGGAGCGTTGACTTTATTTTCTTGCTGCTGCTTTTCTTTCCCCCATAGCTGCTGAGGGTAATGCAGAGGGTGCTGCCTTTTGTTGTTGTTTAGTTGTTTAGTCGTGTCCGACTCTTCGTGACCGCATGGACCAGAGCACGCCAGGCACTCCTGTCTTCCACTGCCTCCTGCAGTTTGGTCAAACTCATGCTGGTAGCTTCGAGAACACTATCCAACCATCTCATCCTCTCTCGCCCCCTTCTCCTTGTGCCCTCCATCTTTCCCAACATCAGGGTCTTTTCCAGGGAGTCTTCTCTTCTCATGAGGCAGCCAAAGTATTGGAGCCTCAGCTTCAGGATCTGTCCTTCCAGTGAGCACTCAGGGCTGATTTCCTTCAGAATGGATAGGCTTGATCTTCTTGCAGTCCATGGGACTCTCAAGAGTCTCCTCCAGCACCATAATTCAAAAGCATCAATTCTTCGGCGATCAGCCTTCTTTATGGTCCAGCTCTCACTTCCATACATCACTACTGGGAAAACCATAGCTTTAACTATACGGACCTTTGTTGGCAAGGTGATGTCTCTGCTTTTTAAGATGCTGTCTAGGTTTGTTATCACTTTTCTCCCAAGAAGCAGGCGTCTTTTAATTTCATGACCTCTGTCACCATCTGCAGTGATCATGGAGCCCAAGAAAGTAAAATCTCTCACTGCCTCCATTTCTTCCCCTTCTATTTGCCAGGAGGTGATGGGCCCAGTGGCCATGATCTCCATTTTTTTGATGTTGAGCTTCAGACCATATTTTGCGCTCTCCTCTTTCACCCTCATTAAAAGGTTCTTTAATTCCTCATCACTTTCTACCATCAAGGTTGTGTCATCTGCATATCTGAGGTTGTTGATATTTCTTCCGGCAATCTTAATTCCGGCTTGGGATTCATCTAGCCCAGCCTTTCGCATGATGAATTCTGCATATAAGTTAAATAAGCAGGGAGACAATATACAGCCTTGTCATACTCCTTTCCCAATTTTGAACCAATCAGTTGTTCCATATCCAGTTCTAACTGTAACTTCTTGTCCCACATAGAGATTTCTCAGGAGACAGATGAGGTGATCAGGCACTCCCATTTCTTTAAGAACTTGCCATAGTTTGCTGTGGTCGACACAGTCAAAGACTTTTGCATAGTCAATGAAGCAGAAGTAGATGTCTCTCTAGCTTTCTGTTGGAGACGACAGACCTTTAATTTGGCATCTGTCCTCCCTGCCCCCCCAAACAAAACCCCAACATTGTGCTTTAGGGTACAGATTTGTTGTAAAGTAGGACATTCCGGGGGATCCTGCGGAGAGACAAAACTACATCTCTGCACCATCCCCTCTGTTTGTTCCCAAACCGTAGGATTGATGAGTTGGGAGCGACCCCATGACTCATCCATTTCAAACCCCTCTATTGTCTTCCACACTGATGGCTTCACCGGTGGCTGTTTCTCCTGAGCCCAGAAGGATGTGTGACTCAGATTCCCTCTCTTCTTTTGCAGGTGAGGAAAACCAGCCTGGCTGGCTGTGCCCGGAAGAGGACAAGAAGTGCAAAGCTCCCTTCTGGTGCCCCATTTTGGTCTCCCGCATGCCCGCCTTCTCTTCCAGAGCTCTGGACCTTCAGGTAAGACAGACCCACACCCTGCCCCGATGCGGCCCAAAGGACAAGATGGGCCAGAAGAAGTATGGGTTAAATGGCTGCCCTCTGCTGGTTTAGTCGCCTGGTTCATCCAAGCACAGTTCTGTCTGCACTGGCTTCCAGCGGCTGCCCAGGATTTCAAGCAAGGAATTTCAAGCTAGAGAAGCTGCTAGGGGATTTTTGCATGCAGAGCAAGAACTCAGCCACTAAGCTACTAGGGCTGAGCCATATCTCGATATATCCCCCATACTAGTCTGAAGTGCATATTGTAATAGTGGTTTCATAATTTTTGACCCGGCAATATATTGCAAATCATGATTTGTATTTGTGTCCTATGCAAAAATCACAATATGGGGGAAACTGTGAAGCCAGCCAGTGCCTCTACTGTACTGTACAATGCCTCTACGACTGTTAACGACTGCAATTGGTCTTACAGGAAAAAGCAAAGGGTGAGATGGCTAAAAATAGCTATACAGTGGTACCTCGGGTTACATACACTTCAGGTTACATACGCTTCAGGTTACAGACTCCGCTAACCCAGAAATAGTACCTCGGGTTAAGAACTTTGCTTCAGGATGAGAACAGAAATTGTGCTCCGGTGGTGCGGCAGCAGCAAGAGGCCCCATTAGCTAAAGTGGTGCTTCAGGTTAAGAACAGTTTCAGGTTAAAAATGGACCTCTGGAACGAATTAAGTACTTAGCCCGAGGTACCACTGTCTCATGTATAATGAGATAAGAATCTAACATCTTATTACGAAACTTAAAACCATGGAGAGACTGATCTGATAAAGCTATTTTTGGCCTTCTCATCCCTTGAACTAACAGTCGTCAACTGGTTTACCACACCTATCAGCCAATCACCCATTCCCACCACCCTTCTGAGTAATACCCCTCCCCACCCTCTCACTATATATATGGGTCTGGTGACTTCTGTTTCAGTGTATCTGAAGAAGTGTGCATGCACACAAAAGCTCATACCAATAACAAACTTAGTTGGTCTCTAAGGTGCTACTGGAAGGAATGGGGTTTTTTTTAGATTTGCCTTGAGAGAGTCTTTAAATCTCTTTTGTTGACCACCAGCATCACGCGTTCCATTCTTAAGTTGGGAATAGAGCAGTTGCTTTGGAAGACGACAATCAGGCATCCAAACAACATGACCAGTCCAACCAAGTTGATGTTGAAGAATCATTGCTTCCACACTGGTGATCTTTGCTTCTTCCAGTACACTGGTTTTAGTTTGCCTGTCTTCCCAAGTGATGTGTAAAATTTTCCGGAGACGCCGTTGATGGAATCTTTCGAGGCATGCCTGGCATGCAGAAGGCCCCAGGCTCCATCCCCGCTGGCGGCGTCTCCAGGCAGGGCTGGGAAACAGCTCCCTGCCTGAAACCCTGGCGAGCCATCGCTGCCGGTCAGTGCAGGCAATATGGAGCTAGATGGAGCAAGGGTCTGACTCCGTAGAAGGCAGCTTCTTGTTTCCTATGCCGTCAAGCAATCCTTTCCCTTCGGCGCCTTTCAGAGTGAACCCTTCCGGAGTTCCAGGCCGGGGTTTGTGTATGTGTGTCTCTCTCTGCCCTACCTGGCGATAGAATCAGAATTGTAGAATTCGAAGGGGTACCCAAAGGTCATCCAGCCCAACCCCCTGCAGTGCTGAAGAATCCCAGACAAGTGGTCAACCAGCATCCACTTAGAAACTTGCACTGAAGGAGACGCCGCCACCTTCCGAGAGAGTCCGTCCCACCATCAAACAGCTCTTGCCCTCAGAAAATTATTCCTAACATTTAATCGAACTCCTTTCCCATCATTTGAACCCACCGGTTCGGGTCCTCCCCCTGGATGCTGCCTTCAGGATTTGAACCCAGGACCTTGTTTTTGTTCAAAACATGGGCTCTGCTCCCGAACTACCTGCTCTCCTTGCATCCAGTAAAGCAATCCTTTCCACTTTTAAGAACCGGAGGAAATCTGCTTCCCATCGTTAGCGCTGCAGAGGGCTTCTCAATGTCACCCCCCTCCCCCCAAAAAATCCAATTAGCGGCGAATGCAGAAGTTTCCTGGCCACTGGCTGCATCCATCTCGACCCCACCCCTCCAGTTCTGGAGGGAACAGCTGTGTGTGCGTGTGTGTCAGTGGCGGCTCTTCTCTCTGTGTGTGTTTGTTGTTGTTGTTGTGTGTGTGTGTGTGTGTGTGTGTGTGTGTGTGTTCTCTCTCTCCTGAAGGCCTGGCTGCCGTTTTGTCTAATTAGACCAAATGCCGGCGAGATTTCCTCCGGGGACGGCGAAGAGTCGTCGTCCCCCACCCGCAACGCTTCTCTTTCTTTGCCAAAGCTTTATTCCATCAGGCTGGCTTCAGATTTTGCTTCTTTTGATGATCTATGGTTTCAATGCAACCACCCGGCTCGGGGAAAAAAAAAATGATGAAGGCAAGCAGCTGGAACGGGGGGGGGGGGGGGAGGCACGACGTCTGGATACATATATTATGATTAATCCACAAAGCTCCTTTGACTCCAACATGTCCTTTCCTCCTGTACCCTAGAGGATCTGGGACAGCTTAGGGGGCCTTTTTAAAAAAAACAGTGTAAAGTGTGTCCTTTGGTTTCAAAGGGATCCCTGCATTTCACCTCTGGTGAAAGACAGCTGTGCTCTCTTTTTCGGGGGGGACATGGAAAGTTTTGGATCCCCCCCTTTTTTCTAGGTTGAGGGGAAATCGACTCATGCGCCCCATGGCGGAGCTTAGCTCTCGCTGCAAAGCTTAGCTATTTCATAGTCTAATCCAGGCGTAGGCAAAGTCGGCCCTCCAGATGTTTTGGGACTACAACTCCCATGATCCCTAGCTAACAGGACCAGTGGTCAGGGATGATGGGAATTGTAGTCCCCAAAAATCTGGAGGGCCGAGTTTGCCTGTGCCTGGTCTAAATTGAATGGTAAGAGTCTGGCGGCTAACAGATTGAGGTTGAATCCTGACGAGAGAAGTACTGTTTTTGTGGGAACGGGACAGGCTGGTGTGGAGGACTCCCTGTTCCTGAATGGGGTAACTGTGCCCCTGAAGGACCAGGTGCGCAGCCTGGGAGTCATTTTGGACTCATAACTGTCCATATAGGCGCAGGTTAATTCTGTGTCCGGAGCGGCTGTCTACCAGCTCCATCTGGTACGCAGGCTGAGACCCTACTTGCCTGCAGATTGTCTCGTCAGAGTGGTGCATGCTCTAGTTATCTCCCGCTTGGACTACTGCAATGCGCTCTACGTGGGACTACCTTTGAAGGTGACTTGGAAACTGCAATTAATCCAGAATGTGGCAGCTAGACTGGTGACTGGGAGTGACCGCCTGGACCATATAACACCGGTCCTGAAAGACCTACACCGGCTCGCAGTATGTTTCTGAGCACAATTCAAAGTGTTGGTGCTGACCTTTAAAGCCCTAAATGGCTTCGGCCTAGTATACCTGAAGGAGCATCTCCACTCCCATTGTTCAGCCCAGACACTGAGGTCAGATTCACTACGAGAAGTGAGGTTACAGGGAACCAGGCAGAGGGCCTTCTTGGTAGTGGTACTCACCCTGTGAAGCTCCTGCAGCCAATCGGAAGCTGTGCCTTGGTTTTCGAACATTTCAGAAGTCGAATGGACTTCCAGAATGGATTATGTTCGAGAACCAAGGTACGACGGTATTATTATTATTATTATTATTATTATTATTATTATTATTATTTAGAATTTCCTTTGTGAGTTCTGAGCAGTACATAATCGTAGGATGCCTTATGCCCTGGACCATGTAGTTCAGTATTATTCATTCAGCTTTATTTGATTGTTGTTGTTATTATTAAAAATATTATTATTGCATGGTCCCATCTCCAAGGATCTCTGGCCTGAAACTCTGGACTGGAGGCCCAGTTTAGTCCGTACGAAGCTAGCTGGACCCATGAACTGACTCGGAAGAAGGCAACTTTGTGTGTTCCTAAATGTCCCCCCCTTTTTTTCGTTATCCTCTTTTCAGCTTGGTGCTGCCGTCCACAGCCCGGTCCATTCTTCCTTGCTGGGTTTCTCTGCTGTTAGCACTTCTCTGCCGCAAGGCTATCTCTGGGTGAGTTTGTGTGGCGAAGTGGGGGCTTGCCACTGACTGTGGGACGAGCCTCCTCCTTGCTTTTTTTGGGGTGGGGACATCATCTGATGCTTGCAGCAGCAACTGCAATTCGGTATAATAAGGGACGCGGTTGGCGCTGTGGGTTAAACCACAGAGCCTAGGACTTGTCGGTCAGAAGGTCGGCGGTTCGAATCCCCGCGACGGGGTGAGCTCCCGTCGTTTGGTCCCTGCTCCTGCCAACCTAGCAGTTTGGAAGCATGTCAAAGTGCAAGTAGATAAACAGGTACCACTCTGGCGGGAAGGTAAACGGCGTTTCCGTGCACTGCGCTGGGTCGCCAGAAGCAGCTTAGTCATGCTGGCCACATGACCCAGAAGCTGTACGCCGGCTCCCTCGGCCAATAAAGCGAGATGAGCACCGCAACCCCAGAGTCGGCCACGACTGGACCTAATGGTCAGGGGTCCCTTTACCTTTACTAAAGCCAGTGAGATTTAGGGCAGACAAATCTGAAGGAAGTGGGAGCCATCTTCAGATTCCTGAAGGGCTTTCACGTGGAAGATGGAGCCAGCTTGTTTTCTGCTGCTCTCGAATCAAATGGCAAGGAAGGATAAATATTAGGAAGAATTTCAGGTGGCAAGAGCTGTTTGATGGTGGAGTGGACCACCTCAAAAGGTCCTTCATGTACTGGATAAATCTTGAGGTCCCTTCCAACTGCACGAGTCCACGATTGCAAGAATACTTCTTTAGGAGAATTCCTTCTCTCTTCCTCGTCTTCTCGACTCTTCTAGGTCGGCGGAGGGCAGGAGGGGGCTGGCGGCCAAGTCGAAATCTTTTCCCTGAACCGGGCAGCGCCCCGCACTGTGAAGTCCTTTCCGGTTTCCGCCCAGGTCCTGTGCTCGGAATACATTCCCGAGAGGAGCGAAGAGGAGAGAGCCGACGGTTTGGAGACGTCTGCTGACCAGGCCTTGCCACCACAGCCGGTGATCTGCCTTGGGCTGCAGGACGGCAGGTGAGGAAGCGTGTGTGCGATTTCTGGTGGGGAGACACAACGGAGCCTTCTTCAGGCGATCAGACTGTCTCTGCCCCTGAAGACTTCTCTTTTGTTTCTCTTTTTTTATATACAGTGGTACCTCGGGTTACAGACACTTCAGGTTACATAGGCTTCAGGTTACAGACTCCGTTAACCCAGAAATAGTACCCTGGGTTAAGTACTTTGCTTCAGGATGAGAACAGAAATCGCGCGGCAGCAGCGGGAGGCCCCGTTAGCTAAAGTGGTACTTCAGGTTAAGAACAGACCTCTGGAACGAATTAAGTACGTAGCCAGAGGTACCACTGTATATACATTCTTATTGATTTAACATATCAGTTCCAACAGTCATACAACAAAACTTATCAACTTATACAATATTTTTTAGACTTCCATCAACACCTCTGATGATTTTCCATTCTTTATCACTTAGTATGCATTTCTTAATTTCTATATTACATTTAATTGTCCTTAACTAATAAATCTCTTCATAGTCTTTCTTGCAATATTTCAAATAATCTACCTTACAAAACTTCTTGCAGTCCTACTAGCGTAATCTGTTCATCACAATTACTTTCCAAATAGTTCATATATTTACTCCAGTCTTCTAAGAATCTCTGATCCTGCAGGTTTCGACTCCTTCCTGTTAATTTATCTAATTCTGCATAGTCCATCAACTTCATCCTCCATTCTTCTTTTGTCGGTAGTTTTTCCTGCTTCCATTTTTGTGCCAATAAACTTCTCTTTTGTTTCTCAGTGTTGGCTGGTCTGTTAGTGCAAGTGGGGTCCTTACCTATTAGCCCCAGTCAGCCCCAACCTCCCTGCCTTCTTACCTACACTCAGACCAGGGTATGACCTTGCCTGCCAGCTTTCTCCTTAGGGATACCCCTTGCAAAAGCCAGCAGGGAAGAGGATGGGGACAAAATGAGCATTAGTTGGCTCTGCCTCTCCTTTGCTCTAGCGCCATCTACTGTTGGGCTCCCTGCCTTCTGCCCCACCAGTGGCCTTGAGAGGGTGATGGGACTCAGGCTGCATTGATGGCACAGCAAATTGTTGGCAGTTTGCTTAGGCTGGGTTGGGCTGTGTTTTTTGAGGGGGGTTGCAGAATTCTTGAGTCGATTATGAATTGCATTTGTTCTGAAAAACTTAAATTGCATTGATGGTGGTGATTTTTGGCTTTTCACAAAGGGCTTTGGTTCCCTCCCCCCCTTAAAAAGCAAACCATAAAATCGTTAACGTTAGCCTGTCTCGTTGAATTTTTAAAATTAATTTATTTTGTCAAAATCTTATACTCTTTGGAAAAAAAACCTCCCGGTGTGGTTTTTTCAGAAGGGACCAAACAATAAAATTACCTGTAAGAAGAATTTGCAACAATAACCTGAGACTTTCAAAAAGGTTCAAATAGACTAAAAGCAGATTAAAGCTCTCTCTCTCTTTTGATATAATTTTTATTTGATTTTACAAGTATAACATTATTACAACACAGATCAGAACTCTTAACAGGTTTGCTGTTGGAGATTTGAACGCCAGGGTTTTCTCGCCTTACAGTGCGTGATTATGTGTGCGAAACACGCACAAGGCCTTCTCCTGCACCTCTCTGATCACCCACCAGGGGTCACTCCGTCTGTTCCAGTTTTCCTTTGTTAATCTCCGTCCTCTCTCCGCACTCTAAACAGAGCCCTGCTCTTTCTCCCTCCAGCATCCTGGTTTATGGAAGCGTGGACATGGGGACGCAGTGCCTCTTGACAGGCAAGAGCCCGGGGCTCCAGCCGGTCCTTTGCTTGAAGCACAGCCCAGACTACCTCTTTGCCGGCCTACAGGATGGAACAGTGGCTGCTTATGCGAGAACCAGCGGTGAGCATCGGCGCCCGTGGAGATAGCGGGTTGGGCAAGACCCTGGCTTGGTCCTCGGGTGGCTTTAGAAGAGGGCGAGGCAGATTCACAGAGGAGGAGGAGGCGATCAATGGCTACCAGGTTCCCCCATAGCTGTCAACCATCCCTTATTTGGTGGGAAAGTCCCTTATCCCAGCGCCATGTCCCGCTGCTGTCCCTTATTGATGATGTCCCTTAAATTTCCCGGGTTTCAAAGGAAGCAGCTCCTCTCCCTCCCTCCCTGCCGGCCAGGGAGGAGGGAGGTTCCAACTGTGTTGCTTGGCTGCATTTCTCACCGAATAAGGAGTCTAAGAACGACTGGGGGGTGGAGCTTGCATGCCTTGTGCCGATCAAATCGGCTGCGTTGCCTGGGGACTGGCCTTTGCTCAGCGCTTCCCAGCGGAGAGGTGACGGTGGTTTTCCTTGCTGCATCCCCTTTAACGGGTAGCTGCGCTGTGGGAACCACCGCTTGAGGCTTCGTTTGGCTGCTGGCTGGGCTTTCTGCCTTTGGCTCGGAGGGGCTCAGAAGTCGAACATACCTGTGCTCTGAAAACCCCTTATTTTGGCTGCTGATCCCTTATTTCTGAAGCTGCTGGTCCCTTATTTTCAAATCTGTAAGTTGGCAGCTATGGGTTCCCCATTGTTGCAGGATGCTTCTGAATGGCAGTCGCAGGAAACCACAGGAGGGGAGAGGGCTCTTGTCCTTGGGTCCTGCTTATGGAGTTCCCCTTGGGACATCTGGTTGGCTACCATAAGACCATGATGCTGGACTAGGCGGGCCACTGGCTTGATGCACCAGGCTGCTTATGGAGCCTCCAGGTCCAGGGGCAGTCTATCTAGATTTCTAGGTTCTTAGGTGCATTCAGCCCCTGTGAGAGCAGGGTGCGGGGCAGCAGGCCCCTTCTTATGAACAACAGTGAGAGAGGAGCTGTGGCCGTCATGCCTTGCCGGTGGGCTTCCTGGACGAATCTGACTGGTCCTCTCCTTAAAAGCAAAGCAAGCTTCTAGTCCCCATTCTACATAGAATAAAGGGTTGATTCAGACAAGGAATGTAGGAAGCCGAGTCCAACCAAGGGTCCATCTAGCTCTGTATTGTCTACACCAGTATTTCCCAAACGTGGCTCTCCAGCTGTTTTTGGACTACAATTCCCATCATCCCTGCTAGCTAAGGATGATGGGAGTTGTAGTCCAAAAACAGCTGGCGACCCAAGGTTGGGAATTACTGGTCTGCACTGACTGGCAGCGATGGCTCTCCAGCGTTTCAAGCATGCAGCAATTTCCCTTGCAATTTGTGCCTTTTGATTAATTTAAAATCTATTTTTATTTCTGGCAGATGGCAAAAGAGATTTTTTTGGGGGGTAGGAGCAGGGAGAGGGGAACCTTCCTCTGTACCTTCACTCCAAACCCCACCCACCGTCAAAATGAAGTAAAATCTTTATGCTAATTGGCTTTTAAAATGCAGGGTCTGGGATTCAAGTTTAGGTCTGGAGACAAAACCCCCAATTTGAGCGCTCTGTAATTTCCTATTGATTCGCTGTCAGTTCTCTCTGATAGCAGGGAGGGTGGCTGTTTTACGGCCACTGAAGCCTGTCAGCTGCCTGCTTTAAATTCTCATTCCCTGTAAATGTTTGATGAACAGAGAATATTCTCTCTCTCTCGTTTGGGTCAGTTCACTCTAATTTCACCAGGCACGTCGGACGTCACAGGCTCAGGGCAATGTCACCTGTGCATGCCTCTGTCTCTCTGTGTGTTTGCATGCCGGGTTAGGGTCATCCTTTGTTTGCTCCAAAGCCGCTTTGATTTGCTGTTTTTGAGGTCTTCTCTGTTTACAGAGAGTGTTTCATCATCCATTTTTTAAGACTGAAAACACACGGCAGGGGAAGCCTCTGTCAGAAAAAGGCAACCCTCAAAAGATCAAGGAGTTAGAATACTTTCCCCGATGAGGAAAGGCTAAAATGTTTGAGGATTTTAGTTGTTGGGGGCGTATTAAAAAGGGCTATGTAATTAGGGAGTGGATAGGGAGATGTCCACAAGAATTTGATAGGATGTTAGGAAGCTGACTTATATACCTCTGCCACTGAGCTATGCCCCTTTCCTTAAAAACAAATCAAGCCTCTAGTCCTCAACCGATTGAGCGAGCTGCTTAATGGCCTAGTGGGGGCTTGAACCCTGATCTCCCAGGTCCTAGTCCGCCACTCTAACCACTGCAGCAAACTGTCTCCAGAAAGGCGGTACTTCTGTACACAGTGCAAAGCTGAGCAATGGAATCTGCTTCCCCAGGGCCATTTGTCACGTATGATTTAGCTGAGATTCCTGCATTGCACGGGGTTGGACTAGATGACCCCTTGGTCCCTTCCAACCCTGCAGTTCTGTGAATCTATGATAATTTAGAGCGATGGGTCAGCTAGAATGGGGCTACCTTTGAAGGTGACCCAGAAAAGAATGCGGCAGCTAGACTGGTGACTGGGAGAAGCCGCCAAGACCATATAACACCGGTCCTGCAAGACCTACATTGGCTCCCAGTACGTTTCCAAGCACAATCAAAGTGTTGGTGCTAAAGCCCTAAACGGCTTTGGCCCAGTATACCTGAAGGAGCGTCTCCACCCCCATCGTTCTGCCCTGACACTCAGGTCCAGCTCTGAGGGCCTTCTGGCAGTTCCCTCACTGCGAGAAGCAAAGCTACAGGAAACTGGGCAGAGGACCTTCTCGGTAGTGGCACCTGCCCTGTGGAACACCTTCCCATCAGATGTCAAAGAGATAAACAACTACCTGACATTTAGAAGACATCTGAAGGCAGCCCTGTTCAGGGAAGTTTTTAATGCGTGACATTTTAATGTATTTTTAATCTTTGTTGGAAGCTGCCCAGAGTGGCTGGGGAAGCCCAGCCAGATGGGCGGGGTACAAATAATAAATTATTATTATTATTATTATTATAAAGGTAAAGGGGACCCCTGACCATTAGGTCCAGTCGTGGCCGACTCTGGGGTTGTGGCTCTCATCTCAATTTATTGGCTGAGGGAGCCAGCGTACAGCTTCCGAGTCATGTGGCCAGCATGACTAAGCCGCTTCTGGTGAACTAGATCAGCGCACGGAAACACCGTTTACTTTCCCACCGGAGCGGTAGCTATTTATCTACGCGCTTTCGAACTGCTAGCTTGGCAGGAGCAGGGACTGAGCAACGGGAGCTCACCCCGTTGCGGGGATTCGAACGGCCAACCTTCTGATCGGAAAGTCCTAGGCTCTGTGGTTTAACCCACAGCACCACCCATGTCCCATTATTATTGTAGAATGGCTTTAAAAGAGAGTAAGGCTGCTGCTATGACAGCTGCCTTCTCCCTCCACTGTTGGAGGCAGTGATGCTTCCGAATGCGACTTGCTGGAAACCGCAGGAGGGGACAGTTGCTCTCGCACTCAGGTCCTGTTTGGGGTTTTTCCCCTAATGAGCATCTGGTTAGCCACTTTGAGAACAGGACGGGCCACTAGCCTGGTGCGGCAGCCAGGTTCTTAGGTTGTGCTTTGCGGAGCCATCTGCTTGGTTGCATTTGTGAGCTCAACTGTCCAATTCGGCTGGGTTCTTTTGAATGAGTCCCCTTGTCTCATTCAAACCCAATGATCATAGAATCATAGGTAAAGGTAAAGGGTTGTGGCTCTCATCTCGATTTATTGGCCGAGGGAGCTGGCGTACAGCTTCCGGGTCCTGTGGCCAGCATGACTAAGCCGCTTCTGGCGAACCAGAGCAGCGCACGGAAACACCGTTTGCCTTCCCGCCAGAGCGGTACCTATTTATCTACTTGCACTTTGAGATGCTTTTGAACTGCTAGGTTGGCAGAAGCAGGGACCGAGCAATGGGAGCTCACCCCGTCATGGGGATTTGAATCGCTGACCTTCTGATCGGCAAGTCCTAGGCTCTGTGGTTTAACCCACAGCGCCACCCGCGTCCCACCATAGAATCATAGATTCATAGAATTGTAGAGTTGGGACCCCAAGGGCTATCTGGCCCCCAACCCCCTCCAATGCAGGAATCTCAGCTAAACATCCATGGCAGATGGCCATCCAACCTCTGCTTAAGAACCTCCAAGGAAGGAGAGTCCACAACCTCTCTCCACTGTCGAACAGCTCTTACTGTCCGAAAGTTATTCCCGATGTTTAGTTGGCATCTCCTTGTAACTTGAAGTCACTGGTTCAAGTCAGGGTAGATTTGATTTAAATCAAATTGATTTAAATCACGATTTAAATCACTAGTCAGTAAGACTTGATTTAAATCACTAGTCAATAAGACTTGATTTAAATCATTTTTTCTTAGCAGAAATATTCATTCTTGCTGGTATAATCTTAATATTTACCAGCAGATGAAGGTTTCAATTTGGGAATAATAAATTGTCAGAGTAGTTTTTACAGTTACATCAAAAATTACTGATTTGGTTATACTATTAGAAATACGCAGACCGATAATTATGAAATTCTTGTGAGGTTTAATAAATTAACCGTTTATATTTGGACAGCTTTTCTGCTGTGCTTTTATTGGAAGGAGAAAAACAATCCTTAACAGTTTAAACAATTTATTTAACTAAAGCAATAACATTACAGCGTATGTATCCATGTTTGTTAACTGATGTGGTTCAACTTTTTTTTAAAAAAAAACTTAAACTGAGTTTTTAGCACACATGAAAAACTTACAACAAATCCTTATTTCCTGATGGATAGCCTTTGGACTATAATGTAACTTAAATAGAAAACTACCTTTAGAAAGACTTTCCCTCCAAAAGCATTTTATTTTAAAAATCCAATTTAAATTAAAAAACAAATCTGATTTAAATTAAAAATTGATTTTTTTGATTATTATTATTTTTAAAAATCATTGATTTTTATCCACCCTGGTTCGAGTCCTACCCTCCAGAGCTGATCAATCAGATGCCTCAATAGGAAACCGCAAAGCAGCACCTGAGCTCAACAGCAACCCTCGCCACCTGTAATTTCTAGCCGTTGGCATTTCTGGGGCATTTACTGCCTCTGGCTAGCGGAGGCAGAGCAACAGCCACCAGGGCTGGTAGCCATTGCACCTTCTGGCGCTATCAGAAACCGTTTCTGCTCCTTTTTCCTCACTCCTTTCAGTGCATGGAGAAACACCAGCCTCCCAGCTATTGAGAAAACAGGTGCGCCTCCGACAAGGTATCTTTGCCCGACAGAGGTGGCGCCGACCCCCTTGCAGATGCGAGCGGCAGATCGGCCGCACCCACATCTGCCTGGGAGACGGCAAGCTTTCGTTCGCCCCCTTCCCCCGGACACCTTCCTCCCCCACCTCCCCCCTCCATCTTCCAGGCAGACACACTTTAATTAAAAACCATAACCGGCTTATGAGACGCTAATTAATAAACGCAAAGCGTTTGCCAAGTGGAGATCGGAGGCTCCGCGAGAAAACATCCGTTTACGACCCCGGAACGGAGGCAACGAGGCGCAGATCGCGAGTGTTTAATGGAACGTGGAGAATGGGGGGTGAGGCAGGGCGGTGGGGGGGGGGGTTAGACACAAATCACTTTGAAAAACATACAGACTCAAAAGGTTGTGGGGGGGTGGGAAGGGAAAGGGAGATTAATCCCGGCCCGATTAGGCAGAGAGGCTCTTTCCAATTCTGCCCCTTCTCCCCCCGAAGATAAAATCTTGGAGGGACCAACCATCCTACGAGGTTGGGTAAACACCGTATTTTTCACTCCATAAGACGCACCTTTTTCTTCCTAAAAAGTAAGGGGAAATGTCTGTGCGTCTTATGGAGCGAATGCCTCCTTTCTTTTAGTAAATGTTTTGTGCCACTGGGGAAGTGGTAATTCTGTATTGATCTGTTTTGGATGTTGTATGTGATGCCAATAAAGGTTTTACGATACGATACGATGTCCATGGCTACAGCCTGCACCAAAAAAATCACACATCCACTGCAATGGTGAAAAAATGCAATGGTGAAAAAATGTGGTCACAAAGCACAGATCCACATGGATCCTCAGGATCTTTGCATTGGGTCACCCCAAATTCACCATCAGATCACATGTCTGTGGCCATAGCATGAACCACAAAAATCATACATCCACTGTTTCGTTCAGAATATTTTTTTTCTTGCTTTCCTCCTCTAAAAACTAGATGCATCTTATGGTCAGGTGCATCTTATGGAGCGAAAAATATGGTAATACTGTAGGACAGGTGCACGGGCCTCCAGAAGGCCGTATTCCTTTCCGGGCAAGCTTTTGGGGACCGCGTGCCCCCTGGTGGGTGGGGCCAGGGGCAAAAGTGAGTGGAGCAAGAAATGTAAATTTTGTCTTTGCAAAGTAGGCTGGTGCCTGCACAACTTTGCCACCTGTTCTCTTGCCTCCATCAGGTAAGAGGCGTGACTAGAATTTTGTGTGCCTGTTGTGCTGCAGCGGTTAGAGCGTCGGGCTAGGCTTTGGGAGAGACACGGGTTCAAATCCCTACTCGGCGATGAAGCAGCTTCCCAAGTGACTTGGGGGCAGGGGGCAGTTACTGCCTTTTTTCAGCCTAAGCTGGAATCCCTTTTCTTTGGTGATCACCCATAGCTTAGTAAGATTGTCTTCCACAAATATGGTCTTAAGTGACTGTGGAGGCCAGTTCTGGATCCGCACGTCCTTCCATGGTGGGGACATAGGTTTCCGGGCGGGAGTTGGTCGTGGAGAGGATTTGCCAAACGTGCCTTCCTCTTAGCTCGTTTCTCCCTTTCGCCTTGAGTTCGAGTGTCTTGAAAGTCCATGGCGCCTTTGGTAGAGGCTGTTCTCCAATTTGAGCGTTCGCAGGCCAGTGTTTCCCAGTTTTCAGTTCTTATGTGAGCTCCCATTGCTTGGTCCCTGCTCCTGCCAACCTAGCAGTTCGAAAGCACATCAAAGTGCAAGTAGATAAATAGGTACCGCTCCGGTGGGAAGGTAAACGGCGTTTCCGTGCGCTGCTCTGATTCGCCAAAAGCGGCTTAGTCATGCTGGCCGCATGACCCGGAAGCTGTACACCGGCTCCCTCGGCCAATAAAGCGAGATGAGTACTGCAACCCCAGAGTTGGTCATGACTGGACCCAATGGTCAGGGGTCCGTTTACCTTTATATTACTATTTTTTTTAAAGATTTACCTTTGAAAGTGTCTTTAAACCTCTTTTGTTGTTCTTTCTAACCTAGTATCATATAATGGTAGAGTTTGAAGGGACCTCTAGCCCAACTCACTGCAATGCAGGACTCTTGCCCACAGCCAAACCACCAAACTCCTGGTTAACAGCCCGACGCACTGACCCATTGTGCCACCTAGGGAACCTACCTCAAAGGGTTGTCGTTGGGATTAAACAGGGTGCCACCTGGAGCAATCCTGGAGGAAAAGGTGGCATATCCAGTCAACTAATGGATAATATGAAACTTCCTTCTATGTACACGACATGTCATGTGTGCGTGCTTGCAGGGAGATGTGATCTGGGTGGGCTGCAAGAGAGACCCTGAATGGTGTGAGACCCCCTCGGCTTTCCATCCTCCTTCATCTGCTGAATAATACAAAGGAGCTTTCTGCATTTTGATTGCATTAGATGGGGCCGGTGACAGACTGAAGCTGTGCTGCGTCCCAGAATCAGGGCACTGGGGAGCCTCGCCGAAGCCCATTAAGAATCCCCTGGCTGTTTGCTGTGTTGGTACAGCAGGGCAGCCTTTGACAGTTCCCTCTGCTTTCCCTGTCTCTCCTCCTTTGCCCTTGCAGCAGAGCTGGCAGAGACGGCTGACGCTTTCAGGTTTTTTGATCTTCCCTTTCCCGTCGGCGTCCTTCCGCTTTCGAGACCACATTCCCGCAGCCTTTCCTTCAAGGCCGGCACAAAGCAGGGTCACTCGTCATCAGCGCCCAAAGCTCGGGGCAATCCTGTGGGTGGGAGAGGTCAACGCGTTCCCTGCGGTGGCCCTGCCCTTTGAGTGTTGGGGAAGCTGCCTCTGGCACTCGCTTTGATGGGGAGTGGCTCATCTTCGGCTCGATGCAGGCTTCTCGTTGGTAATGGGCAGGACAAATGCGGAAAGGCGAAAGCTCTCATGGGAAAGGCCTTGCCTTTGTGGGCCAAAGGTCCCCAGTTCAGTGCCTGGGAGCATAGCCAGGCAGGACTGGGAATATCCCCTGTCTAAAACTCTGGATAGCTCAGTTGGTTAGAGTGTGGGGCTGATAATGCCAAGGCTGCAGGTTCGATCCCCATATGGGACAGCTGTATATTCCAGCATTGCAGCGGGTTGGTCTAGATGACCGCCAGGGTCCCTTCCAACTCTACATGTCTATTAAACCTTAAAGAGCTGCTGCTGGCCAGTGCAGGTGGGTCAATGGTCTGACACCAGCAGAAACTTCCTATTTGGTTCAGAACCATGAGGGCTAGGATCCTGATTTATTTTTAGGTCCAGATCATAATAGAGAGGGAGACCTATGCTTGTCATGTCATAGGTCCCTTATTCAACGCCTGGCATCCCCAGGTAGGGTTGGGAGGGACCGCCCCCACCTGAAAGCTTGGAGGGCTGCTTCCCGTCAGTGTAGACAATCTGAGCAAGACGGAGCAATAGTCTGACTTGGTAACTCCTATTTTAAACCAGCCCTTTATTTATTCAGCGCAATGAGGACTAGAAACTTACTTGATACTTATGGAAGGGTGCGAGTTTATTGGCAGAGCATCTGCTCTGCATGCAAAAGGTCTCCCGGTAGGGTCCCCTTATCTGAAAACCTGGGGAGCCCCTCCATAGCCCTGGGGTAGCACAGGTTGTTGGCTTTGAGACATCAGAAAGGCCAGCCAATCAGTGCTATATATATATGTGAAGCTAACCAATTAGCAAGCCTGGTTTCATATGATCATAGAGTTCAAATGGACGGCAAGGGACGTCTAGTCCAACCCTGTACTCCTTGGGCAACGTGGCATGTCTGACGAAAGCAGGGTGCAAACAGAGAACAGATATCTATGTACATCCAAAACCACAGTCTTGTATATCTGTATTCAGCCAGGGAAGCCTTTTTTCACTTCAAGGCCTACCCCCACCCCACCCGCCGTGCATCTCCAGCACTTTCCCTCTGAGCGTTTTCCTTTTGGCTGGAAATAACTGAGATCCCGTCCAAAATAGCGATGCTTCTGTCTAGCTGGTAAGAGCTACAATTCACAGAGAAAAACGGTGCCTGCGTCGCTGAGAGGGGGAGAAATGTTGATGCGAAGTGGATAACCGGGAACGTAATAGTGCCATTTGGTGTGTGATTTGCGGTGAGATGCTGTGTGTGTGTGTGTGTGTGTGTGTGTGTGTGTGTGTTGGAGCTTCCTGTGGTTTTGCCAGTTACCGATCTGGCCTTCAGCTTGCCATATCAGTGGGGAGAGCTTGATCCCCAGCCTGCTGACATGTGGTTTGCCCATGCTGTGGGGCTTTGGGCAAACAGACAGCATTGCCTCTCCCCTCCACTGTTAAGGTGCTTCCTGTTCTAGCTCCTCATTTTTTATTTTTCTGATTCATCACACACACACACACATTCAGGAGCCACGCAGCCTGTTTCTACAGGGCTTGGCAGTGGCTGGGCTGTTCCGAAAGAAAATAAAAGGCTCATTTCCCATATGTTTCGCCCCCCCGTGCCTCGTTTTTGACCCCCTGATGTTCAGTTTAAATTGAAGGCAGCCCTGAGTAACTGGAGAAGTTTTTCCAGGTTCAGATTTACAGCATCAGTATCTTTTTTTGGAGGAAAAAAAAAAGTTAATTAGAGCTATAGAATGTTCTGTATAGCCCCCACTCCAGTTTGGTCCGAGTGGCTGAGTCAACATGGAGAAAACGCAGTAACATTTTTTTCCCTCCCTCTCTCATAACACTAGGACTGGGGAACATTGGTTGAAGCTCGGTATTGGGAGATTTAGGACAGAGAATCATAGAATTTTAGAGTTGGAAGAGACGCCAGGGGTCATCAAGTCCAACCCTCTGCAGCGCAGTGTTAAACTGCGGACCTCCTTCCTTCAGGAGGCAGTGATCGCCACCAACTTGGATTGCTTTAAAAGAGGATTGGACAAATTCACAGAGGAGAAGGTTTTTGGTGGATACTGGCCACAATGGCT
>NC_139611.1:13160063-13215249 GCF_964270895.1 Podarcis filfolensis | reverse complement strand
CGCACAAAATTAGATGCTGGGTTCGTTTGGAGCAGACTAGGCCCTCAGCCTCAGGAGCTGGGGAGAAATTTCAGCACTGTTCCCATCTTGCCTCCCAGTGCCAGCAGTAATCCTCCGAGATCCCCGAGAACGGCGACAGAATTCGCCGCCTCAGCAGAAGCTCCCAGATTTTTACAGTTCAATCTTCTCCTGGCTGCTTAGATGAATAATCTTGTCATCTTTCTTGCTGTCACAAAGGAGCCTGGCTGAAATCCATTCCCCCTCTCATCTCGTCTCAGGCTCTCCCTCCACTCTCTGTTGTGGGTGAGTGGAATATAATGGTGGAGATTGTGCGAGTGTCTGTAGGACTCCCTGAAACAATGGTGCACATTGGCCTGACACACCCAGCTATATTTAAAATACACGGGGAGAGAGAGAGAAAGAGACATGAAGAGGGAAGAGAAGGAGAGGGAGGGAGATAGAGATGGTGGAAGACAGAGGTGACAGATGAAACTGAGGCAGGAAATGTTCCTCCTGGGGAAGCAGGGTGTCTCCAGGAACTCTGGGGATATTATTATTATTATTATTATTATTATTATTATTATTATTATTATTAAATTTAAATTTACATCATTAAATTTATTTAACGGCTACTAGCTATGATGGCAATGCTCTTCCTCCGCAGTTGGCGCCAAAAAGGTCCCCTGTGCTTTTATTTTAAACATTCTCTGCCAATGAATAGTCAGTTACCGTATTTTTCGCTCTAAAAGACGCACCAGACCACAAGACGCACCTAGTTTTTGGAGGATGAAAACAAGAAAAAAAATATTCTGAATCTCAGAAGCCAGAACAGCAAGAGGGATCACTACACAGTGAAAGCAGCAATCCCTCTTGCTGTTCTGGCTTCTGGGATAGCTGCGCAGCCTGCATTCGCTCCATAAGGCGCACACACATTTCCCCTTACTTTTTAGGAGGGAAAAAGTGAGTCTTATAGAGCAAAAAATACGGTAACTATGTAGCGCACATGGCTGAACTGTGGAACTCACTGCTGCAGGTGGCAGCCATGCCCACCAACTTGGATGGCTTTAAAAGAGAATGAGACAACTTCCTGGAGGAGGAGAGGGCCATCGATGGCTACTGTGTTTTGCCTCCACAGTTGGAGGCAGCAGTGTTTCTGAATACCAGTCTCTTTCAAACAAAGAGTTTGAAAAACAGCAACACAGCGCCAGAGCTTTCATTCAAAGCAGTCTGTTCCCCAAAGCCTGTTGAAACAGGGAGGGAGCCGGTCTAACTTCTTGAAGAAAGGAGTTCCTCAGCCAAAAGAACTCACTCTGAATCTCACCTACAGGTGGTATTTAGCACCACGGAAACTGGCGCTGATTCACCATGTCGTGATGAGTGGGCTTGCACATTCCTATGACCCTTGTGAGCAAATGATGATGATGATGATGATGATTTATTTATATCCCGCCCTCCCCAGCCAAAGCCGGGCTCAGGGCAGCTAACAACAATAAAATAGTACAACATTCTAAAATCATTTCATTATAAAATTAATTCAACTCAAATTGATGCAACCATTAGGCTAAAGTTCTGTGAAGATTGCCAAAGGAGGGAGTCAGGCTGTGCCCTGACCAAAGGCCTGGTGGAACAGCTCTGTCTTGCAGGCCCTGCGGAAAGATGTCAAATCCTGCAGGGCCCTAGTCTCTTGTGACAGAGCGTTCCACCAGATTGGAGCCACAGCCGAAAAAGCCCTGGCTCTAGTTGAGGCCAGCCTAACCTCTCTGTGGCCTGGGACCTTCAGGATGTTTTTATCTGAAGACCGTAAGTTCCTCTGTGGGACATACCAGGAGAGGCGGTCTCGTAGGTACGAGGGTCCTAGACCGTATAGCCATCAGGAATCTCATATTCCCAGCAGGGTCACCCAAGGCGGTAAAGTCAAAGGGAAGGAGCTAGACAAAGAATGATCCAAGAAGTCCTCAATGGCAGAACAGGTGGAAGATAACAAGCGGTACGTTACAACGGCTGGGAAGGCAGATAAAGGTTGCAGAAGATAAAAATCCATCGGAACAGAGCCTTACTGCAAAGACTGTGCGTTGGTCAGCATGCACTGATCTACACACATAAAACAAATTCACGCAGAGGTGTCTTCCAAAACCCAATCCCAAACCCCAAAAGTCCCAAGGCGATCGGCAAATGGTAACGGGGGCAGGATCGTGAAATCTGGAAGCCCCTAGTCATGAACCGGCACATGGGCAGTGGATACAGATTCAGTCGTTCTGACTCAAGGAACGAGGCAATTGAGCAGCTCAGCAGCTGTATCCATGACTGAGCTTTCTAGGATCCACTCTGCTCACCCTGAAAAGGGGGAGGGGCTAGGAAAGGTGCCCTAAAAATACTCTGTCTCCCTTTGTCCCTGACTGGATTACCGCGCCCAGTGGGGTCACCACCTAGAGTCGTAAAAGACAATTGAACTTTGGAACATGGAATGTACGGACTTTGTCGGATAACACAGATAACGTGCATCCTGAATGCAGAACTGCCATCATTGCAAGAGAGCTTTGACATTTTAACATCAATATTGCAGCTCTTCAAGAGCCTCGAAGAGCAGGCGAGGGACAACTGAAGGAAGAAAAAGGAGTCTAGAACAGCCATTACCAAAGGTGTCGTGGGCTTTGAAGACACTCGAACTTAGAACACAAGGGAGAAACGTGCTAAGAGGAAGGCACTCTTGGCAAATCCACACCGTGACCAACTCTCACCTGGAAACCAATGTCCCCACTGTGGAAGGACATGTGGTTCCAGAATTGGCCTCCACAGTCACTTACGGACTCATTGTTAAAACCGTGTTTATGGAAGACAATCTTACTCGGCTACAAGTGATCGCCAAAGAAGAAGAAGACGCCCAGGGACCTCACCAAGATGTTGGAGAGGCTGTACCTCCACAGGCACATACCTCCACACGTGGTGGGAATGCCCTAAAATCCAACCTTTCTTGACAGCAGTCCTACAAGAGATATGCAGAATAACTAAACAGGTATTAGAACTCGCCCCAGAACTGGCCCTGCTGAACATCTTGCAAGATCATAATGACCACTAACATTATAGAGAGCTTATAGCCCACCTACTCTCAGCAGCCAGAAACCTCATAGCCAGACACTGGAGAGACCTGTCAGAAATACCGTATTTTTCGCCCTATAGGACGCACTTTTTCCCCTCCAAAAATGAAGGGGAAATGTGTGTGCATCCTATGGGGCGAATGCAGGCTTTCGCTGAAGCCTGCAGAGCGAGAGGGGTCGGTGCGCACTGACCCCTTTCGCTCTCCAGGCTTCGCGGACCTCTCCGCAAGCAGCAGGAGCACTCCCGTTGCTTGCGGAGAGTTGCCAGCATGCCGAAGCCTGCGTGCGCTGAGATCAGCGCGCCCAGGCTTCGCGGACCTCTCCGCAAGCAGCGGGAGCGCTCCCACTGGTGTGCGGAGAGTTACCTGCATGCCGAAGCCTGCGCGCGCTGAGATCAGCACGTCCAGGCTTCGCGGACCTCTCCGCAAGCAGCGGGAGCGCTCTCGCTGCTTGCGGAGAGTTGCCAGCATGCCGAAGCCTGCGCGCGCTGAGATCAGCACGTCCAGGCTTCGCGGACCTCTCCGCAAGCAGCGGGAGCCAGCGCTGGGCTCCCACGGCTTGCAGAGAGCTGCCTGTTTAGGGGCTGGGGTCAGGGGAAGCTCGGGCCTCCCCCGCCCCAGCCCCGCGCCTGGGGGGGAAATAATTTTTTCCCCTTTATTTCCCCCAAAAAACTAGGTGCGCCTTATGGGACGGTGCGTCCTATAGGGCGAAAAATATGGTAAATATGAACCAATGGTATCAAATTGTATGGGAAACAGCCTTACTGGAAAAGCTAACCAAGAAACTGAAACTGACAAGGGGACAAATAAGAAGAGGATGCCTTCACCCCAGTATGGCTCCCCTTTATCACATACACAGCCCAACAAGACGACAACAAGAATCCACCGACAGCATACGAATCAATCTGGCTTACCTGACCCAACAGGCCCTCCCTGCCTCACAAAAAACAAACCCCACGGCAGACAACCACAGACAACCAACCACAGACAAGCCCCCCAATACCTATCAATGCCAAGGAAAGGTAAGAAACAAACAGAAAGAGAACCTACCCAGTTGATGCTGACACAAAACCCCACCTATACACTATATAAAAGAATGTAAGCCTCACCACCCCACCCCTCCTCTCTCCCCTCTTGCCCCCCAACCTTATACTGCACTCAGCACTAATGTCGCACAACAAATGTAACTGATTTGTAAGAAAGACTGTACAACCTGAGAAAGAGACAGGGAATGTACTTTTGTAAACCAAGAAAATCTTTAATAAAAATATTTTTTTCAAAAAAATAAAAAAGAAGGGAGTTCCAAAGTTGTCTGGGAGCAGCCACCACCAAAAAGGCCCTGCCCCGTGTCCCCACCAAGTGCACTTGTGAGGATGGCAGGACTGAGAAAAGTGCCTCCTCTGGAGATCTCAGAGCCTAGGCATGATTGTATGAGAGAATATGGTCCTCCAGACAGCCAGGGCTTAAGCCATACAAGGCTTTATAGGTGATGACCAGCACTTTGGATTATATCCCAGAAACAGGTTGGTAGCCAGTGAAGCTGTTCTACAAAGGAAACATACCCTCCAACATTTCTCCGAGGAAAATAGGGAAGTAATAATAATAATAATAATAATAATAATAATAATAATAATACCTCAACCATCTGACCAGGTCACCCCAGCCACTCTGGGCTGCTTCCAACATGTATAAAAACATAATAAAACATTAAACTTTTAAAAACTTCCCCATACAGGGCTGCCTTCAGATGTCTTCTAAAGGTTGTACAGTTACTTATCTCCTTGGCTTGGGGGGGTCACACAACTCCACGCACTCCGATGGAAATAGGGACATCCTACCATACCCTCCGACATTTCTCTGATGAAAATAGGGACCTCCTAAGGAAAAGCAAGACATTCCGGGATCAATCAGAAACCAGGGCAGCTTCTGTAAATCCGGGGCTGTCCATGGAAAATAGGGTCACTTGGAGGGTCTGAGAGAATCGCCTGCCCCCTATAAGCAGCCCTGGTCAATAGCTCTTGGAGCCTGTTGACGTTTCTGATCCCCCTTGGCTGATCCTTTTCCTTAAGCCTAGATGATCCCCTCAGCCCGCCGTGCTGAAATATAGATGCACAGGGAGAAGGGAGTTGCAGAGGCAACCGCAACCAGGCTAATTGAAGCGGTTTGTCGCCTAAACGGGGCCTCCTTCATCATCCATCCAGTGGGACAAAGCAGCCCTCTTCCTTCTCCTCCCCCTTGCAACTGCAGGAACTCCTGAATTATCATTTAGGAACGAGAGGAGCTACAGCAGCCATCAGCCGCTTAAATGAGCTCCCGGGAGATGGGTGGAAGGCGTTTTGATTTCCCTGCTCCTCTCCCCAGCAGAAATAGCAGAGGCCAAGAAGGGGCTACTGCTTGTGGCTGGCAGGAGTTGGGAGGGAGCCAGAGGGAAATGTGGGCCACCCACAATGCTGGAGGGGGGGTGGAATGGAGAGGAAGAATTACCTTGAAAGGTGGCGAACTCCCCTTTGTTGGAGGTATTTAAGCAGAAATTGGATGACCAGCTATCAGGGATTGTTGAGCTGTGGTCCCTGCCTTGATGGGGGTTGGACTGGATGACCCTTGGAGATCCCTTCAGACTCAACATTTCTGATTCTTTATAGTGCCTGGGCCCCCTTGCAGCATTTCTTTTTCTTTTTTTACTATTTTATTCAAAATTAAAACAAAACATATTATCCAGAAACATATCATCCTTATTTTTTTCCCATTTTTCCTCCCTCCCCCACCCTCCCACACAAAACTCACCCACCCCCACCCCCCAGCTTCCCTCAGTTCCAGTCTTTGATTTCTCTAAGAATGCTGTTTTCTGCATGTTACACAGTTGTATAGATCCTCAAACGATTTAGCTGATTATCATCAATAGAAAAGTTTGTGAATGTTTATTCAAAGCCAGCCAAGGAGTCCAGTTCGCTTTGTTGCGTCTTCAAATACTTTGTAAAGGGTTCCCATTCATCTTTAAAGTCACAGCTTTCCTTGTCCCATAGCTTATATGTCAATTTTGCCAGTTCTGCATAGTCCATCAATTTTTCTTGCCATGATTCTTTAGTTGGGGTTTCTTCAGTCTTCCATCCTTGTGCTACCAGAACTCCCGCGGCCGTTGTCGCATACATGAAGATGTTTTTCAGCTTTTTTGGCAGATCTTTCCCTACAATCCCTAACAAAAATGCTTCAGGTTTTTTAACAACTGTTAAATGGAACGTTTTCTTCAATTCATTGTATATCATTTCCCAATTTTTAAAAATTACATTACAATCCCACCACATATGGTAAAATGTCCCTTCCTTTTCCTTACACTTCCAACATATATTTGAACTAGTTTTGTACATTTTCCCTAACTGCACTGGTGTCATGTACCACCCTTGCAGCATTTCTGACACTGGTGTGCTGACTCAGCAATCATTAAGGAAAGGATGGGAAAGGATGTGTGGATATTGAAGGAAAAGCTTCTAGAGCAAAGATGTGTCTGTTTGTGGCGCATGGCCTGCATTTGCCCTTGGTCAGATGCTCCTCCCTTCAGAGACACGTAGGGCACACTACAGACCCTTTCCCCTCCTGAACTGAGAGCCAGAGCTGGAGCACCAGACTAGGACCAGGGTTCAGAACCACCCACTTGGATCTGACGCTCACTGGGTTATGTCGGGACAGTCGCTGTCTCTCAGCAAAACCTACCACCCAGGGTTGTTGTGTTGATAAAAGCAGAGGAGAACTGTGTTCTCCGGTTTAGATCACCTTGACGCTTGGTGAGCTGGGGCTCATAGTTAAACCACAGGGATGCGGGTGGCCCTATGGTCTAAACCACTGAGCCTCTTGGGCTTGCTGATCAGAAGGTCGGTGGTTTGAATCCCCATGACGGGGTGCTGTGTCCCAGCTCCTGCCTACCTGGCAGTTCGAAAGCATGCCAGTGCAAGTAGATAAATAGGCACCGCTGCGACAGGAAGGTAAACAGTGTTTCCGTGCGCTCTGGTGTCCATCACAGTGTCCAGTGGCACCCAAAGTGGTTGAGTCATGCTGGCTACAGGACCCAGGAAGCTGTCTCCCTCAGTCAATAAAGCAAGATGAGCGCTGCAACCCCAGAGTTGTCCGCGACTGGGCCTAATGGTCAGGTTACATTTACTTTTAACCGTCCAGGGGTCCTTTACCTTTACCTTTTTTTAACCATAGTTAAACCATAGAACTGTTTCCTACTGGAGACAGTGAGACCCAGTGGCGTAGCGTGGGTTGTCAGCACCCGGGGCAAGGCAAGTAATTTGCGCCCCCTAACCCGTGGATTTTAGTAGGGGCAGAGAGCTGCGAGTGCGAGCGCGCGCGCCCCCCAGATGTTGCGCCCGGTGCGGACAGCCCCCCCTGCACCCCCCACGCTACGCCACTGGTGAGACCACCAAAAAGGTTGACTGTCAAAAGGGATTGGGCAAATTCACAGAGGAGGAAAAAGGTATTGATGGCCACTAGTCAGGATGGTTATGCTCTGCCTTCATGTTCAGAAGCAGCAAAGCTTCTGAATACCAGTTGCTGGAAGCCACAGGAGTGGGGAGAAGGCTCTTGTGCTTGGGTCCTGCTTGTGGGTTTCCCACAAGCCACTGCTTGGCCACTGTGAGAACAGGATGCTGGACTAGGCGGGCCATTGGCCTCATCCAACACCTCTCTGAAGCTTTCAATGTTTAATGCCGTATTTTTTGCTCTATAAGACTCACTTTTTCCCTCCTAAAAAGTAAGGGGAAATGTGTGTGTGTCTTATGGAGCGAATGCAGGCTGCGCAGCTATCACAGAAGCCAGAACAGCAAGAGGGATTGCCGCTTTCACTGCGCAGTGATCCCTCTTGCTGTTCTGGCTTCTGAGATTCAGAATATTTTTCTTCTTGTTTTCCTCCTCCAAAAACTAGGTGCAGCTTGGGGTCTGGTGCATCTTATACAGTGAATAATATGGTAGGTTATTGTATTTTAGTGTTTTGTTACAAGCCGCCCAGAGTGGCTGGGGAAACCCAGCCAGATGGGCGGGGCATAAATAATAAATTATTATACTATTATTATTATTTCTCAAGGACCCAGACATTGCCCCAAGGAACCACTTCTATCGGGGGGAGGGGTGTCCAGAAAAAACACCTGTGGACCTTCCATGAGCTGGTGGAAGCCTTCTCCTATCTAACTCACCTTGGCACCTTGACATTGCAGGGGGCTGGACTAGATGACTGCTGGTGACCCTTCGAGCACTACAATTCTAGAACACTTCATCAGCTGGGGCTCCTGTAGCTGAATCGTTCTGAGAAAGACCTGAAAGAGCCTCTATGAGCAGGAGGGAGAGCGTGTTTGACAGCCCCCGAATATTTCTTCTCCAGGCCCAGCCGACACTGTCAACCTCCAGTGCTCAGTCTGAGTCAGGCTGGAAACCCGGCCGTGGAAGATTAAAAGCATCACCTCGAGAGCTCGGGGGTTGTTATTTTCCATTACAAGCTCATTAGCCGCCTTGCCAAAAGGGCAAGGCTTCCAGGAACTGGCCTCTGGGTGGACATTTACCTGAGTGGCAGACCTCGTGCCAGGCCAAGCAGCTTCACGGGTGATTACCACCCTTTCCGCAGCCATGAATCTTTGCTACAGCTTTCGGGGAGCCCCGGGGCTTTGGAAGCGACAGGGAAAGTGATGGTTGGGGGGGCGGCACCAAGGCTCAGCTTGCGTGGACATGTGCTGGGGGACCACGCTGGCAAGGGCCCCTGGCTCTTCTTCTTCAGCATCCCGCTCACCTCCTCCTTCACCTGCCTCTTGCTCTTGCCCCAGGCAGTGGTGGTGTTGGGAATGTGGAATCCACATTGCCCCCTGGACAGCAAAGGCTGGTCCATCAGAGCAAGTGGGGTATTGCCCCACCTCCATTGGCTTGCCCTCCACCACATCCCACCTGAGAATGCGAGAAAAGCCTGCTGGATCCAGCCCATGGCCCATCTAATAATAAATAATAACATGTTCCCCTCTTAACTTTCAATTTTCTTGGGCACATGAAATTAACCACAATTATCTTGAATTTTTGCTTAATCCTCAAGAAAGAAGGGCATTTTCGCTGGCCAGGTTTAATTCAAATCCTTCAAACCTCCTGTGGGGAAGGTTCTCAGGAATGGTGGAAGGAGAAAGAATTTGCCCATGTGAAGACCATCAGTTGGAAACTCTTACACATATGGTTCTTAAATGTAAACTACATGTTGATCTCCGACAGCAGTTCCTAGATCAACTCTGCATCCCCAAATTTAAACCAGAGTTAGAGGTCATACATTTTCTATTATTGGGGAATAATCAGGAGTTCACCAAGCTAGTGGCTAAATATCTTTATCTGGTTTTTTGTCGTCGAAACACATTGCAGACGTCTGATCTCCCTGGAGACCTAGAGATGTAATGTTAGACTGCTTTGCCTCTTTCATTTGACAAATGTTTTGTGTCACTGGGAAGGCAGTAATTCTATATTGATTTGCTATGGATGTTTGTATGTGATTGCAATAAAAGGTTTGAGAGAATCATCCCTGGCTAGCAGGACCAGTGTTCAGGATGATGGGAACTGTAGTCCAAAAACAGCTGGAGACCCAGGTTTGGGAAAACGAGGTCTAAACTAAAAAGTCCCAAACACTGTAACCTTTCCTCACAGCGGAGTCACTCCATTCCCTCCTTTGGTGGCCCTTTTCTGAACCTTTTCCAACTCTGCAGAATCCTGCCTCCCTTCTTAACTTATAACCACATCCAAATTTGTGGCAATACCTGCCAGCTTCCTCCTCCCGCACACATTGTCCAATTCCCACACAGGGAGATGCTTCCCCCATTTGATGTATCACGCAAATTACCAAGCCGGCCCTCTCATTAGGCAGACTGAGGCAGCTGCTTCAGGCGGCAAACGCTGGGGAGCAGTACTATTTATTTGTTTGCTTGTTTTATTAAATTGGTAATGAGATTGTGGGGGGCAAAGCAGTTCCTGCCACGTGAAGGTTTGACCATCAACCCCTAAGCTAGCCTCTTCAGCAGCAGAGATTGCTTGATTATAGAGGCGCTGCCCTACCAGGCACAATCTGACTTGCAAGCTGAGGGATAGTTCAGCCAGTAAAGCATGAGGCTGTTAATCTCAAGGTCATGGGTTCGAGCTCAGCGCTGGGTGAGATATTCCTGCATTGCAGGGGGTTGGTCTATATGATTGCAAAACTGCAATTCCATGTTCTGCTTTCTGTGACTTCAGCCACCTGCCTGCCTTACAACCAGTCCAGGTTTGTAGCCCTGCTGGCCAACCAGGGCCATTTTACCCATAGGCGCTAGGGGTGCAGGGCACCCGGGCGCCTGGCTCTCAGGGGCGGCAGGCCAAGAGTCCGGGACTATGCAGAATTGTACAAAATGACAGGAAGGATTCAAAACCTGTGGGACCAGAGATTTACAGAAGATTGGAAGAAGTATATGAATTATTTGAAGAGCAACTGTAATCAACAAATTGCGCTAGTAGGACTACAAGAAGTTTTGTAAGGAGAAATATACGAAGTGTTACAAAGTAGAAAAAGATAGTGATATTGGTTATGAGTTTGAAATGTAATAGGGAAGATAAGAAATGCATACTGAGAGATTAGATTGGAAAATTTCCAGACAGGACTGATGGAAGTCAAAAAAATTGAATAAGATGTAAAAAGTATGTTTAATTAGTGTTGAAAATGATGTTTAAAAACTAATAAAAATTTATATATATAAAAAAAGAGTCCGGGGCCCAAGAGTTGAGTCCAGGGAGGAGCACGGCCATCAGTTGAAGCACTGCGGCAGGCTCTGCTGCTGCGGGTGGCTCAGCGCCACATGTTTGGGGGCGACCGAGCCAGCAAGACGCTGAGGTGGCTGGCTGGCTCCGCCCTCCTGCGCGCCTGGGGCTGGGCAACTTGGGGGGGCCATTGGGCGGATCTTTGCACCCCAGCACTGCATATGCTTAAGACAGCCCTGCGACCAACTCTACTGTAGTCCCAGTGCTGCCCCTCGTGGAACTGAAGAGGCTGGGGACAAAACTAGAACGAGCTCTCATGGCTCTGGCGTCATCTACTGTGTGGCTCCTCACTAGTCCCCAGGTGGACAGCATCCATCCCTGCTGTTTGTTCAAGGGTTCTCTGCGCCACAAGCAAGCAGTGAGGAAGATGATGGTGATGATGGCAAAGAGGAACAGCATCACCGAAGGACGGAAGCCTATGGGAGCTGTCTCGTCTGAGGACACCCACCCCCCCAAAAAAACCAGAAGCCAACACTGGAGGTGATCCATTTGTCCAGGGCAGCACACTCCAAAACCAAAAATCAAGGTTCTAGTCCTCACTAGACAGCATCTTTTTAAGACAGCATCTTAAAAAGCAAAGACATCACCTTGCCAACAAAGGTCCGTATAGTTAAAGCCATGGTTTTCCCAGTAGTGATGTATGGAAGTGAGAGTTGGACCATAAAGAAGGCTGATTGCTGAAGAATTGATGCTTTCAAATTATGGTGCTGGAGGAGACTCTTGAGAGTCCCATGCACTGCAAGAAGATCAAACCTATCCATTCTTAAGGAAATCAGCCCTGAGTGCTCACTGGAAGGACAGATCCTGAAGCTGAGACTCCAATACTTTGGCCACCTCATGAGAAGAGAAGACTCCCTGGAAAAGACCCTGATGTTGGGAAAGATGAAGGGCACAAGGAGAAGGGGACGACAGAGGACGAGATGGTTGGACAGTGTTCTTGAAGCTACCAGCATGAGTTTGACCAAACTGCGAGAGGCAATGGAAGACAGGAGTGCCTGGCGTGCTCTGGTCCATGGGGTCACGAAGAGTCGAACACGACTAAATGACTAAACAACAACAAAGTCCTCACTAGACCTGGGAGGGAGGGTTGAGCGATAGGGAGACACTAAAACACCCAGCCTCTGCTGTTTCCAGGTCATCTTCAGGAACATGAGAATCTGCCTCATACTGAGTCTGACAGCTGGGCCATCTAGCTGAGTAGTGTCTCACTGACTGGCAAAAGCTCTTCAGGGATTTAGATTGTGTGGGGAGGGGGACATTCTCAACCCTACTTGAAGATGTCATTGGAGATGGCACCTGGAACCTTCTTCATGCAAAGCAGATTCCCTTCTTCTGAGCCACGCCGCAACATCCAGCACCTACCAATTAAACTGGGACATATAGAGGAAATGCAGAGGGGATAAACCCTGTTGCAGGAAACCCCCCCCCCAATCATTCAGTTTGTACAAACACGACACACACACGACATATGCGATGTTTCTATTATAAATTCATAGTAAATCAACCATACATCGGATTTACACCGGTCCACTTTTATTTTGCTCCATGAAGGAAAAACTATCAAAGGGGGATGGTTTGATACAGGACGGCCTTACTCCCTTAACCATACCAACATGTACTCAGGAGCCCTGCCCAGTTGGCATGCCAACCTTGATGGTCCCAGACAGAAGACCATCAAGGACACAATGGACTTGCATATGGGAGTGGATTCAACACGGACTGGAACAAAGGACAATGATCAGATCTTCCCTCTGGGGGCAGGAAGCGGCCAACTCCCCTTTGTCCTCTGGAAATGACTCATGGGGAGGGGGAAAGGAGGAACCAGCCAGGTGACAAGATACTCAGGTTACTTCCACAACCCCTCCTTTTTGTGATGTGTCAATGATGTAGTCATGATGTAGTTCTAGGGGTGTAGCTTGGGGGATTGTTGTTTAGTTGTTTAGTCGTGTCCGACTCTTCGTGCCCCCATGGACCAGAGCACACCAGGCACTCCTGTCTTCCACTGCCTCCCGCAGTTTGGTCAGACTCATGCTGGTAGCTTCAAGAACACTGTCCAACCATCTCGTCCTCTGTCATCCCCTTCTCCTTGTGCCCTCCATCTTTCCCAACATCAGGGTCTTTTCCAGGGAGTCTTCTCTTCTCATGAGGTGGCCAAAGTATTGGAGCCTCAGCTTCAGGATCTGTCCTTCCAGTGAGCACTCAGGGCTGATTTCCTTCAGAATGGGGGATTAGTATCTAATAAAAGTTGGGGTCTTCTTTTGTTCGGGGCTTCCATTTTGCTTCATCTTGTTGTGGGTGGGAGTCCTGTCACAACAGTTTCCAATAAAGGCCAAGCCTACAGTCTGCTGTTTTGCTCCAAATTGTCCTGGTTGGTGTCTTTGTTTTTTGCCCAAGGGAGCCCTCGGATTCCTCCGTTAACAACCCTAATTTCCCTTTTTGCATGATCTGCAGGAGGAGGCTGGTGGGAGAGGGAAGCCAACGGAATCAGAAAGCAAAACAGAGAAGGCAGCCAAATCTTCCAGCGAGAGGAAGCGTTCAGAAAAGCACTCGGACTGGCCGCTGCTGATAACGGGTTTAGAGACGGTGGTGGGAGCCAGAGCAACCGAACAAAGGATGCCAGGAGGTGGGGGAGCTGAATCTGCCCCAGTTTGAAGCCCCGGCCTCCTGCCAGAGGGTCAAACAAATCCACTGATAATCAGCACCAGTGGCTGGAAAGAGAATTGGCAGCAGCCTGAGCCTGTGGCACTCCTGTAGACCTCTAGAGGACAGACAAGTCATTAACCGCCCAGCAACTGTTGGCTGATGGCCCCAAGGAAGACAGGCTGCAGAGAGATTGTGCCAGTCTTTGTGTCTGGACTCTCAGCCAGCAAACAGAGAACAGGAGCACACTAGCCTTTCTTGGACAGAATCAAAGAATCGTAGAGTTGGAAGGGACGCTGAGGATCAACTAGTCCAGTGGTTCCCAATTAGCTAATAACTGAGGTCCCTGATTTTTCAAAAGCCAAGCCACGGACCCCCTACGATAGATAACTCTATTGCAGTTAGCTCTACTAAGCAATTTTTTGAACTAAATGTGGGGGTAGCCCCTAGTAAGCAAAGGGTTTTAGGTATACAGTGGTACCTCGGGTTAAGAACTTAATTCGTTCTGGAGATCCGTTCTTAACCTGAAACTTCTTAACCTGAGGTACCACTTTAGCTAATGGGGACTCTTGCTGCTGCCACAGCACGATTTCTGTTTTGATCCTGAAGTAAAGTTCTTAACCCGAGGTACTATTTCTGGCTTAGATGAGTCTGTAAACTGAAGCGTCTGTAACCTGAAGTATCTGTAACCAGAGGTAAAAAGCTAAAGGTACCCCTGACCGTTAGGTCCAGTTGCAGATGACTATGAGGTTGCAGTGCTCATCTCGCTCTATAGGCCGAGGGAGCCAGCATTTGTCCACAGACAGCTTCTGAGTCATGTGGCCAGCATGACTAAGCCATGCTGGTAAAACGAGAGCAGCGCACAGAAATGCTCTTTACCTTCCCGCCAGAGCGGTACCTATTTATCTACTTGCACTGCTAGGTGGGCAGGAGCTGGGACCGAGCAACGGGAGCTCACTCCATCAAAGGGATTCAAACCGCCAACCTTCTGATCAGCAAGCCCTAGGCTCTGTGGTTTAGACCACAGCGCCACCTGCATCCCTTATTGCAACCCGAGGTACCACTGTACTAAAAAAACAGACTAGGGCTGAGAGATATCTGGCTTTCAGCATCATGATCTATCAGCAGCTAAACATCGCAATATTGCAATACATCACAATGTCTGAAACTGGAGATCAGGTGTAGGGATGAGGGAAGGAGCAGTCACAGAGATTGGATGGCTTGGGGGGAGGAAAGGAAGCGGAGTCACCTCCACCACATGGTTTAAGTGGGAGGGGAAGGGGATGACGGGGGGTGCGTCAAGCCAAAGTCAGTGGGGCAGCCAGTGTTGGCAGCCAGCAAAGATGTATGTCCACTGTGGCTGCTGCTTTCCTGATGACTGAAAAAGCTGCTCTGCCTCAGTGCCAGGGGAAGGTTGTGCCACAGTGCCTTGAAGTGAGGGCAATCAGCTGCCCTGTTCTCTGTCAGCATGAGAGGAAGGCAGCTCAGATCATCATCATCATAAATTTTATTTATACCCCACCCTCCCCAGCCTAGACTGGGCTCAGGGTGGCTAACACCAAATATAAAAACAATTGATTGAAATACAGCTTAAAAAACAAGATTAAAACACAACATTAAAACATTAAAATGCCGCTTCATTTCAGTGGAAACGCAATCAAAAACTTTTTGGGGGATGAAAGCGTCAAGTCTTCACCAAGGCTAACTATCCAGACTGGTCCTACATGGGCCAGAAAAAAGCCAGGGAAGTCCCCAAATAGGAGTTCCATCACAGAAGGAGAAAGGAAAAAGGAAAGAGGGAAAGGGGACCAAGTTGATTCTAAGCCAAAGGCCAGGCAGAACAACTCTGTCTTACAGGCCCTGCGGAAAGAAATCAGATCCCACAGGGCCCTGGGCTCATGAGACAGAGCGTTCCACCAGGCCTGAGCCAGTGCTGAAAAGGCCCTGCTTCTGGTTGAGGCTAATCTGACTTCCTTAGGGCCCGGGACCTCTAGGGTGTTGCTATTTATGGACCTTAAGGTCCTCCATGGGGCATATCAGGAGAGGCGGTCCCGTAGGTATGAGGATCCTAGGCCGTGAAGGACTTTAAAGGTCAAAACTAGCACCTTAAATCTGACCCTGTACTCCACAGGGAGCAGCGTTATCGGCTGAGATCATCGTGCGATATCGGTGGTGCCTTGAAATCAGCTGCCCTGCTCTCCCTCATGCGAGGAGAGATACATTGCTGCATATTGCCAGGTCGAAATCGTTATCAAGGTGTGATTTCAAAACCAATTTTGGCCGATATACGTGGATGGCGCTGTAGGTTAAACCACAGAGCCTAGGACTTGCCGATCAGAAGGTCGGCAGTTCAAATCCCCGTGATGGGGTGAGCTCCCATTGCTTGGTCCCTGCTCCTGCCAACCTAGCAGTTTGAAAGCACGTCAAAGTGCAAGTAGATAAATAGGTACCGCTCTGGCGGGAAGGTAAACGGTGTTTCCGTGTGCTGCTCTGGTTCGCCAGAAGCGGCTTAGTCATGCTGGCCACATGACCCGGAAGCTGTACGCCGGCTTCCTTGGCCAATACAATGAGATGAGCGCCGCAACCCCAGAGTTGGTCATGACTGGACCTAATGGTCAGGGGTCCCTTTACCTTTTACCTAACTATCGAAAGCATGAGATAAAGCAACTGTAAGGATAATGCCAGACAAAACCCACCGTTTTGTACACGAGGCTTCAGCCTGCATCTATTAACCTTCTTCCTCCAGTCTCTCTTTTATTGAAAATACTCAATATGGTAAGTCGGCTGGTTGTCTCATTCCCGGCCAGGAACAGAAGGTGGAACAGCAAACTTGTGCATTGCTCAGCTCAGGGCTCCCTGCTATCGCCGCCTGGAGCCAAATCTCTGGCAGTTTCCAGTCGCCATTCTCCCCCTCGCCCCCCACCCCCATGTAGTATATGTTCTCATTTACCTCTTCAAGGAGCCCCTGCATCTTCCTTGACTTCCTGAGCATCAGGGAGACACCCTGAGTGGTGATGAAGTGCCAAGATGCTAACTCAAATGAATGCTCAAGCTTCTCCAGTGTTCGATCTCGCTGCAATGGATGCGGCACACACTCACACTCACACATGCCAAACACTCCATAGGTATTTTTTGATGCCCCCCCTTGCAGGGCCCAATTTTGCCAACCCCCTAGGTATGCCTCTGAGAGTCAATCCCTCCCCTCTGGCAGCCCCAGAAGCCTGGATAGCTCAGTTGGTTAGAGTGTGGTGCTGATAACGCCAAGGATGCAGGTTCGATCCCTGTGTGGGGCAGCTGCGCATTCCTGCAGGGGGTTGGACTAGATCAGTGGTTCCCAATTAGGGGACACACCCAGGGGGTCTGTGGCCCCATCCCTTGCCTCCCCCCACCTATTTTTTTAAATCATTTTTTGCAAATTTCATGGTCTGTTTTAGCGCTGTGCGATTTTTCAATAGGGACACCTGACCAGTAGGTCCAGTCATGACCAACTCTGGGGTTGCGGCGCTCATCTCACTTTATTGGCTGAGGGACCTTCTGATCAGCAAGTCCTAGGCTCTGTGGTTTAACCCACAGCGCCACCCACGTCCCCTTTTGATAGTTACGGTCTCATTAAAAATAGAACCATAGAATTGCAGAGTTGCAAGAGACCCTGAAGACCATTCTAGTCCAACCCCCTGCAATGCAGAAATAGGCAGCTGTCCCATACGGGGGAATCGAACCAGCAACCATGGCATTCTCAGCACCACCCTCTAGCCAACTGAGCTATATATTGAGTTGGACCTTCTGTTGTGAGCATAAAGGAAACATGTCAATAACGTATGGAACCAGAGACAAATGTGTGCAGCACAATGGGTGTGTCTCTTACCTGGGAACTGTATGTTGTGTTCCAGCTACACAAAAACTAGATGGCTTCCACACAGACACCTCTTGCCTTCCAGGCAAGAGAAAGCATTATTGCAATTCCGGGGCCAAGTACATCAGAGAATTCCAATTGATGATGTTTGCTTATTCGTCCAGAATAGAAATCAATCCAGCAAATGTGATCAGTATTTGCTGCTGCTGTTGCTATCAGCCCACAAATGATACATAATTGATTACATTCCCACCCCCAACCCCCCCACTCATCTGCGTTGTGTTCCCTTTGCACTGAAATCAGTGGGGTCAAATAGAATGATAACGTAATTTAGGTACTCATTTATTTTATTTTATTTATAAAACTTATGCACTGTTTGGTTGTTTAAAAAAAAACAACCTCAAAGCAGTTTGCAAAGAGAGTAGGTTGGAGAGTAGGTAAAGGTAAAGGGACCCCTTACCGTTAGGTCCAGCCATGACTGACTCTGGGGTTGTGGCGCTCATCTTGGTTTATTGGCCAAGGGAGCCGGCGTACAGCTTCCGGGTCATGTGCCAGCATGACTAAGCCACTTCTGGCGAACCAGAGCAGCACACGGAAACGCCGTTTACCTTCCCGCCGGAGCGGTACCTGTCTATCTACTTGCACTGGCGTGCTTTCAAACTGCTAGGTTGACAGCAGCAGGGACTGAGCAACGAGAGCTTACTCCGTCGCGGGGATTCAAACCTCCGACCTTCTGATCGGCAAGCCCTAGGCTCTGTGGTTTAATCCACAGCGCCACCCGCGTCCCTGGTCAAAGAGTAGGTTGGACTAAATGATCCTCAGGGTCCCTTCCAACTCTATGATTCTATGAACTGTTTGAAACATCCCCTAAAAATATCAGGGATAAACTAAAAACCAAACATGTATCAACATTTTAAATACCTGCTCAGGTTTGTCTAAACAAAAATGTTTTTAGCAGGCACCGGAAAAGAGTACAGTGAAGGCATCTGTCTGATGTCAATGGGCAGGGAGTTCCAAAGTACCGGTGCTGCTAACACTAAAAAAAAAAAAACCCTCACAAATGTGGAAAGAGGAATTAAAACCTGTAACAATGCCAGTTCCGCAGATAGAAGCAGGTGAGCTGGCACATGTTGGGTAAGGTGATCTCACAGGTAAACCGGTTCCAAGTCGTGAAGGGCTTTGTGTTAGCACCTTGAACTTAGCCTGTAGCAAATTGGCAACCAGTGCAGATCACTTAAGCAGAGGTGTGATTTACTCTGGCAAGATCTCCCTTCATGTCAGAAATTTGCACTAATTGCAGCTTCCGGATGGAGCACAAGGGAACCCCCACATAGAGTGCATAGTGGCAATGCAGTAATTGTATATATTATGTAAGCGATATAATTTCAGCACAGGGGACAGCGAGACTGAAAAACACTGTTTTTTGACAGAAGAAAATGGTGCTGCCTGCAATGGATCGGGAGGTGTGTTTTGAGGAGGGCAACTAATATGGAACAGGGTCTGGAAACCCAAAGCCTTATGAGGGAGATGTTTACGGATGTTTAGCATGGAGGTGGGAAGGCTAAGAGGTGACAACTTCAGACATCTGAAGGGCTGTCCCATGGAAGATGGAGCAAGCTTGTTTTCTCCTGCTCCAGAGAGGGGACCCAAAGCAATGGATTCAAATCACAAGGAGATTCCGATTAAACTTCAGGAAGAACTTTCTGATGGTAAGAGCTGTTCAGTGGTGGAACAGACCAGTGGCGTAGCGTGGGGGGTGCAGGGGGGGCCGGCCGCACCGGGCGCAACATCTGGGGGTTAGGGTTAGGGGGCGCAAATCCACGGGTTAGGGGGCGCAAATTACTTGCCTTGCCCCGGGTGCTGACAACCCACGCTACGCCACTGGAACAGACTTCCTCGGAAGGCGGTGGACTCTCCTTCCTTGGAGGTTTTTAATTGGATGTTAGGGCTGGACGATAGAGAGATAGATAATTACGGTCAAAGACCAGCTCACATAAGGTAAAAGTTAAAGGTACCCCTGCCCGTACAGGCCAGTCTTGACAGACTCTAAGGTTGTGCGCTAATCTCACTCTAAAGGCCGGGAGCCAGCGCTGTCCGCAGACACTTCCGGGTCACGTGGCCAGCGTGACAAAGCTGCTCTGGCGAACCGGCACCAGAGCAGCACACGGAAACGCCGTTTACCTTCCCGCTATAAAGCGGTACCTATTTATCTACTTGCACTTAAGGGTGCTTTCGAACTGCTAGGTGGGCAGGAGCTGGGACCGAACGACGGGAGCTCACCCCACCGCGGGGATTCGAACCGCCGACCTTGCGATCAGCAAGACCTGGGCACTGAAGTTTTACCCACAGTGCCACCCGCGTCCCAGCTCACATAACATAACACAATAAAAACAGCGTTCATAAAGATAAAACATACAATCAGAGCTGATTGCAGCAATAGCTCATGAGTTAAAATTGAGATATATACATACACCCGTACAACTGAGATTTGGGCTACCATAACAAAAATTGACCCTGAGGCGCCTGTGGCATTCGTACGGAGCCCCCGGTCGTCTCACGGACTATTGACACGTACACCACTAATCCACTGCCACCAACCAGGTCCTCCCTGGTAAAATCACTTCAGTCTCAGTCAGCTTCTCAAGTAATAAAGAAGAGTGTATTTTATTTCAGACACAAACAGAACTTTTACGGCATTCCAAACGTTGTTACTCTTTACTTTCTTAGTCTTATTTTCCTCTCTCTATGTCTTCTACCTCCCCACACTCAAGAACCCACTGCCCTAACTGTCTCTCTATTACCAACTGCCTTTCCCAACCAGCCAACCCACTAAATCCAACCAACTACCCACCAACAACTCCCAACGAACTCCTCCCAGAACTGGTTTTATAGTCCCACTGACTCCACCCCCTGGGTCCTGACTGGGCAACCTGTTTAACTATTTACCTCCAGCACTCTCTCTTATGTTAACATCACAGTGCCCCAAGGGCAACTTCATTATTTCCCTTGTAAGCTATTTTATTCTAGAGGATGATCTGTGCCTACAATCTGGGCGCAGATTCTGGCTACCAGCCAGGTCATCTTATGAACCTTGCCTAAAAGGAGAGAATTAAGTTTAGACTTGTCTGAAAGATTGGAGAGCCTCTTCAGCAAAGGATCAGTGGTGTCTCTACGAATCTCAACATAAAAAGGACATCTAAAAAATATATGTTTGAGGCTTCCTATTTCCCCTAATGGGCAAGCGCAAAGTCTCTGTGCGTACGGGACCCTTCTATAGGAGCCTTCCAGAACCAGTGAGAGCACAGCCAAGCTTCTAGCAAGAGTAAAAGCCCTTCTTGCGTTTCTGGATGTGAGGAAATATGGATAATCTGCTAGAGCGACTAAGTATCTCGGGCTGGGCGATATATTGATATCATGTCCGAAACCAGTTTGAAGTCCATATTGTGATATCGGTTTCATAATTTTTGACCTGGCAATATATCATGCATCAAAAATTACAAGGTGGGGAAAACCGTGAAGCCAGCCAATGCCTCTGCGTAGCTCCATCCTTATTTTGGACATTGTGATATATTGGTGTATCGCAATGTTTAGCCAGTGATATATCACAATGCTGAAAACCAGAGATTGCCCAGTCCTAGAGGATGTTGTGTGGCCATCTGTCAGGGATTCTGTAGCTGTGATTCCTGCAATGCAATTCTATGATTCCATGGATACAGGGAAGAATGGAAAACCATGTTTTTTTACTTCCATATTCCAGATGCAATCCAGTCAGGAGAAAGTATGTGAGGCAGGTGCAGAGCAGGCCAGGGAGATATGGGGCATGGGAAGATTCCTAAGGGCCGGCTAAGGAGCCCCTGTATTCATCCCCTAAAGAGGTGGAGGAAAGAGAACCCAACAAAAATTGGATCATTTCCTGCTACACGGAATGAAAATATTGGTATTGTGGCTCGGGGAACCACAGGCTTGCAAAGATGGGTTGCAATGCAGCCAGGGACTCTGGGTTGACCTTCCTGCTTAATGGCCCGCGGACGGCACACATCACAAGCCATCCCACGTTGAAAGACTAAGGCTGCCGGTACAGGTGTCGCCGAGATCACAGAAGGGCACGTCTGCCATGCTACGAAGAATGAAACGTGGGAAGAGCGGTGGCCAAAAGCTGGGTGGCAGGCGGCCTTCTGCTAAACCCGCCATTGTGCTCGCTTGTCAAAAGGATGTGATATAATTGCTTTCCTGTTTCCTCCCCTCTGGGCAGTGGAGGGGGGGAGAGAGACAGAGAGAGAAACCTTTTTTATTGTCACCCCGTTAAATGAATGGCTTCGTTGCACGGTTTGGCGGAAAAGAATAACTCTTTGTTCTGTCAAAGCAGGAGGTTGTGTGTGACAGAGAAAACCTCTCTGATTGTGTCCTTGATCAGGGATCTTCATTGCAAATCATGAAGAGCCTTTGACCATCAGAGCAGACAATTCGACATTAGATGGGCGATCGTGTGACTCGACTCCCATCATCCACCTCCAGGCTACCTTTAATCATTACCCGGCTTATCAATGAAATGTGTTCCCCTTTCTCTTTCCTTTCTTTCTTCTGCTACTTCACTCTTCTCTTTCTCCTCTTCCGACCAATCCAAATGGCAGGTAGAATATTTGTAGACCACCCTAGTCCACCATTGCACCACAAAGGCTCTCATCAATTCTCCCCCTCACCATTTTCTCCTCAACCACGACCCTGCGAGGTAGGTGAGGCAGAGAGTGGGCAACTGGCCCAAGGTCACACCCAGTGAGCTGAGTAGGGGTTTTGAACCCTGATCGCCAAGGTCCCAGCCCAGTGCTCTAACCACTACACACCACTGCCTCTCACTTACACTCTTTGAATGGTCCTTGGGGGAGATTGAAGTGAAACAGGAAGCCAATTTGCATTCCCTCCACGGGCAGAACTTCCACAGGATTTTGAAGGAACAATGCAGAACACAGAAAGTTGCACTGTCCTGAGATAGACCATTCCTTGGTCATTCCCAGCCATACCTGGAGATGCCAGGGGTTGAAACTGGTGCCTTTTACACAGAAAGAAGGAGATTTGCCAGTCGGCTATGGTGCTTCATTTAAGGGTGGAGTAAGATGCTGGCCATGCAGATGACACAACCTTGATGGCAGAAAGTGAGGAGGAATTAAAGAACCTTTTAATGAGGGTGAAAGAGGAGAGCGCAAAATATGGTCTGAAGCTCAACATCAAAAAAATGAAGATCGTGGCCACTGGGCCCATCACCTCCTGGCAAATAAAAGGGGAAGAAATGGAGGCAGTGAGAGATTTTACTTTCTTGGGCTCCATGATCCCTGCAGATGGTGACAGCAGTCACGAAATTAAAAGACGCCTGCTTCTTGGGAGAAAAGCAATGACAAACCTAGACAGCATCTTAAAAAGTAGAGACATCACCTTGCTGACATAGGTCCATATAGTTAAAGCTATGGTTTTCCCAGTAGTGATGTATGGAAGTGAGAGCTGGACCATAAAGAAGGCTGATTGCCGAAGAATTGATGCTTTTTAATTATGGTGTTGGAGGAGACTCTTGAGAGTCCCATGGACAGCAAAAAGATCAAACCTATCCATTCTGAAGGAAATCAGCCCTGAGTGCTGGCTGGAAGGACAGATTGTGAAGCTGAGGCTCCAATACTTTGGCCACCTCATGAGAAGAGAAGACTCCCTGGAAAAGACCCTGATGTTGGGAAAGATGGAGGGCACAAGGAGAAGGGGACGACAGAGGACGAGATGGTTGGACAGTGTTCTCGAAGCTACCAGCATGAGTTTGACCAAACTGCGGGAGGCAGTGGAAGACAGGAGTGCCTGGCGTGCTCTGGTCCATGGGGTCACAAAGAATCGGACACGACTAAACAACAACAAGATGCCGGTCCTCATGGTTGTTATTAAAAGGATGGTTTAAATAGAAACATAGGGCTTATCCGCATTTACCTGTTGCTCCTCTCTTTCCAGGCACAAGATCACCCTTTCTCCAAGAAAAGCCACTTTTTAAAGCTGAATTGGAGCAAACAGCAGCCTGTGGAAAACCCGAATTGCCATTTGCTCTGATTGAGCACTAAAGAACAGGGTGGGGGAGGTAAAAGTGGATAAGCATTCTGTTTTTTCCACTTAGCTTTGTCTTTGGTCACACCCAATTTGACCCCACCCACTTCTGCCTTTGCACACTCCGGAAGGTTGGCAGCATTTGAATCCGGTCCTCTGGGGAAAAGAGGTTCCACATCTCTGGTTCAACAAGGGCAAAGAAAAATGGATTTTTCTGCTTCTGAGTTATGTTGCTGAAGTGAAGGAGGCTGGGAGAGGTGGGTGGGAAACTCGGAGTGGGGTTATATGTGAAAGGAGGTCAGTTCTGGTTCCAAAAATAAATTCCAGTTCTCCGGTTTGGTGAGTCTTGAGGTTCTAGCAAATAAAACAAAGTCGATCTGTCAAGTCTGGAGTCTGCTCGCCCCTGGAGTATAGAATAGTAATGGCTAGAATTTGCTATGCCAACAATTCCTGCTGTTGTGAGCTGGGAGGGCAAAATATACGACTCTGCGGTTATGTCAAAGCTAAAATAACAATGTTAAGATGAAGGGAGATAATCGCATAACCATTGAAAGAAAAAAGGATGGAAACCACGGGTTGCATCTAATGTTAGTCCTACTCAGAGTAGGCGCACTGAAATTATTAGACATAATTAAACCAAGCACCTTAATCTCATTGGGGTAATCTAACCTCTAGGCTAGATTACTGCAGCATGTTATATGTGGGGCTGCCTCTGAAGACGTTTTGGAAACTTCAGCTAGTGCAGAATTCAGTGGCCAGGTTGCTCGTGGGGCAAGACAGTTTGGGCATATTACACCAATCCTGGTCCGACGGCACTGGCTGCCAATTAGTTTCTGGGCCTAATTCCAAGTACTGGTTTTGACCTATAAAGCCTTAAGCAGTTCAGGACCGCAAGTGTCACCTCTCCCCATATGAACAGATCCAGACCCAGTGATCACCAACAGAAGCCCGTCTTCATGTGCCCCTTCCATGAGAGGTCCAGAGGATGGCAACACAAGAACAGGGCTTTTCTGTGGGGGCTCCCTGTTTGTGGAATGCTCTCCCTGGTGAGGCCTGCCTGACCCCTTTGTTACATATCTTTAGGCACCAGGCAAAAACATTCCTGGAGCTCAACTTTCTCTCTGACACTATGCCGGCCCTCAGACCCCTCATGAAACCTAAGATCATCAAGAAGAGGACCAAGAAGTTCATCTGCCATCAATCTGATTGCATGGCAAGTCCCCCTCCCCCCTTGTGAAATAAAGACACAGGACACTTTATTTAAGGTTAATGGGCGTAAAAGGCCACAACTTTATTGATTACAGGAATTGAGAGGTATTGGCTTAGGCATTGGTTCCTATCGACTAACCGGCTTCAGCCCAATTGCATGAAGACCGGTGAGGGTTAACCACCAGCGGGGGAAGTCTTGCTGAAGTACGTCAACTAGGATCCCCCGGGTGTCACCGCTCAGGGGCGTGCCTTAGGCCGACACCTCCATAGGCTTCGGACAGGGCAACGCCCCCCGGAATCCTTTACCGGACTACCCTTCGTTATGGGGGAAGGTGATGGCGCTTCCTCCCCCCCTTCATTTGCATAACAATACCCCTGCCAATGTCTAACCGCCAATACCGGGAAAGTTGTGACATTTGCTACGAGGTAGGCGAAAAACCAAATGGCTGGTGCCAATTTGCCAAGTGGAAAAAAATCCTACCAGGCCCCTTAACGGCGACCAACCAAAGTCCATAGCAAGGTCAGAGGAGCAACTAAAGGGCGGGCAGGGTGGGAAACCTGATCAGCTGGAAGGTGAAGAGAGGGTGGTCCTCGGGTGCGCCGGGCATAAATAGCCCGGGCCACGCCCCCCTGCCCAGCCGATTGGCTAGGCAGGGAGCTGACGCGCCCAAGGATTCCCTCATTCTCGAGGGGGCTGGACGCCAGCCCCCGCATGTGTGGGGAGGGTGTGGGCCCACAACCCCACCTCCTCTCCAACTCAGAAGTGGCTTTGCTGGGTCAAAATTAAGAGTAACTGGCAAAAGCCCAGAGGTATTGACAACAGAGTCCGCAGAAGGTTTGAGGGCCAAATCTTGATGCCCAACATTGGGTATGGTAGAGGTAAGAAGACAAAGCACATGTTGCCTTCAGGATTCAGAAAGTTCCTTGTCCACAACGCCAAAGAGCTGGAGGCGCTGATGAAGTTCTGTTGTGCAGAGATTGCTCGTAGTGTTTCATCCAAGAATCGGAAGATCATTGTGTAAAGAGCAGCTCGGCTTGCTATCAAAGTCACCAATCCAAATGCCAGACTGTGCAGTGAGGAAAAGGAATAAATAGTTGCTCTTGTACAACTGTATTTAATAAAAAGTCAAACAGTGTTGGGGGGGAGGGAAGTTTCTCATCACTTCCTGATTAAGAACACGTCGCACAAAGAGAGACAAAGAGCCCAGCTAGATGCCTATGCTTCGTTAGAAGTTTGGCAAAACTTCGGGGCCTCACCACTTCCTGCTTCTCTAGGAGTATGGCCAAAGTCAATCCAATCTCCTGGTTGATGCTCCCCACACCATCATTTAAACCTTCCCTACAACCGCAGCTGTAAGAAGTGCATTAAAACATTCTAAAAATATCACACATTATCTTTCTTCAATAGAAGGACCTGGGGAGGGAAAGGAGATGATATATCCCTTTCATCTTGCCAGCGCTGCATTATTGCAGTCTCGAGGACTCCTATCTGCTGGGATCATCAAAATGGCACCCCAATCTCTCACCCCGCCCTTTTCCCTCCAGAGAAGCCCAAAAGAAGTCAGCCTTCCTCAGCAACATTCAGGAGAGCTTGTTCTCCACAAATGAGGTCCCCGTTGGATGGCTTGTTAGAGAATCTCAAGGCCCAGATATCTCCACAAAGGCAATTAAATGATGGTGCCTTTAACATTGATTACAATTCCACCCCCCTTTTAGCTGTGAATTAATATCTGACCTGCACCTGAGTCATCAGTAGATTCTACCAGGATGGTCCCATGATAAAAAAATAAGAATAGCCTTCCGGCATCCTGTTCTCACAGTGGCCTGTGGGAAACTTGCTAGCAGGATTCAGGCAGAAGAGCACCCTCGCCTCCTATGGCTTCCAGCAACTGTTATTCAGAAAAAACTGTTCCCTACAACGATGGAGGGACGCAGGTGGCGCTGTGGGTTAAACCACAGAGCCTAGGACTTGCCAATCAGAAGGTTGGTGGTTCGAATCCCCACGACGGGGTGAGCTCCCGTTGCTCAGTCCCTGCTCCTGCCAACCTAGCAGTTCGAAAGCACGTCAAAGTGCAAGTAGATAAATAGGTACCACTCCGGTGGGAAGGTAAACGGCATTTCTGTGCGCTGCTCTGGTTCGCCAGAAGCGGCTTAGTCATGCTGGCCACATGACCCGGAAGCTGTACACCGGCTCCCTCGGACAATAAAGCGAAATGAGCGCTGCAACGCCAGAGTCGGCCATGGCTGGACCTAATGGTCAGGGGTCCCCTTTATCTTTACCATTACAACGATGGAGGCAGAGCATAGCCATCATGGCTAGTATCCATCAATAGTCCTCCCAATGAATTTGACCAGTTTTCTTCAAAAGCCTTCCAAATTGATGACCATCGCTGCTTCCTGCAGGAGCAATTTCTATAGTTTAACTACATTCTGCAGGACAAAGGGCTTTCTTTTACCTGTCCCGAATCTTCAAACTTTCCAGATTAATCTTCAGCCAATTCACCCACGGAAAACATCTCCTCTACGAAAAGTCTGCCGAGGAGGAGACAAATCGCCGGCGAGACCTGGTGCCCAGGATCAGTGGCTCCAGCCACGAATCCCAGCTTGAGTCGCTTCACTTTCTAAGCAGGACACCTCTTTCTTCCCCCCATCTCCTTCCCCACTCCTCATGCACACATTCCCTTCATTTCCCTCGGCAAGCAATTTTAAGTTTTTGTGCTGTTTTGATTTATGGAACGCCAGCTGCACACCTCGGTCTCCTTTGAACGGAGCAATTAGCAAAGGCAGTTGTTTCCAGTGAACAGCCAGAGCCGTGGCAAGTGGGACAGGCCAAATTCCATCCCTGCATCCATCATGCCTGCTGGAGGGTGGGGGGGGGGGAGGCAGGCAAGGGGCATCACAGCAGCTGCCCCTTTGGCAGTCCTGCAAGCTTAGTGGAAGGATTTCACACCTGTGCTTGAAAACCTGCTAATTGGCCCCTTCCCTTTTGACGCAGCATCAGCAATTGGCTCACTTACCACGAAAGAATGTGATGCTCGGAATGCCAAGGACAATAAACAGATCTGGGTTTAGAAATGGCCGGTTGTTTGGGTTGTAGGAGGGGGCTGGCAGCAGAATCCAGCTCTTGGAAGATGCACCAAAAGGAACATAAGAAGAGACCTTCTGGATCAGTCCAATGGCTCATCTAGTCCAGCATCCTGTTGCATGGCAAGTTCCTGCTTCCCCCATCGGAAATAAAGACACAAGACACCGTATTTAAGGTTAATGGGTGAAAATAGAGCACAACTTTATTGATTACAGGAATTGAGCAGTATTGGCTTAGGCATTGGTCCTATCGACTAACCGGCTTCAGCCTGATTGCTTGAAGGGTTAACCACCAGTAGAGGGAGCCCTGCTGATGCACATCAACTAGGAGCTCCCCCGGGGTCACTGCTCGGGGGTGTGCCTTAGGCCCGAGGAAGTTGTGACGATTTGCTACGAGGTAGGAGAAAAACCAAATGGCTGGTGCCAATTTGCCAAGTGGAAAAAAATCCTACCAGGCCCCTTGACGGCGACCAACCGAAGTCCATAGCAAAGTCAGAGAACTTTGCTTTGTTCTCACAGTGGCAGTTCACAAGCAGGACCCGAGCACCAGAGCTCTCTACCTTTTCGGGTTTCCAGCCAGTGGCATAGCGTGGGTTGCAAGTGCCCAGGGTCACATAGAGGTGGGGAGGGAACTGGACGAGGTACACATGCATATCCAACTGCCTAATGGTGTCACCCAGGAGATCATGGTTGCAGAGATAAGAAAAGAAGAGTCATTCAGTTCTCCGGAGAGGTTACTTCCTGGTAGCCATTTTCAACACAGCCCAGTGACGGAAGCACGCAACTGTATTGAGGCAGCACCCAATGTTGAAATTTTGCACCCCCTAACAATTTTGTGGCCGGGGGCAACCATCCCTGTGGCCTCTCCTATGCTACGCCACTGTTTCTAGCAACGGCTATTCAGAAGTATTTACCTCCTGCAAATGTAGAGGCAGAGGACAGGCATCGTGGCTAGCAGCCATTGATAGCCCTCTCCTCCATGAATTTGCCTAATCCTCTTTTAAAGCCACCTAGATTGGTGACCATCACTGCCTCCTGCAGTGTGGTGTAGTGGTTAAGAGCGGTAGACTCGTATTCTGGTGAACTGGGTTCGATTCCCTGCTCCTCCACATGCAGCTGCTGGGTGACCTTGGGCTAGTCACACTTCTCTGAAGTCTCTCAGCCCCACTCACCTCACAGAGTGTTTGTTGTGAGGGAGGAAGGGAAAGGAGATTGTTAGCTGCTTTGAGACTCCTTACGGTAGTGATAAAGCGGGATATCAAATCCAAACTCTTCTTCTTCTGCAGCAGCAGCAGCAGTGAGTTTCATAGTTTAACTATGCACTGTGTGAAGAAGTGCTTTCTTTTCATATGTCCTTTATTTACCTCAGAGGTGGAGCTAGCTGCTCCGGCACCTGGAGCGGCACACATGCTGTGCACCCAGGGGTGGGGCTAGCCACCCGTGGGGGCAGGGCGAGCATCTCAGGGGGCGCCACCCCCTGCGAGTGGCAAGCAGCGGGCATCCCAGGGGGGCAGGGCAGCAATGTCACACACACCCTTCAGGGATGACACCCAGGGTGGGCCACACCTACCACACACCTCTTCTTCCTCCAGTGATTTGCCTCAGGCAGCATAGGAAGCCTTGGCTCGAAGAAAATAATCTCATCATTTCCTGTTTCTGCAGAAATTTCTCTTGGCCTATTTTCATTGGCTCCTGACCATGCCAACCCTTGATCCCAACTCTGGGAACCCTGACAGATAGTTCAATGTCATAAGGACACCAGAAGAGCCCTGCTGTAGCAGGCCAAAGGGGGCTTATTTAGTCAAGCATCCTGTTCCCACCTTGGCCAGCCAGATGTCCCCATGGGAAGCCGAGGGACAGGATCTGAACGCAACAGCAACGCTCCTTACTTGTGATTCTCAGCAACTGGCTTCTTGACAAGCGGAGGTTGAACATAGCCATCATGGCTAAGGGCCATTGATAGCCAAGTTTGTCTAAGCCAAGTTGGAGGCCATCACTGCATCTTAGAGCATAAGAACATGAGCCCTGCTGGAGCAAGCCAATGGCACATCTAGTCCAGTCTAGTCCTAGTCTTACAGTGGGCAACCAGATGCCTGCAGGACCTGAGCACAACAGCTTTCTTCCCATCTGTGATTCTTCAACAGTCGGCATTCATTGGCTACTAGCCAGTGACAGCCCTATCCCCCCATAAATTGGCCTGATCTTCTTTTAAAGCCAGCCAAGATGGTATCTGTCACTGCCTCTTATATATGAGAGAATGAGATCTTTGGAATATATATATGTGTATACACACACACACACACACACACACACACATTATATATACATAATTTTCTGTTTTTTCTTTTTTACAATTTAAAATACTCATTTTACATCCTTAAGATATCAGTGACTTCCCTTCTTCTCTTTCCATGATTCAATTTACATATCATAAATCCCTGCATATTTTACAAAAACCATACCATTCAGTATTCCATTACTGCATCCATCAAAACTTATTTACACCGTTGAATTTATCTTAATGCTGCTAGCGGTTTCAGCTGGACACAATTGTTTCCCATATATTCAATCAACATTTTCCAATATTCTTTAAACTTATGTTCTTCTTGTTCTCTTATTTTATATGTTAAGTCTGCAAGTTGTGCATATTCTGTCAACTTAAGTTGCCTTTCTTCTTTGGGTGGGACCTCGCTCGTTTTCCATTTTGGGGCTAACAGAACACGGGTCACAGCTGAGGCATACATAACCTTTTTTGACACCTGGGAATTTCAGTCTGGATTATCCCCAACAGAAAGGAGTCTGGGGTTTTGTTTTGTTTTGTTTTGTTTTGTTTTGGAAAAGTGCTTTTAAACATTTTTTTTCAATTCATTATGGATCATTTCCCAATAATCTTTTACTCTTTTACAAGTCTAATAGATCAAGTACACTCTGCAAACAGGTCCTCTGAAAATTCAGGACCTTTAAAAGGAAGTACTTCATGCCGTGAATAGTTAAACTATGGAACAGGTTTTTCCCAGGAGGCTGTGATGGCCGCCATCCTAGATGCCTTTATTATTATTATTATTATTATTATTATTATTATTATTATTATTATTACTTATACCCCGCCCATCTGGCCAGGCCTCCCCAGCCACTCTGGGAGGCTCCCAACAGAATATTTAAAAAACGATAAAACATCAAACATTAAAAACTTCTCTAAATAGGGCTGCCTTCAGGTGTCTTCTAAAAGTCAGAGAGTTGTTTATTTCCTTGACATCTGATGGGAGGCCGTTCCAAAGGGCGGGCGTCACTACCAAGAAGACCCTCTGCCTGGTCCCCTGTAACCTCACTTCTTGCAGTGAGGGAACTGCCAGAAGGCCCTTGGAGCTGGACCTCAGTGTCCAGGCAGAACGATGGGGGTGGAGATGCTCCTTCAGGTATACTGGGCCAAGGCCGTTTAGGACTTTAAAGTCAGCACCAACACTTTGAATTGTGCTCGGAAACGTACTGGGAGCCAATGTAGGCCTTTCAGGACCTGTGTTACGGGGTCTCGGCAGCCACTCCCGGTCACCAGTCTAGCTGCCGCATTCTGGATTAGTTGTAGTTTCTGGGTCACCTCCAAAGGTAGCCCCACGCAGAGTGCATTGCAGTAGTCCAAGTGGGAGATAACCAGAGCAGGCACCACTCTGGTGAGACAGTCTGCGGGCAGGGAGGGTCTCAGCCTTTGTACCAGATGGAGCTGGTAGATAGCTGCCCTGGACACAGAATTGAACTTCACATCTATGGACAGCTGTGAGTCCAAAATGACACCCAGAATTAGAATTAGACAAATTCATGGAGAAGAGGTCTACCAGCCACAATGGCTATGCTCTGCCTCCACTGTCAGAGGCAGCAATGCTTTCAAAGACCAGTTGCTAGAAGCCACCAGAGGGGAGATTTTGTGCACAGATTCTCCTTGCAGGTTTCCCTCTGGGGCATCTGATTGGCCACTGTGAGAGCAGGATGAAAAGTCGTTTCTCCCTGCCCTGCTCCCCAACACCTGCCAGCTTCAACTTTTTGGGAAGGGGCACATGACTCTGTGTCAACAAGCCCTATTTAACAAGAAAAATCACCTGGGGCTCCTGTTTAATGACAAGCCTGCTGCGGCCCGGTATGAGAACACCTCGTGAAAGATATCCGCCAACCCAAGGAGCTTATTTGTCTAATTAAACAAGACAGGGAAGCGAGAGGGTTGGGAGAGAAGGAGCCCGAGGAACTGTGCTAGGAGGAAAGAGCTGGTGTCTGCAACAGGGTTTCCATGGAGGGTGTTTCTCCACTGGCCTGAGCGAAGGCTGAGACTTCAGCTGTATTTGATCCTCACCAATCAGAACAAGAAACTCTAATAATAATAATAATTTATTATTTATACCGCACCCATCTGGCTGAGTTTTCCCAGCCACTCTGGGCAGCTCCCAATCAAGTGTTAAAAACAATACAGCATTAAATATTAAAAACTTCCCTAAGGGCTGCCTTCAGATGTCTCTTAAAAATATGATAGCTGCTTATTTCCTTGACATCTGATGGGAGGGCGTTCCACAGGGCAGGCACCACTACCGAGAAGGCCCTCTGCCTGGTTCCCTGTAACCACACTTCTCGCAATGAGGGAACTGCCAGAAGGCCCTCAGCGCTGGATCTCAGTGTCTGGGCTGAATGATGGGGGTGGAGATGCTCCTTCAGGTATACTGGGCCGAGGCCGTTTAGGGCTTTCAAGGTCAGCACCAACACTTTGAATTGTGTTCGGAAACATACTGGGAGCCAATGCAGATCTCTCCAGTGTTATATGGTCCCAGCGGCCACTCCCAGTCATCAGTCTAGCTGCCGCATTCTGGATTAATTGCAGTTTCCAGGTCACCTTCAAAGGTAGCCCCACGTAGAGTGCATTGCAGTAGTCCAAGCGGGAGATAACTAGAGCATGTGCCACTCTGGCGAGACAGGTAGGGTCTCAGCCTGCGTACCAGATGGAGCTGGTAGACAGCCGCCCTGGACACAGAATTAACCTGTGCCTCCATGGACAGCTGTGAGTCCAAAATGACTCCCAGGCTGCGCACCTCGTCCTTCAGGGGCATGGTTACCCATTCAGGACCAGGGGGTCCTCCACACCAGCCTGTCCCCTGTCCCCCCAAAACAGCACTTTTGTCTTGTCAGGATTCAACCTCAATCTGTTAGCCGCCATCCATCCTCCAACTGCCTCCAGATACTCACACAGGACCTTCACCGCCTTCACTGGTTCTGATTTAAAAGAGAGGTAGACCTGGGTATCATCTGCATATTGATGAACACCCAGTCCAAACCCCCTGATGATCTCTCCCAGCGGCTTCATACAGATGTTAAAAATCATGGGGGAGAGGACGGAACCCTGAGGCACCCCACAAGTGAGGGCCCAGGGGTCTGAACACTCATCCCCCACCACCACTTTCTGAACACGGCCCAGGAGGAAGGGCGGAACGTACAGTGGTACCTCGGGTTACATATGCTTCAGGTTACATACACTTCAGGTTACAGACTCCGCTAACCCAGAAATATTACCTTGGGTTAAGAACTTTGCTTCAGGATGAGAACAGAAATCGTGCTCAAGCGGTGCGGCGGCAGCAGGAGGCCCCATTAGCTAAAGTGGTGCTTCAGGTTAAGAACAGTTTCAGGTTAGGAAGGGACCTCCGGAATGAATTAAGTACTTAACCCAAGGTACCACTGTATAACAAAGGTCTTGCTGGGTCCTTACAATGCACAGAGCTTCGCTGCTGGTGGAAGACTTACACTGCAAGGAAAGCAAGTCATGAAGCAGGTGTGGAATATCCTCTGCTGGCTTTCCACCTGCCCAGGAGTGCCAACCCCCAGGGACTGAGGGGTCTTCAGCCCCTTGAATATTTGAGTGGACAGAGGAGGCCAAGCATGGTGTGGTTCAGTGACCGGCTATTCCTGAGCATGAGAGACGAAGTCGCGCTGCACTGGGCTCAGCTCTGGGCCTCTTCCCGGCGGTTTCAGGCTGGAGTCTCTCCCAACCCTACCTGGAGATATCAGGGATTGAGCCTGTGACCTTCTGCAGGCAGAGCAGATGCCCTAAGGCTAAACCGAAACCCTTCTACTCTGAATTTGCACTCCAGAAAGGAGAGGGTGGCAGGGGCGTATGAAGGGGGTGGAGGGGGTAGTCCCTCGGGGGGGGTGACAATATGGCCCGCTGCCCCCCCCGAGAGTGGCCAAGGGCATGTGCGCAGTCTGTACAGGATGCTGCGCATGTGCAGTCCATACGGGATGCCGTGCGTGTGCCACGGGGCGGTTCGCCCCACCCCTCAGCGTCCTGCCCCAGGTGCTGGGGAGGGTTCATCCACCACTGGTGGGTGGACCTGTAAAAGGATAAAAGAAGTCAATGATATGTACAGTGGTACCTCAGGTTACAGACGCTTCAGGTTACAGACTCCACTAACCCAGAAATAGTACCTAGGGTTAAGAACTTTGCTTCAGGATGAGAACAGAAATCAAGTGGCTGCAGTGTGGCAGCAGCGGGAGGCCCCATTAGCTAAAGTGGTACCTCAGGTTAAGAACAGTTTCAGGTTAAGAACGGACCTCCGAAACGAATTAAGTTCTTAACCCGAGGTACCACTGTATTGGGAAATAATTTAGAATGAATTGAAAGAAATGTTTCAAAGCACTTTTACAAAAAAAGACCAGCGTCCTTTCTGTTGGGGCTAATTCAGACTAAAATTCCCAGGTGTCAAGAAAGGCTATTTATGTATGCCACTACTGCGGCCCGTGTTTCGTTAGACCAAAAATGGAAAACAAGCGAGGTCCCAACCAAAGATGAATGGCAACTGGAATATGCGCAGCGTGCGGACCTAACTTACAGAATAAGAGAACAAGAAGAACATGTGTTTAAAGAAGATTGGAAAACGTTTATTGAATATATGGGGGGGGGGTATATATTTGAAAACGTTGGCAGCGTTAAGATAAATTCAACAGTGTAAATAAGTTTTGATGGATGTAATAATGGAATACTGAATGGTTTAGTTTATATAAAATATGCAGTGACTATGTTATGCATAATGAACCATGGAAAGCGAAGAAGGGAAGTCACTGATATTTTAAGATTGTTTAAATGAATATTTTAAATTGTAAAACAGAGCATTTAATAAAAATTATACACACACACACACACACACACACACAATTACATATGAAAACTGAGGTTTCTGGGGAGCTGATTATTCTGGGAAGGTACACACCGTCCTGTGTCTATATTTCAGTGGCACTAGGTCAATGGACTAGCAGGACTAGGCCAGTCCCCTAAATGTTCCCAGTAAATTAGAGTAAGGTAAAGGTAAAGGGACCCCTGACCAGTAGGTCCAGTCGTGGCCGATTCTGGGGTTGCGGCACTCATCTCGCTTTATTGGCTGAGGCAGCTGGCGTACAGCTTCCGGGTCATGTGGCCAGCATGACTAAGCTGCTTCTGGCGAACCAGAGCAGCGCATGGAAACGCCGTTTACCTTCCCGCTGGAGCGGTACTTATTTATCTACTTGCACTTGACATGCTTTTGAACTGCTAGGTTGGCAGGAGCAGGGACTGAATAACGGCTGCTCACCCCGTCGTGGGGATTCAAACCGCCGACCTTCTGATTGGCAAGTCCTAGGCTCTGTGGTTTAACCCACAGCGCCACCCACGTCCCAGTAAATTAGAGTATTAAAGTATTAAAGCCTGGCACCTCTTTCCCAAAGCCTGGAAAGTTCCCCTATGAAAAATTTCACTGCACGCCTCTGGTATTCACAGGGAGGTTTCCCAGCTTTTTCTCCTCTTCCTATCTGCCGATTTCCGCCACCCCACCCATTTTCTGCTGAAAGTCTCACCTGCCAGCTACGCACACACAGCTAAGGCGAAAAGAAAAGAATACCGATCCCTTTCCTCCAGCTGTAACAAGAAGCGAAAGAACTTTGACACGCAGCCACTGGGGGCTTTGCAGCTTCAAAAGACATCATTTGAGGCTACGGGTCAATGGTCTTTCCGTTAACCTTTTCACTGATTGGATTAAAAGCTTCTCTCCCCCCCCCCCCCATTGACAAATGCACTGGAAAGAAAGTGGCCCGCAGGCTGCATTTTCAGTGTGTCTGGATCTTTGGTGCTATAGATGGGCTCCAGAAGCAGAAGCTTCTTGTGTAGTCGATCTTGCACCATGGAGGGCAAGGAAGACACAGGGCTGCCGGGCAACAAGGTGGCTGTGTAAGGCAATCAGAGAGAGGGACAGTCGGTTTGTTGAATGCAGCAGTGAAGTTAAGGCTGATGTAATGATCTCTGGCAGGCAAGCAAGCCCCGAAAAGAAGTAATGACTCTCCGGCAGTTTTATGTACGTTTATTTAGAAAAAGATACAGAGCACGGCTTCTCGCCTGCTCGCATTTACAATAGGTGGTCAGTCTGAATTTTCGCCCCTCCCACAGCGGGAAGGACGCCAAATTCCCACCTTTCCCCTCTTGCCCTTCCGTTGCCATCTGATCTTATCCAGACACCTAGTACGGGGCTGAGGGCTTGGCCTGCCCCCTCCCCACTGCCACTCAACATAGACTCATACCTCGGCTTATCTGCTGATTGCCTAGCAACACTCTGGCTGACCTCCAACTCTTCCTATCCTTGAGAGCTAACAGAGTCTTCCCCGGGAAGGAGGGGGGTCGAACTGCCCTTTCTCGACTCTATCAGCCAGCTCTCATCTGCAGAGTCAGTCCCTCATTCACTTAGTTCGGTTTCTGAATCTAACTCTTCTCCTGCGCTTGGGGGGGGGCATGTTCCTGACAGCTGAGAGGCTATTCCATAATGCTCTGTGACGCTTCAGGGAATTCTGGGAGGGGTCTTCATAGCATACAGAAAATTCATTTGCTGTTGCCCTGGCTGGGTTGAGGTGGCCCCAGGAGAATGCAACAATTGGCGTCACATAATTCAAATAAAGGCCTCTTTATTTGGCCCTCAGAACACTAGCCATGCCACCCCTCTCACTGGCAGCTGAGGGAGGTGGGTATGCTTAGCCTGGAGCAGAAAAGACAGAGAGGTTATAGGATAGTAAAAGGTAAAGGGACCCCTGACCATTAGGTCCAGTCGTGACTGATTCTGGGGTTGCGGCGCTCATCTCACTTTATTGGCCGAGGGGGCCGGCGTACAGCTTCCGGGTCATGTGGCCAGCATGACTAAGCCGCTTCTGGCGAACCAGAGCAGCGCAGGGAAACGCCATTTACCTTCCCGCCGGAGCGGTACCTATTTATCTACTTGCACTTTGACGTGCTTTCGAACTGCTAGGTTGGCAGGAGCTGGGACCGAGCAACAGGAGCTCACCCCGTCACAGGGATTCGAACCGCCAACCTTCTGATCGGCAAGTCCTAGGCTCTGTGGTTTAACCCACAGCACCACCCTTGGTTATAGGATAGCCACCTTCAAATATTGGAAGGGCTGTCACCTGGAAGATGGAGCAAGCTTGTTTTCTGCTCCTCCAGAGGGTAGGACCCAAACCAATGGGTTCAAATTATAAGAAAGGAGGTTTTGACTACATACATTCCCTTGGAAGATGGAGAACTCTTTTTTGGAGGAATTTAAACAGAGATTAGATGGCCCTTTGGGATTCTCTAGATGTGATTCCTACATTACAAGTCTTGATGACCCCTGAACCCCTTCCAGTAATTGAATTTGATGATTCCACTACAGCTTGCTCCACCACCATTGTCATGGAGTGGAAGGTGCGCCACGGCTGACAGGATGTGCACAACCTGGAGGAGGGCAGCAGCGGCTACTGAAGGTTCTTGGGATTCAGTTCAGGAGACCTCAACACCCCCATGGAACATGAAGAGGTGCAAGAGAGACTGGAGAATGAAGGGCCAATGGGAGAGCAAGAAGCATGGAATACCAGGCACACACGGAAGAGATCACACAGCCCTCCGACACAGAGGAGGCTAGGACCCTGGAGGAACATGACTCCCCGACCCCGCTGTCTCCAACAATCAGGAGGAGGGTTAGGAGGGCAGCACTGGGATTGAGAACATCTCCAGGGCGAGTGTGACATGTGGTCCACTTACCTTGGCACTGAGTGCCTGCCAGGACAACCATGTCCTGCATACAGCTGCAGAATAGACATGGGGCACATGAAATATTCAGGGGAGAGGGGAGAGCCACTGGAAGATCAACCCATGCCAGGCTTTTTAAGGCTTCAGGTGACTCTGGAGCCTTTGCTGTGACAACATTTTTTCAAGCTCAACCAGCAGGTCCCACTGGTCCTGATTGGTGTTGCCTTGCTACCATCGGCTGGGTGAGGACTGCAGGGCCTGCTCCCTTCCAGGGCCATTGCTTCCCTGTTCCAGGTGGTTAATGTGCTTTAAAATGTCCTCAAGCAGTCGGTGGCAATTTAAATTTTTATTCCTTTTTTTCCTTTTTTCCTTTGTTGGGGGTGGGTGGGTGGGATGGATAGTTGGTTGGGGATTAATTTTAGTATAATTGTTCTGTTCCTTTTTTGTTGTTGTTGTTTTATTGGTTCTGTATAGTTTGTGTTTTGTTTTAAGGGGCGGGATCAGGGCTGCCTGGGAGTGGGGCCCCAGCCAACACGATGGCTGGGACGAGTTCCACAGGGGCGGAAGCACTGGGACATCCGATCTCGGTGATCATGGGCAGGAGGCGGAGTTACACTAAGACCAGACCATGTCATTACCGAGGAGGCAGGTTTAGTTGTTGTTTGAAGACTATCCCTGCCTCCGGGTCTGGCCTTGACCGGATGGATACTGGAATCAACAGGGGAAACCCACATGACCTGAAAGTGTTGCTGTGCAATGCCAGGTCAATGATGAATAAAACCACTGCCATCCATGACTTGATTGTGGATGGAGGATTTGACCTGGCATGTGTGACAGAGACCTGGTTGGAGGAAGCAGATGGGCCTGTCCTTGCTGCTGCTTGCCCACCAGGTTTCTCTTACGCACAGCAACCCAGGTCATGTGGGCGGGGAGGGGGGGTTGCAGTGATTTTTAGGAAGTCACTAGCTTGCACCTGGCGTCCTACTGGGAAGATCCAGTTCTCTGAGTGCATGTTCTGGAAGTTGGGCAATAGGGGCAGTACAGGATTCCTTTTGGTGTACCGACCTCCCCACTGCACCAAGGATTCCCTGTCCGAGCTGCTTCAGGTCGTGGCAGATTTTCTCCTGGAGACACCTAGTTTGGTTGTCCTAGGGGATTTTAACATCCATGCCGACACGACCTTACAAGGGGCTGCTCGGGACTTCGTGGAAAGCATGGCCTCCATGGGACTGTCCCTGAATAAGTTTGGCCCAACTCATAGTCATGGACATGCCTTAGACCTGGTGTTCACCTCTAGTGACGTGGGTGATCTGACACTAAGTAAAAGTGAAACAAAAGAAGTGCCATAGTCAGATCACTTCCTGGTGCAACTGGACTTCTCCGCGACCCTTCCCCTCTGCAGGGAGGTGGGACCAATTCGGATGGTCCGCCCCCGCCACTTAATGGATCCAAATGGTTTCCAGAGAGTGGTAGGGGATGCTTTATCCCATGTTGATGGCCTTTCAGCTGATTCCCTGGTGGCCCACTGGAATGCGGAGTTAACCAGGGCTATCGACTGTCTGGCTCCAAAGCGCCCTCTCCGATTGCATGGAGCCCGAACAGCCCTGTGGTTTTCTTCGGAGCTGAGGGTGATGAAACAATCGCTGAGACGGCTAGAGCGTCGGTGGCAGAAAACTCACTCCGAATCTGACCGGACACAGGTTAGAGCTCAACGTCGAGCCTACCAAGTGGCGATAGCGACGGCGAAGATGACTTTCTTCACCGCATCTATTGCATCTGCAGAAAATAGTAGCAGGAGACTCTTTGAGGTGGTTCGCAATTTAACGGAACCACCTTTTCCACCGGGGCCTTGTAAAGACCCCAAGATCTCCTGCAACGATTTTGCAAAGTTTTTTGCAGATAAAATCACTCATATTCGGAAGGAGCTAGACACCACCGTGGGAGCAGGGCTGGGGCGGGAGAGTGCTAGAGCTCTGTCTGGTCAAGTTGCATGGAATCAATTTCAATCCGTTACCCCCGAGGATGTGGACAGGCTGCTTGGACGCGTGAAACCAACCACCTGTCTCCTTAATCCTTGCCCATCCTGGCTAATAAAAGCAAGCCGGGAAGGGCTGGGCGATGGGCTCTGTGGGGTGGTGAATGCTTTCCCAGATCCGCTGAAAGAGGTGGTCATTAAACCGCTTCTTAAAAAACCATCTTTAGACCCGGCCAGTATGGCCAACTATCGCCCAGTCTCAAATCTTCCATTCTTGGGCAAGGTGGTTGAGTGCGTGGTTGCTGAACAACTCCAGGCACGCCTGGAGGATGCAGACCATTTGGATCCCTTCCAATCGGGATTCAGGCCTCACCATGGGACTGAAACTGCCTTGGTTGCGCTGGTTGATGATCTCCGGCGAGCTAGGGACAAAGGTGAGAGTTGTTTCCTGGCTCTGCTGGATCTCTCAGCGGCCTTTGATGCAATCGACCATAACATCCTTCTGGACCGTCTAGAGGGGCTGGGAGCTGGGGGCACTGTTATACAGTGGTTTCACTCCTTCCTCCTGGGCCGTGTTCAGAAAGTGGTGGTGGGGGATGAGTGTTCAGACCCCTGGGCTCTCACTTGTGGGGTGCCTCAGGATTCCATCCTCTCCCCCATGCTTTTTAACATCTATATGAAGCCGCTGGGAGAGATCATCAGGGGGTTTGGGCTGGGTGTTCATCAATATGCAGATGATACCCAGGTCTACCTCTCTTTTAAATCAGAACCAGTGAAGGCGGTGAAGGTCCTGTGTGAGTATCTGGAGGCAGTTGGAGGATGGATGGCGGCTAACAGATTGAGGTTGAATCCTGACAAGACAAAAGTGCTGTTTTGGGGGGACAGGGGACAGGCTGGTGTGGAGGACCCCCTGGTCCTGAATGGGTAACCGTGCCCCTGAAGGACGAGGTGCGCAGCCTGGGAGTCATTTTGGACTCACAGCTGTCCATGGAGGCACAGGTTAATTCTGTGTCCAGGGCGGCTGTCTACCAGCTCCATCTGGTACGCAGGCTGAGACCCTACCTGTCTCGCCAGAGTGGCACATGCTCTAGTTATCTCCCGCTTGGACTACTGCAATGCACTCAAAGTGTTGGTGCTAACCTTTAAAGCCCTAAACAGCCTCGGTCCAGTATACCTGAAGGAGCGTCTCCACCCCCATCGTTCTGCCCGGACACTGAGGTCCAGCGCCGAGGGCCTTCTAGCGGTTCCCTCATTGCGAGAAGCAAAGCTACAGGGAACCAGGCAGAGGGCCTTCTCGGTAGTGGCGCCTGCCCTGTGGAACGCCCTCCCATCAGATGTCAAAGCGATAAATAACTACCTGACATTCAGAAGACATCTTAAGGCAGCCCTGTTCAGGGAAGTTTTTAATCTGTGATATTTTACTGTATTTTTGGTTTCTATGGAAGCCGCTCAAAGTGGCTGGGGAAACCCAGCCAGATGGGTGGGGTACAAATAAATTATTATTATTATTATTATTATTATTATTATTATTATTATTATTGGGAGCTAGCCAAGGTGCTGATTTCCCTTGCCTTTCTATTGGAAGCTGGCCTGGGTCCTAGTTCGCTTTGCCTAGGACCGAATAGCTTTTGATGTTCACCACCACTTTCCCTGCAGGCCCTTAGAACAGGATAGCAGCCTGACCAAGGGACTAAACACCACTGGGATATGGGGCAGGAGTGGATTACATAACGAGGATTTTGACAGTGCTGTCCAAAACCTGGCATCTGGCTTCGTTGGAAGATCCTTTAAGGCGCGGAAAAGGTCATCTCGGCACCCTCTGTCCACATCCATTAGCGACTTCTTCCATTCCACTTAGAGCTTTCCCAGCAAACTCCATCAACGCATAATCAAAGCTGCCTCAGCACTCTTGTCATCCGGCCTTACAAGATGTTCCTTGTTTTTTGCTTTATTGACATGGGGGGAGGGGGGAGGAAAACATGATGGGGAAGCGGGAGGGATTTCCTCCTCTGCAATTTTTTTGTGTAAGCAGAATGGAACTCCTGCGGCAAAGGAACTGTGGAGTCAGGCCCAGACTTCAGAAGCTGTGTTGCGCAATGGTCCTTTTATTCCTGCCCCAAACAAAATCCACTGAGACACTGGGGAAAGGGTTAAAGAGCAAGGATTGGGGTCTTTTTCAAGCCCAAGGGCCACTTTCTGCTTTTGTCACCGCTGTGGGTTAAATCACAGAGCCTAGGACTTGCCGATCAGAAGGTCGGTGCTTCAAATCCCCGCGACGGGGTGAGCTCCCATTGCTCGGTCCCTGCTCCTGCCAACCTAGCAGTTCAAAAGCACATCAAGTGCAAGCAGATAAATAGGTACCACTCTTGCAGGAAGGTAAATGGCGTTTCCGTGCACTGCTCTGATTCACCAGAAGTGGCTTAGTCATGCTGGCCACATGACCCGGAAGCTCCCTCGGCCAGTAAAGCGAGATGAGCGCCGCAACCCCAGAGTCGGTCACGACTGGACCTAATGTTCAGGGGTCCCTTTTAGGGACCACATACCAGCACTTTAGTTAAGTGGTAGAACACCTGTATTTTTTAAAAAAATTACTTTTTTGCGTGCAGCAGGATCAAGATTCAATCCTCAGCAGCACTTCCAGATAGGACCACAAATTTCCCCTGCCCGATAACCTGGAGAGCTGCTGCCAGTCTGTGCAGACAATGCTCCTTTCCTATGTTCCTATCTAAGGCAGCTTCCTATGTTTCAGATTCCTGGGATAGCTCAGTCAGTAGAGCATGAGACTCTGAATCTCATGGTCGAGGGTTCAAGCCCCACGTTGGGCAAAAGATTCCTGCATTGCTGGTGGTTGGGCAAGATAGCCCTCGAGATCCCCCCCCCCAACTATGATTCTATGAACACTTTACTCAGAGCAATGAGAATTTAACTATTTATAGGGGAAAGGACATAGCTCAGGTTTGTATCTTCTGCACTGCATGCAAAAAGTCCCAAATTCAATCCCTGGCGGCATCTCTAGGGCTGGATCTACACAGATCTTTAAAAACGCTAAGGAAAAAAACGTTATGCTTCTCTCAATGCAATTTTCCATTGACTGCTTTACAGCACCCCCTGGTGTCACATTTTTCTAACGCATTTATAACATTATAACTCACCAGTATAGATTAGTCCCAGGTAAGACCGGAAATATCCCCTTCTTGAAAACCTAAAGAGCTGCTGCCAGTCAGTGTAAACAACACTGGGGTAGATGGACCAATGGTCTGATTCAGTAGAAACTGGCTTGCTGTGTAGTTAAAGCTATGGTTTTCCCAGTAGTGATGTATGGAAGTGAGAGTTGGACCATAAAGAAGGCTGATCGCCGAAGAATTGATGCTTTTGAATTCTGGTGCTGGAGGAGACTCTTGAGAGTCCCATGGACTCAAGAAGATCAAACCGATCCATTCTGTAGGAAATCAGCCCTGAGTGCTCACTGGAAGGACAGATCCTGAAGCTGAGGCTCCAATACTTTGGCCACCTCATGAGAAGAGAAGACTCCCTGGAAAAGACCCTGATGTTGGGAAAGATGGAGGGCACAAAGAGAAGGGGATGACAGAGGATGAGATGGGTGGACAGTGTTCTCGAAGCTACCAGCATGAGTTTGACCAAACTGTGGCAGGCAGTGGAAGACAGGAGTGCCTGGCGTGCTCTGATCCATGGGGTCATGAAGAGTCGGACACGACTAAACCACTAAACAACAACAACAAGCTTGCTGTGCTCCAGTGTCGTAAGGGAAGGGCTGCTGCTTAGTGACAGAGCACCTGCTTTGCATGCAGATGGTCCCGGGTTCAGTCTCCACCAACTCCAGGCATGGCTGGGAAGGACAGCTGCCTAAAATCCTGGAGAGCCACTGCTGGTCCGGGTAGACAGTACTGAGCTAGATGGGAGCAGTGGCCAGCCTCAGAATAGCAAAGGGCTGTAACTTGGCATTAGAGCACCTGCTTTGCATGAAGAAGGTTGTGGGTTCAACCGCTAGCCTCTCCAGGTAAAGTAAAGGTAAAGGGACTCCTGACCATTAGGTCCAGTCGTGACCGACTCTGGGGTTGTGGCGCTCATCTCGCTTTATTGGCCGAGGGAGTTGGCGTACAGCTTCCGGGTCATGTGGCCAGCATGACTAAGCCGCTTCTGGTGAACCAGAGCAGCACACGGAAACGCCATTTACCTTCCCACTGGAGTGGTACCTATTTATCTACTTGCACTTTGACATGCTTTCGAACTGCTAGGTTGGCAGGAGCAGGGACCAAGCAACGGGAGCTCACCCCGTCACGGGGATTCGAACCGCCGACCTTCTGATCGGCAAGTCCTAGGCTCTGTGGTTTAACCCACAGCGCCACCCGCGTCCCTTAGCATCTCCAGGTAGGGCTGGGAATACCCCCTGCCTGGAAACCTAGGGAAGCTGCTGCCAGTCAGTGTGGGCAATGCTGAGTTGGATGGACGTGTGGGTCTCATTCAGTCTTAAGCAGCATCTTCCTATATTACCCCCTCTCTCTTTTTTGTGCATGCTCTCTCTCTCTCTCTCTCTCTCTCTCTCTCTCTCTCTCTCTCTCTCTCTCTTCATCCTTGCTTGGCCTATACTGCTGTTGCCATTCTGCTGTGCCAAACACCCCTTGTCTGTCACCGAGGCAACAAGGCCTGGCTATCCTCCCTCTGCATCCTGCCCAGTCATGAATAAATTCTTATGTGTCCTGGAATACATTAGCGGGGTTTCTCTAGACGAAACCAGAGAGGCGAGGATTTGGTCAACTCTCTGCAGTTGTTCATTTAAATTCATGGTGGCAATAGAAACATTCTCCTGAGCCATCATCAGTCCCTGATTGGCTTTCCCCCAAGACCTGCCTCTTACCCTCTTGACAGCTTGAGGGCTATTGGTTGCTCCACGTCTATCCCTGCCATGACCTGATTGGCTGGACGGACATTTGCTCTGGTCCAGTGTGGCAGGCACTCTCTTCAAAAACATACACAATGCAACCAGCAGCTGCATATTCATGGCCCAGCCAAGAAACTGTCAATAGCAACCAGGATTAGAACCTGGATTCCTGATGATCTAGGTTCTGCTGCACACAAAAAATAGAAATCTTTTTTCCCACTATCGCATAATTTATTGGTATCCCCGCCCTGTCAACGTCCTGGCCTTTGGTGTCATCCAGAACACTGAACTGTTGGTGGCGCCCGGCTGGCGCTGACCCCGTGACAGGGCCTTTTCAGTAGTGGCTCCCCAACTGTGGAACTGTTCTCCTGGTGAGGTGTGCCTGCCTCCATCATTTTCAGGAGGAATTTGAAAACGTGCCTGCTTTCCACAGGGGTGGGAATTGGCCACCTATATCAGTAGGGAACCTCCTTTTGGGGAGGAGCTTGAGAGTAAGACAGATACAGGGGCAGCACTTCCATTGCCAGGAACACAGAAACTTACACATCCCCTTAAAAATTAGGTAAGGAACCAAATGTTGTATAATACTCTTCTATAATTTATGATAATTTAGAATTTAACTGTATTTTCATGTAATGTTTGATACTTCCAGCTGATGAAGGTGAATACAGTGGTACCTCGGGTTAAGTACTTAATTCGTTCTGGAGGTCCGTTCTTAACCTGAAACTGTTCTTAACCTGAAGCACCACTTTAGCTAATGGGGCCTTCTGCTGTTGCCGCACCGCCGGAGCACGATTTCTGTTCTTATCCTGAAGCAAAGTTCTTAACCTGAAGCACTATTTCTGGGTTAGCGGAGTCTGTAACCTGAAGCGTATGTAACCTGAAGCGTATGTAACCTGAGGTACCACTGTACATCGAAACAGGGCCCTGTCCTGGCTTCTGATCCATAATTGACTTTGACTTCTGCTCAATGATTGAAACTAAGATCTTCACGTCAAATATGACTATGGACTAACGTGAACTTATCTCTATTCATAAACTTTTATCTCTAACACTGTAACGAATTATTGTGTTATACGTGAGTTTGAGTTTGTAATCTCTGTTTGAGTTTGTAATCCTTGTCAGAATACATACTTTTGAATGGATTAGTTTTTGTTATAATTGACTATTGATTTGTGAGTAGGGACCACTCCCACTATTGAAACTTTGGCCAGAGTTCTTGGTGTGCTTTTTTCTTGGTATATTTAATAAGAAGAACTCCAACTTATTTAACAGTAGGAACACTGGCATGCCAGGGCACACGAGCCTCAGAGGTCCAGCCCACGTTTTGCTTGTCCATAGCAGGAACGCCTGTCGTTTGCCACATTAAGAATCTAAGAGCCTGTTGGATCTGGTCAAAGGGGCCACATCTGGTCCAGCCTTTTCTTCTCATGGTGGCAAAGCCAGATGCCCCTATAGGAATCCCACAAGCAGGACCCAAGCACAAAAGGAAGAGACAGCTCTCAGTGCCTACTAGTCATGATGGCTGTGCTCTGCCCTCCACAGCTGGAAGCAGAAGAACATTGCCATTGTGGCTAGCACCACACTGAAAGCCAGCGTGGTGTAGTGGTTAGGAGCGGTGGACTCATAATCTGGTGAACTGGGTTCGATTCCCCGCTCCTCCATATGCAGCTGCTGAGTGACCTTGGGCTAGTCACACTTCTCTGAAGTCTCTCAGCCTCACTCACCTCACAGAGTGTTTGTTGTGGGGGAGGAAGGGAAAGGAGAAGGTTAGCCGCTTTGAGACTCCTTCGGGTAGTGATAAAGTGGGATATCAAATCCAAAACTCTTCTCTTCTCTGAATATGTCTAATCCTCTTTTAAAGTCATCTAGGTTGGTGGCCATCAAGGTCTCCAGTGGGAGGGAGTTCCGCAGTTCTGCGTGAAGAAGGACTTTCTGTTATCTATCCTCAATCATTCAACGTTCAGTGTCTTTGGATGCCCACAGGTTCTAGCGTTGTGAGAGAGGGAGAATCATAGAATTGTAGAGTAGGAAGGGAACCCAAGGGTCATCTACTCCAACCTCCTGCAATGCAGGAATCTCAGCACGTGGGGGGAGGGGGCAAATCCAATTTGAAACCATATCATAATGGCATAATGGCATAGTGGTGACAGTGTCGGCCTAGGAGCTGGCAGAGACCAGTTTTGAAATCTCCCCACTCAGCCAGGATGCTCACTGGGTGTGAAATTTGGGGACCACTTGCTGCTTCCCTCGGCGTAACCTACCTCACAGGGTTGTTGTGAGGGTAAAATGAGGAGGAAGAGAACTGTGCATGCCATGTCAGGCTCCTTGGAGGAAAAAGGTGGGAAATAAATGTAAATAAATAAGTATTAATTAAAGAGTTTGAGAGAAGCAAGGATCTGAGTTTGAGTCCTCTCCTAGCAATGAGGGCCAGGAAACTCCCATTTATAATAATAAATTTTGATTTATACCCCGCCCTTTCCGGTTCAAAAACCGGGCTCAAGGTGGCTAACAACAAATTTAAAACACTTAATTATAAAAGCAGCATAAAATACGGTATAAAAACATGAATAACAATAAAAGTCAAAAATCAATCAGATAATCCCCAGGGCTAGCTGGCTGAATTGCTCCTACATGGGCCAACGAGGAGGCCAGGGGAGAATTTGCTGTGGGGTCTCAGAGCGGGTGATCTTCATAAAAGGGGAGGGGAAGGGAAGGGAAGGGAAATAAAAGATCAGGCTGAATTCAAATTAAAGGCCAGGTGGAATAGACATTTGCCTGTCCCTATTCAGAGTTTAGAATACACTTTCCAAAGCTACTGGCTTTCCCCACACTGCCACCAAAGGCAGCACTGAGGCCTCCGTCACTGGCGCTGGCAATGGTGGAGATGTTTGTCTTCTTGCACTCCGGAAAGAAAATAAAAATAGGCCCAGCAGTTAGAGATCCATCACTTTCTCTCTTCCTGTCAACGAAGCCAACAGCTTTGCACGTTCAGACAACAGTCTGTCTTTCTGGGGCAGGCAGAAGATGGCTGCAAGCGGGCCAATTGGAGGCGCCTGTCACTATTTTGCAGAGAAGATGGTTAAAATGATGGAAACATTTTGGGATTTTCTCGTCAACGGTTCCAGGCCAGAGGCAGCTGGAAAGGTGAGTTCCCCAAGAACCAGCATCCACAGTGTTATAGACTTAATGGACTCTTGGGGCTGTTTTCTTAAGCCTTTACACTTCCATTTTTCTTTGTTGTCTTTCTACCCTCAAACTTAAAAAGAAAAAGAGAAAGCAGTTCTACTCCATCTCTTGAAATTTCCATTTTAGGGAACGAACGGGCTGCTTTTATTTAGATGACAACGGTGGTGGCTGGTGCCCTTTTGGACTGGTGGGGTGGAAGGCGGGGAGCCCAACAGTAGGTGGCGCCAGAGGCCATGACTGGCTGAGCCAGAGCCAATGGCATGTGTACCCAACACATTCTAGTTTCATCCCCATCTACCTCCTTCCTGCTGAGCTCTACCAGAGGCAACACTGGGACTAAGGAGGAGGAAGCTGGTTGTGCTATTGGCAGCCATACAAACTGCAGCATGACAAAAGCCTTACATTTTTATGTATATAGGAAGATATATACACTGTGGTTGCTGCTGCCCATTGAGAGTGGTACAGTGGAAGTCAGCAGCAGGTTGAGCCAGAGCCAACGACAGGCAGAGCCAATTCTTTCCGGTTTTGTCTCCATCCTCCTCCCTGCTGAGTTCTACAAGGGCAACGTTGAGATTCAGGGGAAGCGGAGAGGCAGGGTCACACCACTAAGTTGGTTGTAAGTAAATGTCATGGTTTTCCCAGTAGTGATGTATGGAAGTGAGAGCTGGACCATAAAGAAGGCTGATCGCCAAAGAATTGATGCTCATGAATTATGGTGCTGGAGGAGACTCTTGAGAGTCCCATGGACTGCAAGAAGATCAAACCTATCCATTCTGAAGGAAATCAGCCCTGAGTGCTCACTGAAGGTCCTGAAGCTGAGGCTCCAAGACTTTGGCTACCTCATGAGAAGAGAAGACTCCCTGCAAAAGACCCTCATGTTGGGAAAGATGGAGGGCATAAGGAGAAGGGGACGACAGAGGACAAGATGGTTGGACAGTGTTCTCGAAGCTACCAGCATGGGTTTGACCAAGCTGCGGGAGGCAGTGGAAGACAGGAGTGCCTGGAGTGCTCTGGTCCATGGGGTCACAAAGAGTCAGACACGACTAAACGACTAAACAACAACAAAACGTCAAGGCTTCAGGAAAGCTATTCATCCCCCAGTTGCAGCAACAGCAGAGAAACAAGGTAGAGTCCTTTTTAATGAGTTTATTCAATCACAATAGCGAGAGACAAAAGAACTCAGCAAGCTCTAACGATGACATTGCTCCAAACTGGGTCCCTCCTCCCTAGCAACAACCTCTCACTTTATGGTGGCCACTCATGGTCAAATTCCTTTGTTCCTGCACTCTTAATGAACGCCAAGTTCTGGGAGAAGGGGAATCAGAAATACTTTCCAGTGACAACGTGTCACCCGGCTGCCCTGCCACAGTTCTCCCCCCCCCCTTCTTCTAACACTTCCCATCTTTTCTTCTTTTTAAAAAATACATTTTTATTAATTTTTCTAACAAATCGGTTCCAACAGTCATACGACATATCTTCCCATCTTATACAATATTTTAGACTTCCGTCAACACCTCTGTTGATTTTCCGTTCTTTATCTGCATTTCTTAATTTCTATATTACATTTAATTATCCTTAACTATAATTCTCTTCATAGTCTTTCTTGCAGTATTTCAAATAATCCACCTTACAGAATTTCTTGCAGTCCTACTAGCGTAATCTGTTCATCACAATTACTTTCCAAATAGTTCATATATTTACTCCAGTCTTCTAAGAATCTCTGATCCTGCAGGTTTCGAATCCTTCCTGTTAATTTGTCTAATTCTGCTTAGTCCATCAACTTCATCCTCCATTCTTCTTTCGTCAGTAATTCTTCTTGCTACTTCCCAACTTTTCTTTGACGTTCCTCAAACCTCTGCTGTAAACCAATGGTGCATCCCTCTTCTCTTGCAGCATCAGGAGAAAGGGTGGTGGTGATCTCCACCATTCCTCCTCTTCCATCTCACCCTCTTGAGTCCAATCCCTGACAATAAGAAGGCAGTCTAGCAAGGGCTGGCTGATGTTGGTGCCCCCATTTGCCTTAGATGATAAGTCTTCACTACATGAGACACAGTGACAGCTGGTGGGGAAGACCATTGAAATGGTGCTATGCTCTCCCACAGGACACTCGGTCAGAGCCTGATTGGATGAGGCAAATTCATGGCCACCAATGGCTACTAATTGTGATGGATATTACGACCTCCCAAGTTCAGAGGCAGATGCATGCCAGTCTCTGGGGAACAGCAGGAGAGGGTGATTGCCCTTGAGGAAGGGGCATTGCTCAGTAGAAAAGCATATCATAACACTAGAAATCGGGGGCCTCCAATAAAGCTGAAAGTTGGAAAATTTGAGACAGATGAAAGAAAGTTTTTCATGCAGTTAAACTATGGAACTCACTCCCACAGGAGACAAATTCATGGAGGAGGAGAGGGCTACCAGTGGCTGCTAGTGTGATGGTCTGGGACTCGGGCCTGGACTTGGAGCCAGAGGAGTCTCAGTCCGCACCGGATCCTCTGCCTCAGGCGGCATCTGAACCGAATCGGGGGCCTGATTCTGAAGAGCCCCAGCCCAGTCTGCACAGGTTTCCTTGCAACAAGCACCAGCTGGGCCAAGTCAGGGGCCTGAGCCTGCCCTGGCTCCAGATGTGGGGATTACCTTGTTGCCTTCAGCTGGGCCATCACTTACAGCTGCTCCACTACCAGTTGGGTCAGGAGAGGCTGAGGCAGCTTCTGGGTCTAGTAACCCACCGACATCTCCCGAGCTGAAGACTAAGGTCTGAGAGAAGGAGAGATCTGAGTACTCGCAGGAGGAGTGCTCGCCTTCGGGCGAGACAGGGAGGTGAGTCACCAGGGGATCAGGACGCCAGAGATAAAAGGCTGCCAGACCCTGCCCCAGGTTGCGGGAACAACATTGCTGCTTGCTGGAGCCTGCCTGAGACCTTGTGCCTGACCTAGCCCAGTTTCCTGCCTTGGCCCTGTTGGACTGACTCCTCGCAGAATCCTTGGATTCGGGACTGGACCTGGAATGTGTGGCTCGGGTTAACCCCCGGGCCCAGCACAGCTAGCCACCGTGGCTGTGCTCTGCCCCCATGGCCAGTGATTGTAATGTTTCTGAATACCAGTTGCTGGAAGCCCCATGAGAGGAGAGTAATCTTGTGCTCGGGTCCATGTGAGCCTCCCATTTGTTCAGCCATTGTGAGGACAGAATGCTGGGCTTGATGGGCCATTGGTCCTGATCCAGCAGGCTCTTCTGAAGCTTGCTTTCTCCTGCTCCATAGGACTAGAACGAATGGCTTCAGGTTAGAAACAAAAAATTGCAAGGGACACCATAGGTCATCTAGTCCAACCCCCTGCAATGCAGGGATCGAGGAGATTACGACTAAAGATCTGGAAGAACTTTCTGATGATAAGAGTTGCTTGACAGTGGAATGGCCTCCCTCGAGAAGTTGGGGTCTCTCCATCCTTGGGGGTTTTTAAGCAGAGCTTGGGTGGTCGTCTGTCATGGATGATCTAGCTGAGATTCCTATATTGCAGGGGGTTGGGCTAGATGACCCTTGGGCTCCTAATAATAATAATAATAATAATAATAATAATAATAATAATAATTTATTTATACTCCGCCCATCTGGCTGGGTTTCCCCAGCCACTCTGGGCAGCTTCCCACAGAATACAGTGGTACCTTGGCTTACATACGCTTCAGGTTACATACACTTCAGGTTACAGACTCCGCTAACCCAGAAATAGTACCGTGGGTTAAGAACTTTGCTTCAGGATGAGAACAGAAATCGTGCTCTGTCAGCGCGGCGGCAGCAGGAGGCCCCATTAGCTAAAGTGGTGCTTCAGGTTAAGAACAGTTTCAGGTTAAGAACGGACCTACGGAACGAATTAAGTACTTAACCCGAGGTACCACTGTATTAAAATATAATCTATTAAACATTAAAAGCTTCCCTAAACAGGGCTGCCATCAGATGTCTTCTAAAAGTCTGGTGGTAGTTTTTCTCTTTGACATCTGGTGGGAGGGCGTTCCACAGGGCGGGTGCCACTACCGAGAAGGCCCTCTGCCTGGTTCCCTGTAACTTGGCTTCTCGCAGCGAGGGAACTGCCAGAAGGCCCTCGGAGCTGGACCTCAGTGTCTGGGCAGAACGATGGGGGTGGAGACGCTCCTTTTCAACTCTACAATTCTATGATGCTATGTTTGTGCTTAAAGCAGGGTGATAAAGGGAGCTTGCTCGAGCCATCTCTCCATACATTCTGCATGCAAGGCATCTTCTCTCTCACACACACACACCCTGCAACATCTCCCCTTGAACCCAGCAGCAGCAGCAGCAGGGCTTCTGCAGCAGGTCGCATCGCTTAATGAAGCTGTCGAAGGGAAAGACTGAATCGAGCCGTCTTGGAAAGACTCGGGACTCGGCCAGCCCTGTCAGCCTCCCAAGGAGGTAAAGATTTATAGATCATTAAAAAGGAAGGAGGTGGGCAGGCAGGCAGGCAGGCGCAGATCCGCCAAGCTCACAGTTGACCTGGGGACATCAGTGGATTGTTTCAGGAGGCCTATATGAAATAAGAGCATGGCGGGGAATGTGCCGGTTCTTCGCCTTGCGACCTCAGGCTCCCCGCCCCCCACCGCCACCCTTCCCCGCTGGTTCTGTCCACACTCTGAGCTTGCAGTCATTTGTTCAGGTCCTGCTGTCCGCCCCCCCCCCCCGCCTCTCTCTCTCTCTCTCTCTCTCTCTCTTACCCCTCCCCAGCTCACCCCGCCAGCCCCCGTTCGCTGTGTAAGGACTAATTAGGAATCCGTTCATGCAGCGCTGGTGCCCTGCGGCTGAGAGTTGCCAGCCGGTGCCAGCGCAAAGGGTTGGCGCACGCCAGGCCATCTGCCGCTGGCTCGCCGACTGAGCCCTGACGCTTCCAGGTTTCCGGAGCTTCCAGGGAGCTGATTTCGCAAGTCCCAGCTCCTGTTGCAGGAACCCGTCAGATAAACAGAAGGCCCAGGGAGGGCCGGGGCACGGATCCAGAGCAAATGTCTGCAGCTTCTGGCTGTGGCGCCCCTGTGGTGTGGTGAGAAAAAGAAAGAGATATATTTTGTGTGTGTGTGTGTCACTGCAGCATATATAGTCTCAACAAACAGAGCGAAGCTCTTTTGAGGTGAGGCGTTGCCAGAGGTGAGGAGCAATGCGGCTGGTTCAGATGTTTAAAAATGATTTATTTTTATTTATTCATTATTTTTTTATACCGCCCTTCGTCTGATGATCTCAGGGCGGTTCACAAGATAAAAATACAGTGGTACCACGGGTACAGGCGCTTCAGGTTACAGACTCCGCTAACCCAGAAATAGTACCTCGGGTTAAGAACTTTGCTTCAGGATCAGAACAGAAATCGCGCGGCGGCAGTGGGAGGCCCCATTAGCTAAAGTGGTACCTCAGGTTAAGAACAGTTTCAGATTAAGAACGGACCTCCAGAACGAATTAAGTTATTAACCCGAGATCAAACCTATCCATTATGAAGGAAATCAGCCCTGAGTGCTCACTGGAAGGACAGATCCTGAAGCTGAGACTCCAATACTTTGGCCACCTCATGAGAAGAGAAGACTCCCTTGAAAAGACCCTGATGCTGGGAAAGATGGAGGGCACAAGGAGAAGGGGACGACAGAGGACGAGATGGTTGGACAGTGTTCTTGAAGCTACCAGCATCAGTTTGACTAAACTGCGGGAGGCAGTGGAAGACAGGAGTGCCTGGCGTGCTCTGGTCCATGGGGTCACGAGGAGTCGGACACGATTAAACGACTAAACAAACACCACTGTACTGGGTAAAAGCACAAATAAATAGTTAAAGGAAAAATAACAAACAATAACACACACAAACATTTTAAAGGCTGCAGAATACTAATCAGCCAAAGACCTGGTTGAAGGTTTTTGCCTGGAGCCTAAAGATTTACAATGAAGATGCCAGGCAGAACTCCCTGGGGAGAGCATTCCACAAACAGGGAGCCACTGCAGAAAAGGCCCATTCTTGCGTTGTCGGTCTCCAGAGATCTCACATGGAGGAGGCACACGAAGAAGGGCCTCAGATTATGAATGCAGGGTCTGGGACAGAGGTGGTCATTGAGGTGTTGTGGTCCTGAGCCGCTTAATGGGTCTTCTCACAGTGGCCAACCATAGAATCATAGAATCATAGAATCATATGTTGGGTTGAAATCCCAACAGAGTTGGAAGAGACCACAAGGGCCATTGAGTCCAACCCCCTGCCAAGGAGGAAACACCATTAGAGCACTCCTGACATATGGTTGTCAAGCCTCTGCTTAAAGACCTCCAAAGAAGGAGACTCCACCACACTCCTTGGCAGCAAATTCCACTGTCGAACAGCTCTTACTGTCAGGAAGTTCTTCCTAATGTTTGGGTGGAATCTTCTTTCTTGTAGTTTAGAATCATTGCTCCGTGTCCACTTCTCTGGAGCAGCAGAAAACAACCTTTCTCCCTCCTCTATGTGACATCCTTTTATATATTTGAACATGGCTATCATATCACCCCTTAACCTCCTCTTCACCAGGCTAAACATGCCCAGCTCCCTTAGTCGTTCCTCATAAGGCATCGTTTCCAGGCCTTTGACCATTTTGGTTGCCCTCCTCTGGACACGTTCCAGTTTGTCAGTGTCCTTCTTGAACCAGTTGCCCCAATGGGAAGCCCGTAAGCAGGACCTGAGTAGGGCAGGAATTTCCAATTCTGCAGTTTCCAGAACTTATGTTCAGATACATTGCTGCCTCCAGCTTAGGAGGCAGAGTATAGCCATCATGACTAGGAGCTGTTGAGAGCCCCAACCTCCATGAATTTGTCCGGTCCTATTTTGAAGTCCCTTGTGGGAACCAGAAAATATGCACAGAACTGTGTACGCTGGGTGGAAGTGTGCGTAACAATATTTCTGAAAAGAACATTAACGTATATACAGTGGTACTTCGGGTTAAGAACTTAATTCATTCTGGAGGTCCATTCTTAGCCTGAAACTGTTCTTAACCTGAGGTACCACTTTAGCTAATGGGGCCTCCCTCTGCCGCTGCGCGATTTCTGTTCTCATCCTGAAGCAAAGTTCTTAACCCAAGGTACTATTTCTGGGTTAGCGGAGTCTGTAACCTGAAGCGTCTGTAACCCGAGGTACCACTGTATTACGGTAAGGGAGATGGCTTGCAAAAAAAAAGGGATCTATTGAGCAAAGTTGGCTACAAGAAGTGCGCATTTTAGGGAAACGTACCAAAAATGCATAGGCAGATAATAATGATAGTAAAAAAAACCCTGCAACCTCTTCTACACGGGGTTGGACTGAATGACCCTCAGGGTCCTTTGTAACTCTACAATTCTA